>NC_053038.3:222263335-222566365 GCF_002575655.3 Aegilops tauschii subsp. strangulata
AAGATGACATTGCATTGATCAACAGGCGTCTTGACGACTCGCAAGGTATATATTTTGAGCATTCCTTACACCAATGTTCTTGTAATATAGGCCTGGCGCCGAAAAGGGTTTTATATGAAATGTGTATGATTGCAGATGGTGTTGCCGCCGTTGAAGCTCTTCGGGCAGAGCTAGCCCGGGCCAAGGAGCAGGCCTGGTGTAGTGATGCGGCTGCCGAGAAGGCATCGGCTGATCTAAGAGCCGAATAGGCAGCTCGGCGCCAAAGTGAGGAGAAAATATCCGCACTGGCGCTTGAATTGAAGAATACTGCCAGCTGCTGTGAATTCCTTGAGAAGGAGAATAAAGCCAAAATGGCTGAACCTGATAAGGCTGTACGAGAGGCGAGTGAAGCTCGGTCTAAATCTAGGGCAGCTCGTGAAGAGATTCGGCAGCTTAAGGAGATAGCGGCCAGTAAGCCCTTTTTGCTTCAGACTAAGTTTGGCGATCCGGACTATCCTCAGCTAAACCAGGTCTCGAGTTCTCCAGCTGAATTTTTGGACTTGCCGAAGAGTTCTTCCGATGCGGCGCAATTTTACCAAGCGCGAGAGGGGTATGCAACGGAGAAGCTTTTCTGGTCAAAATTTGGCGCATCAAAGCGCCCTCTGTTGCTAAATGAACAGATATCCCAATGGGCCGAGCTTCATAGGATATCCGGCGACGCCATCAAGAACGTCATAATCCGGTTGTGGCCGAGTGAGCCTGTTCCCAAGAGCTATTTTGGCCTGGTGCGGCGTCTTGTCGATGCGTTGCCGCGTATCGATGCTGCGAAGTGGTCGGCATGCACTGCGGGTGCACGAATGGCCTTTGCCCGAGTCAAGACGTTCTGGGAAAGATGAAGGTTGTCGATGTTGCGGTGAAGAGTCCGCCCAAGGGCAAGGACTGCAATGAGCCGGAGCATTATTTTGAAGACGTCCTGGAAGCCGCCCGCCTGATAGACGGTCAATGCTCGAAGAACATAATCTTCGAGTGAGGTGTATTTGAATTGTAAAAGACAATTTTATAATTGATCTATTTTATATTTTTGCTCCAAAGGTTGGATTCCTCCTGTGCGGCCGTTTTAATATAATCTGAAAGTTTTCCACCTGTCGGCTTTAGCCCCCTCGTAGGAAGTACGAGGGTGTTCGGAAAAGCATTTAATAACTCTTTATCCAACGTCTTGGTCCGTAAAGGAGGTGATAATGCAGCGAACCACGCAATCGGACTATAAGGCGTTAACACTTTCACTTAGCCATAGGAGTTTTATGGTGGGGCTACGACATAGCCCCTAGTATGTATGCGGCGTATAATGCCTTGCATGTTTGATCTGAAGAAGATCCCTCGTGTAACACAGAGAATCGCTAAGGATTCCAAGAAGTCGTCAAGTGGTTGATCAGCTCTCGCTACATCATGACAATTAGTTTTTGGCTTTCTCTACTGAGGTGCTCGTCCGGTTTAGACCAGGGCACAATCGCAGTAGTTCTCCCTTTACGACCCTAGCCGATAGAGCAGAACGTAGGGTAGCAAGCACAGGAGCCGGGCAACCCAACTATTGACCCAAGACAATGATTCGGAGCTGATGCATATAAGGCCAAACTTGCGACGCGGAAGTACGCTATAGAGCTGTTCGGACTTTTGCTGGCAACTCTTTCGTTCCCATACCGAGCCCTGGCAGGGTATGCCGAGGTGCATCTGTAACGCAGCCGTCGAGACCGTACTCATTGTTGAAAGAGTATGAAAGATTAGTTTGGACGAGGTTTACTGGGAGCGGAGCAATACGCCAATGACGAATTTATGTATATATATATATATATATAAAGAAACCACAAGCCCGGCCCTTTGACATGCTCGGGGTCAGGAACAGAGGAAAAAGGGCATAGTATAGGCTCGGAATAAAGAGTGCGGTCTACAAAAAGTTATTTTGGACCTCCTTAACGGAAGTAGCCCCTTAGGTGAGTGTACGGATCCGAACTCCGATAAGTCCATTGTAGACGCTGCCGTGTTGGTCACCTGTTCTTAAGAAATGATACAGAAAAGTAAAAAACGGATAAAAACGTTACGGGGATTCTTGCAGGGTTGTCCATATTGTGCTTCCGCCGATGCCCATGGTATCTTGAGTGCGTAGTGATGTACGCGTGGTGTAAATCTCGCCGGTATGGTAGGTGGGTGGCGGAAGCCGAACTGCTATTTCTGTTCCGGGAGTGGTCGAACTTCGGAGGGAAACTACTTCTGGCCCCGGATGTTCGGCTGGCGAGCCGCTCTGTCGTCTTTATCACCTGGTGGCCTCCTTCCCTTGCTATCAGCGTTAAGCTTGCCTGCCTGCTTGAGGACCCAACAATTTCTGTTGGTATGGTTAGCTGGCTTATCAGGATGACCATGAATCTGACAAGGTCGGTCCAATATTCTGTCAAGGGTGGATGATCCATCCTGGTTTGCCTTTAGTGGCTTCTTCCGTTGACCGGGTTTCGGATTGTGAAATCCGGCGTTAACCGTTGTGTCACGTAATCTTTCAGTATTGTTGCGACTGTTGTGTTCGGTTCGTCGTGGCTTACCATTGCCGTCTCGAATTTCAGAAGTGCCCGGGTCGCTGGCGTTGTTGCTTTTACGAGCGAGCTAGTTGTCTTCTCCCGCACAAAAGCGAGTCATTAGAGCGGTAAGGGCTATCATGGATTTGGGTCCTTCCTGGCCGAGGTGACGCGCTAGCCATTCATCCCGGACGCCATGTTTGAAGGCTGCGAGGGCTTCTGCGTCCGGACAATCGGCAATTTGCTTCTTTTTGACTAAGAACCTAGTCCAGAGCTCCCTGGCTAACTCGCCGGGCTTCTGGACAATATGACTTAAGTCATCGGCATCTAGTGGCCGGACATATGTTCCTTGGAAGTTGTCTCGAAAGGCGTCTTCCATGTCCTCCCAGCTACCAATAGAATTTTCTGGCAAACTGTTTAGCCAGTACCAAGCTGGCCCTTTAAGCTTGAGAGGTATGTATTTAATGGCATGAAGGTCATCTCCACGAGCCATGTGGATATGGAGGAGGTAATCCCCAATCCATACCGCGGGATCTGTTGTTCCATCGTATGATTCGATGTTAATGGGTTTAAACCTGTCTGGAAATTCATGCTCCATTACCTCGTCAGTGAAGCAGAGAGGGTGTGCGGCTCCTCTATGTTGAGCCCCACTATGAAGCACCTCCGGCGGACTCTATTTATGGAGTTCGGACCGGGCGTGGTCGGCTCTATTGTGTCTGAATAGGTGACCATGATCACCGGTCGGGGCATGTCCCCGCGATCTGTGTATTGACTTCGTGTGTCCTGTTCTACTCTCCAGGCCCTGTTGGATGTCGCGAGTGTTGCCCCGAGCTGTTTTATTCTTGTTTTGACGGCCGGATGGGTTGGTATGATGCTCTGCTTGGGCTGCTGCTTTATCCGGACCGAACTGTGGTCGGCCTACAACCTTATTCGATGGTGGTGTGGGCTCCAATGCCCAGCCATCGTATTGAGGGGGCCACCTGCTGTTGGGGTGGCTCTTGTCGGGGCCGATAAGGCCGTATTCTTCGGCGGCCAAGACCTCGGTCCATCTATCATTGAGAAAATCTTTGCTCGCTTGAAGCTGCAGCTGCTTCTTTCTTAGGCTCCTTGTAGTGGCTATGAGCTGGCGTTTAAAGCACTCCCGCTCGAGAGGTTCTTTAGGCACGATAAAATCCTCGTTGTTGAGGATCTCCTCTTCCTCGGAGAGTGGGAGATAATTGCTATCCTCTGAGTCTCCATATGTTGCCTGTTCATCAGGGTTGTCTTGCCCGCCTTCCTGTTCCTCCTGTACGGATCCTACCTCAACAGGGTCTTCATCGTCCGGAGTGTTGTCCTCTCCAGTGCTAGTATTATTTTCTCTTGAGCATCGTGACTTGGAGCGGCGCAGGGCGCGCCAGTGTTCGGACTGTGTACCAGGAGGTTTATCCTCAACTGGGTCCTCCTTGTCGTCGCCGAAAGCGTCGTTGGGTGTGTCTTTCTTACACACGTCGTACCATGAAGTGTCCATCCCACGTCTAGCGGGTAGTGAGTTCTGGCCTTGCCCCTCATCGTCGTCCGTACCGTCAATTTCTTCGGGGCGGAGGTCAAGCGTGTTGGTTGGGTCTTCGACAATGGCTATGAAGTGGGTGGCGGGTGGGAAGGAAAATTCTCCATCATCAGCCATAAGTTTGAACCGAACATAGTTTGATGGCGAGTCGCCTGCCAGAGATAGGTTTTTTAGTGAGTTTAGTACATCGCCCATGAGCGAGTGTTGGAAGGCGTCTGCGGCACTGAACTTGAATATTGATAACCGATCGAGTTCGGTATCTGCGGACTCGCGGGGTTCGGAACCTGTCGCCGGGGATGAGTCCGGGGTTCCGCTGATGCGGATATCATACGCTGTATAATCTGTGTGCGGCTCCAACGCCACGGAATCGGTAGCCGCAGTGATGGGGTTGAGCTTCCCATCCTGGGACGACTTGATCTGCTCCGGATCTAAGGCCAGAGTTGCTGCAGGAGCTATCTCCTGGATGCGGCCCGATGACAGGTTTAAGCCATGTCCATCGGGGCGGCGGGGAGCGATTGCCGCGGTCTCGAATCCGTCGAAGATCAAGTCTCCACGGACGTCCACAACATAATTCAAGCTTCCACTGACCTGATGGCCAAGGGCGTAGCTGTCGATCTGCTCCAGATGGCCAAGCGAGTTGGCCCGCAGTACGATGCCGCCGAACACGAAGATCTGTCCGGGGAGAAAGGTATCTCCCTGGACAACGTCATCATCGACGATTGAAGGGGCCATCGAACCTTCTGTCGGCGGCACAGTGGAACTCTCAATGAAAGCACCAATGTCGGTGTCAAAACTGGCGGATCTCGGGTAGGGTGTCCCGAACTATGCGTCTAGGATCGATGGTAATAGGAGACGGGGGACACGATGTTTACCCAAGTTCGGGCCCTCTCTATGGAGGTAATACCCTACTTCCTGCTTGATTGATCTTGATGAATATGAGTGTTACAAGAGTTGATCTACCACGAGATCGTAATGGCTAAACCCTAGAAGTCTAGCCTATGTGAATATGGTAATGAATGTCCCCTATCCGGACTATGCTCTCCGGTTTATATAGACACCGGAGAGACCTAGGGTTATATGGAGTCGGTTACATAAGAAGGAATCTTCACAGCTGGTCGCCTAGCTTGGCTTCCACGCCAAGGAAAGTCCAATCCGGACACGGGTATAGTCTTCGGCCTTCGTATCTTCATAGCCCATCAGTCTGGCCCAATGAATAACAGGCCGGACGCTCGAGGACCCCTTAGTCCAGGACTCCCTCAGGAAGCACGCGCCGGCAAGGGAGGGGGTTTGGGTCGGCCAGGGCGGTCAGATGCGGGCGTGGTGGTGGTATTGATTTTGTACTGTTTCAGGTGTACTGGTAGTTTGCAAAATGACTCAATTATTGCAATCAATTCCCTAAAAAATTGTTGTAAAAAAGTTACTTGCAATACATGCATGCGTGATCAATATAAATGACCAATAAAAAAACACTACATGCACGCAACGATTTAATGCACATTGTAATCTCAAGATGCGATGGGGAGCTCTAAATTTGAATCCGAAACTTATAAAACGAGAAAAATCCAAAACAAATAAACTGGAAGAGAGGGAGTATACCGTAGGATGTCTCCCATACGAAACAAGTCCCCTGGTTTGTCACCGCGAAGATGTGGTTAGAAAGGAGCACATCGTCTTCGTACTCGTACGGCAACAAATCGGCCGCAGACAGCATGGTCCACCTTTGACCGCCATGTGTAGGATTCGTGAAAGCAATCTTGATGTCGAACACTGTGTGGAGAGTGTAAATTTGGTTGGCGGACGACCTTATCGGGGCTTCTAGGATTGCTATCTTCTTCAATCTCACCATGGTTCCATCATACGAATTTAGGCGATGGCCCATTGCATGGCTTATCCCAATGTTGGACAAAGGTTCTACGAGAATGGCGTCATCATTGTAGATGTTGTGCAAATTGATGTTGGTACCCTCCCGTAGATATGCAAGCCAATCTCCAATGGCACCAAGCCTGACCTATGAAACAGTGGCCAGCAGGGGAACTAGGAAATGGACACGGAAGTAGTCTTTATAATGCGTTTACTACATGATCAAACTCATCACTTACCTGCTCATCAGACAAAATCTGAGTGCCCCTCAATGTTGGCATCTCAAGGGGCGTCAACTTGCAACTACGGCCATCCCCCGCTGGAGAGACCCCCAAGGAAACATCCTCATCCTCGAGGATGCATGGCAGACCAACTAGCATGTCCTTCTCCCACTCATATTTACGCACCCACTTACAATATTTGGTGCAAGTACCGCTAAGTCTTGCGGATGTGAGGAAGTGGGAGCATCTTACGATTTGTCCCAAAGGATCATCGTCCAAGGTCTTCCGCCTCGACGACGACAAGAAGCAGCACCGCCTTGCGAATTCATGGCAATGCTGACCAACTGACTTGTCCCTTGTGGAATTGGTTTACATGAGAGGAGATGGTAACTGTAGGGCTTCGTCCCTTTGGAAAGGTTGTTCTGCGGGCGCGCACTAGTGCTGTTTATATTTGAGTCTCACAAGAGGCCCATGCGTTGCACGGAACACCAAGATGCATTTATACGAGATGTTTATCTCGTGGGAGACGAAGATGAATGAGGGAAGGCCTTATCTAGAAAAGTGGAGTGGGGTGCGGGTATCTTTTTGCAAAATTGCCATAGTTTGCTTTCTATCCGTCAGATATAGATCAGACGGTCTATATTGCAGGATGGATGGCACACCATCATCACCAACTCAGTTTTTTATATTACTAGCAAGATGCTTGTGCGTTGCACGGGACATCAAGATGCATTTGTATGAGTATTTTATCTTGTGGGAGAAAAGGATGAACGAGGGAAGGCCTTATTTGCAAATGTGGAGAAGGGTGTGGGTATATTTTTGCAAAATTTCCATAGTTTCCTTCCTATCCATCAAATACAAATCGGACGGTCTATATTGCAGGATGGCAGGCAAACCATCATCACCAACTCTATTTTTTGTAAGGGTAGAAATTTATTATTATTATAAGAGTAGAGGTAGAGATTAGGGTGCTGGCGGCCGGTTTGCTGTATGGCACATTCGCGTCCATCCACTAGCCCAAAATTAAAGCTCGCACGACATTTACAGTGACTGGGATTAGTTATTTTCCGGGCGCATGGACCAACGCGGACTAGCGGACCTGGTCGCCCTTTTTCGAGCATGCCTTCGACAACTACATGCGTGACATGTGTGCATGCAAATCTTGCATGACCAAAGTGTGCGAAGCGGAGTGGTAGGCTGTCGAACTGTAGCCTGCATGTTGCAGCCATGTCATCCACACGCAACCTAAAGGCCAATTCATACTCCGCTGGACTATACTATACTACTATGCATTGTTTGGCATGAACGTTCCTTGGAGCTCGTGCTGCAACCGGCATAATGCACAGCCCGCTTCCCTTCTCCTTCCTCTTCCACCGCCCGCGCACGTCTGTGGGAAGCAACCGGTCAGCCTTATATAGGAGTGCTAGCACAAAAAGATGCATGCATGACCACTAAAATTTCCTTTCTATAAAATAAATGCGTGAAACTCAAATCCCTTTAAGTCTGAGTATATTGGAAAACATCGTCCTCCTTCGGCCCCGCTTCACCCGCATCGTCGTTCTCCTCCTCTGGCTCCACGTGCTGCTCCGCCTCCAATGCCTCCTAGTCCGGCTCTGGCTAGGCCGGACTCCGAAGGCACGACGTGTAACGCCCACGATGCGGCTATATCTCCCACGTGTCGAAGGAGGCATAACCGCATAGTGGTTTTGTCGCAAGAAGGGTCATCTTCACACAATCCCATGTAATGAACAAGAATGGGATAAAGAGTTGGCTTACAATCGCCACTTCACACAATACATAAATATCATTCATACATCATCCAAAATACAAACATATAGACCGACTACGGTCAACATCCAGATGAAAATAAGACAACCCCAAATGCTAGATCCCCGATCATCCCAACTGGGCTCCACTACTGATCATCAGGAAAAGACACATAATAACGACCACGTTCCTCGTCGAACTCCCACTTGAGATCGACGCCATCGTCTGCACTGGCATCGTCGGCACCTGCAACTGGTGTTGGAAGTATCTGTGAGTCACGGGGACTCAGCAATCTCACACCCGCGAGATCAAGACTATTTAAGTTTAAAGGGGGAATGGTGCAAAGAGGTGGAGCTGCAGCGGCAAAAAACATATTTGGTGGCTAACTTGCGCATATGAGAGCGAGAAGAGAAGCAAAGGAACGGACGTCATCTAGCAATGACCAAGAAGAGGTCCTGAACGCCTACTTACGTCATACATAACACAGACCGTGTTCACTTCCCGGACTCCGCCGAGAAGAGACCATCACGGCTACACACGCACTTGGTGTATTTTAATTGGGTCAAGTGACAAGTTATCCACAACCGGACATTCACAAATTCCCATCTGCCTCATAACCGCGGGCACGGCTTTCGAAAGATAATACCCTGCAGGGGTGTTCCAACTTAGCCCATCATAAGCTCTCACGGTCAACGAAGGATAAACCTTCTCCCGGAAAGACCCGATCAGTCTCGGAATCCCGGTTAACAAGACATCTCGACAATGGTAAAACAAGACCAGCAAAGCCTCCCGAATGTGCCGACAAATCCCGATAGGAGCTGCACATATCTCGTTCTCAGGGCACACCGGATTGTCCAAGCTTCCGATAGGCCAGACCAGAGTTGCCCCTGGTGGCCACCGGCGGCTGACAGTTTGGACCAATACTCAGAGGAGCACTGGCCCGGGGGTTTAAAATAAAGATGACCCTCGGGCTCTAGAAAACCCGGGGGAAAAAGGTATAGGTCGCAAATGGTAAAACCAAGGTTGGGCCTTGCTGGAGGAGTTTTATTCAAGGCGAACTGTCGAGGGGGTCCCATAAATCACCCGACCGCGTAAGGAACGCAAACTCAAGGAACATAATCCCGGTATAACAGTAACTAGGGCGGCAAGAGTGGAACAAAACACCAGACATAAGGCCGAGCCTTCCACCCTTAACCAAAATATATAGATGCATTAATTAAATAAGAGATATTGTGATATCCCAACATGTCCATGTTCCGATATGGAACAACTTCAACTTCACCTGCAACTAGCAACGCTATAAGAGGGGCTGAGCAAAAGCGGTAACATAGCCAAACAACGGTTTGCTAGGAAAGGATGGTTAGGGGCTGACATGGCTGAAATAGGAGACATGATATAGCCAGTGATAGGTAGCGAGCATGGCAATAGAGCGAACAACTAGCATAGCAAAGATAGAAGTGATTTCGAGGGGTGGTCATCTTGCCTGCAAGATTCTCAGAGTTGTCGAAAGCTTGATCCTCGTAAGCATACTCGACAGGTTCCTCGTTCACCAACTCGTCTCCCGGCTCTACCCAAGACAAGAACACAAACAAACGGACCCACAATCAACAACGAGAAATGCACAAGCAACATGATGCAAGACATGTATGATATGCAAGATATGATATGCGATGCGTATGCGTGCTCCGGAAGGAAAATGATGAACATGGCAGTAACTTGGCAAACCAAGCATGCCACTGGAAAGATAAGATGATTTCGGTCGAAATCGATATAAAGATCACCGGAATCGGATGCACGGTTTGCAAATGGCAAGCAAAACAAGAATGACACTAATCTGCGTTAAACAGCAAGATAGCACTTAAAATACCACAAGTAACAATGCTACAGCATCCCAACATAGCAACAAAGCACATGGCAGTAATCTACAGGAGATGCTTGACAAAAGATGAACACTGAGCTACGGCTAGTTCACAACATATCAAGCTCAAACAAGCATGGCAAAAGTGCAAAAGATTACAGGTTCACAGACTTAGTGAAAAACTGGACATGGCAGAAATCAGCATCAGGTAGCAATGTTCCGAGCACGAAATCAATATGCTACAGGAACTTAACATAGCAAAACAAGGCATGGTAGTGTTCTACTAAATGCACATGACAAAAGTCCCTTACTTACCATAAGCCAAAAAGGACCAGAAGATATGATGGCAAGCATGTAAACATAGCAAGTTTCGTTATCAGGTTTCAGACTTAGCAGAAAATAGAGCATGGCAGAAATATAAATATGTAGGCCTCTTTGTGAGCTTGATGCACTCACTACAGAGCAATTCATGACAACCCAAGCATACCTACAGCAAGATGGCATGCTTATGAAGCTATCCATGGCAAGAACAATTGCGTAGCATGTATGGATAAACTACAATAAGCTTGGCAAAAATGCATACCATGTTAAGAATCTGCCAGAAATATTTTATAGCAAAAGTAGAGCAATATTGAGTCATTCTATTGTACTCTAAAATTGCACACAATTGCAGTAATGGATCAATTGCAACTATATCTACAAAACATCCTTACTGAACAACTCCAAAATATGCGTGGATCTCTCTCTAGCATCAAGTTTACAAGGCAACAAAATTACAGCAGACAAAAACTTAGAGAAATCACTAAGTCCCTGAAATCAGAATTATTACGGGGCCTACTTTGCATGCTTGTGCTAGTCACCACAAAGACCACAAAAATACATGGACCATACCACTGGAAAGATGGCATGGCATACTTCGAAACACATGTAGAGTTCATGCTCAAAAGATGCACAGAATAAATGATACAAAAATGACAAATCTCCAAGTTCTGATGAGAACCAGAGATTAACAGCAACTAGCCCTCTTCCAACGAAGATTTGGGCATCAAGATGACCTCTAATGAACATGGTGCAATTGAACAAAATGTAGAGCATCACGAGACGAACAATTTGACATATTAAACGGGCGAATCGGAGCTACATGCACAAAGTTATCGCATCGGGAACAGGAGCATATGCTGAGAAAATTATCAGACTTGGCAAAACGGAGGGGGGGTTTCGGGTCAACCTTTGACCAGATCTGGATCGCGGTCAACGGGAGCTCGAGCTCGCCGGCTCGGGCCGGAGGAGGAGAGGGGGCCGGCGGGCGAGGGGCCGGAGGCCGGTGGCGAGGCGGCGGCACCTGAGGAGGGGGCCGCCGGCGGGGGCGGCGCCGGAGGAGGCGGTGGCCGGCGCGGCGGCGGAGTCGGCGGCGGGGCCCGCGGCGCGGCGGCGGAGGCGGCTGGCCGGCCGGCGGGCGGGCGCGGCGGCGCGCTGCGGCGGCGGAGTCGGCGGCGGCCGACGGGAGGCGCGGAGGAGCGGGCCGAGGGGGCCGGCCACGGGCCCGGCGGGCCGGCGCGGTCCGGGCGGCGGCGGAGATGACGTGGCGCGCTCCGGTTGGCCGGGCGCGCGGCGGACGTTGTCCACTCATTTTCGTTTTTCGGGATGCCCACTCATTTATAGGTAGAGGGAGCTAGGAGACTCCAAATGAGGTGCGATTTTCGCCCACACGATCGCGATCGAACGACCTAGAGCATGGAAGAGAGTTTGGTGGGCTTTGGGCTGGTTTTGGAGGGGGTTTTTGTTGGATACTCAAATGGACATTGCGGAGGCCCGGTTAACCGTTGGAGTACCAAACGACCTCCGAATGGAACGAAACTTGACCGGTAGTCTCCGGGTGGTATATTAAGACCACATGACAAGCCTCGGTCCATTCCGAGAAAGTTTGACACACGCACACGAAAGAAAACTAGAGGGGTGCACCGGAGGAGATAGGAGCGCCGGATTGGAAAACGGACAACGGGGAAAATGCTCGGATGCATGAGACGAACACATATGCAAAAGTAATGCGCATGATGACATGATATGAAAATGCATGACATGACAAAATACAAAACGAAAGACAAAACCTGACAACGGAGGGAAAAACATATCACATAGCCGGAAATGGCAAGAGTCGGAGTTACAAATATGGCAAGTTACATGCGGGGTGTTACACGACGGCTGCGATCCGGGCTTTGCGTCGCCTCCAGAGCAAAGCGCCGTTCTGGTGGGAGCATGGCGTATGTCGTTACCTTCGCTCGGGCCATGGCTATCGGGCGACGGCGACCGGAGAAGAGGCGGCGGGAGGGGATGAATGCAGCTATTGTTTGGGTTCGCCGTCCGGCTTAAATAAGTGCACACCATCACGTGTACCCGCGGGTGCACAAATTGTTAACATACGGGTCTTCTCAGGGGGCGTCACGTAACTGGTATGTGTGAGAGATTCTGAGAGACAGAGTGCGTGTGTGTGACTCTACTCTTCGGACATGTACTCCACCTTTTGCATCGGGATATAAGTATAATGGTATTACACTTTAGCTTGTGATTTACGTGGCCATGTTAACGTGGTTGTGTAAAAAAATGTCACTTCCTGCTCGTGATTTGCGTTATATAATTATGAAAAGTTTGCTAACTACTAAAATAAAGTGGAATTTGTCCATGTTATATAAGTAAATTAAGGTATTTGTTTATCATATGGGTAAGGTTGGATGAAGGGTGGTAGGAACAAATGCTCCGCCTAGACCATGTATGTGAAATGGAGTTTGTGTGTATGTGCTTGTATGTGTGTGCGTGTGTGTGTGTGGGTGTGTGTGTGTGTGAAGTGGAATCTTCGGTGGTGAAAGTAATTTAAGTGTGTGTGGCTTCATCGTAGAGAGGTGATGTGTATGGCAGAGGCCACCAACAAGGGCGTGCGAGAGAGAAGAGGCCCATTAAGAGGGAAGAGAAGGCGTGTGTGCATGAGAGGAGTCGACATCGAGATAACGTGTTTGTTTGAGAGATACCAAGGAAGACTACTATATATCGATGGTGCATGTTGGCAGGAATTAAACGAAGGTATGGTCTTGTTGGTTTCGGGGATATAGGGGAGGAGTGAGAGAGGGGGTAGCTAGGAGCAGATTGTTAAGTGTGAGTGTGTGTTTTAGAGAAGAGACCCATCCAGGCAGAACTCATGTGCACACAAGAAGAGAACGATTCCGTCTGGGGTGAGGGCTGAGGGTAATTAAGTACATATGGAGACATAGGAGACCTTGAACGTGCATGTGCGAGAGGTATACATGTATACGTGGGATGTGTGTGTACGCGCGCGCATGATCAAGATAAAAGAAAGAAGACATAATTCATAAGATCAACGGCATGGGAGAGAAGGATCGGTATGACAATATGCATGCATGTGAGAGTGGAGGGAAGAAGTCCCATAATTGAGCATGTGTTTTTGTCTTTAAGAGATACTAGCATGGGCTGGAGCATGCATCTATGGCGAGCAGAGAGAGCGAGACACAACGATTGTGCAAAAGAGATTGACCTATAGATGCATGTATAGAGAGACATATAGTGTGTGTGATAGGAAGCAAGAGTGAGTGCGAGAAAGAAAGGTTGATGGAGAAACTGCTGATAGATAGAGAGATAGAGATTCTAGCTAGAGGGGCATCGGCTAGTTTGTGTGTTAGAGATGGCCGCTGAGTGCTTCAGAGGGGTGAGCTATGTGTGTGTGAGAGAAAGATAAAAAGAGGGCGCATGACTTCATGTAGAGACAAACATATATAGTGTGCGTGATGGGAAGCAAGAGTGAGGGCGAGAAAGAAGGTTGATGGAGAAACAGATAAACAGAAATATAAAGATGCTAGATAGAGGGAGATCGGCTAGCTAGTGTGTGTGTTAGAGATAAGAGTCGAGTGGATGAGAAGGCTGAGTTATGTGTGTGGGTGTGAGAGAGATACAGAGAGAGTGCATGTGAGTCACATACAAACAAATATTAGAGAGAAATGAGATCCCGAGAGATGGAGCTTTGTGTTTGCGAGAGAGAAAGATATTCACATGGAGAGTGATAGCTAGAGAGACATATCAGGGAACTTGAGATATCCCTAGGGAGAGAGAGTTTGTGTGAGCAACATACAAGGGAATGGTGCGGAGATATGAGACCCTGGGGGGAGAGTTTGTGTTTGTGTGTGAGAAAGAGTTATTTGAGAGGGAGAGTCGTAGCTTCTCATAACTAAGTAGCACAAGACATCTCTTTTGAGAGGGGGTGTGCGAGCGGCACATAGGGGAATAGTAGAGAGAAATGAGACCCCGGGAGACGAAGTTTGTGTTTGTGTGAGAGAAAGAGATTTCATAGGGAGAATCATATTTAGAGACACATAGCAGGGAGCGAGATATACTTAGAGAGAGATAGAGTAGGTCGAGGGAGAGAGTACCATTAGTGTGTTACGAAGATAAAAGAGCATTGTCGACATACAAGTAGCACGAGAGATACCCGAGAGATGATGAAGGCGTATAGGTCTAGAGAGATATAGAAGCATGAGTGATAGCTATATGAGATGAATATCTGGATTAAAGGGGATTCAAATATTTAAACTAGAGATCACGACATCGATAATATCATAACGAAAATTGGTCTATCAAACATGCATATTCATTTGAATTTGGGGACATGATGTTATATAATTTATCAATATTAGTGATCCATAGATTCTTTAATTACAGACAATGCATGGTTTGTATGCAATTAATGTCTAAACGGGATTACACTATATGTTGCGTGTGTCAAACATATTATACGTGTATGAGAAGTAAAAAAAACCCACATGAAACACACGTTAATTGGAGACGGTTAGCACGGAATGCATACATTGGATTTCAACATAAAGTGGTTTCAAATATTTGAAAATCCAAATTAAGATGGATCCAACCTTATGAATCTGAGATCATGCCATTTGTAAACCATATTTATGTATAAAGGGTGTTGTGCTTTTGAAAGTATATATAAAAAATGATGTATATAGATTTGTATTCGAATACAGAATGGATCATGCCTGGAAAATATACAAACTGGATTTGAATTGAGTTGGCACGGTAAACGTGCACTCTTTCTCTGCCAAAATTTGAACGAAGCAGGGAAAATCGCAGTAATGGCCCGAAACCAGAATCTGCGAGATGGAAATACTGCCTATCTGTGACACGTAAAGCCTATCGGCTCGATTTCTGTAGGTTTCGATGGGGGCATGCTTGTAATTTCACTCAAACGTGACATAACCGCCTCTCACCTGGATTCATACACGGCGAGCACCAAAACACAATTTCTCCTCGGCCGAAATCGCCTCTCACCTCCCTCCCCGATTCATTCACGGTGGGCGCCAAAACAATATCTCCTCGGCCAAAATCTCTAGCAGCAAATATTCGGTGTATGCGAGATTACCATCCTATCCCCAACCGACTAATATTGTTGTGATGTAGGATATTTTAAACAAGGGCCAAGTTTGTAAATTTCCTCGCATTTGAGTCAAGCGCGCCCTGAAGACATGGTTCCCCCTACCTCTCTCCCTCCATTTCCCCATTCGTACTCCGTGGGTGCCAAAACACCCTCTCCACCGCAGTCTCCTCCGTCGGCCACCCCATCCACCACCATCCTCCTCCACCATGCCGGAGCTGATACCCCGACGCCGTCGTCCATTACAAGAGATCGACCTCTCTCATCCATGTCTTTGGACCGGGATCCTTGCATCGCGTCCTCTCGCTTCAGCCGCGTTGTCGTCCACCTTGCCGAGGCCGCTGGTACGATCATCTCGTCCACCGCACCGGGATATTTCCCTCATCACCACCGTCTGCCCTCCTAGATCTGCTTCCACGCTGCCAACAGCCATCGCTACCGCAGCACCCTCAATGCCTAAGCAGATGCTTACACGGCGCCACACTAGAGGACGTACTCATTCGTATCTGCTCAAGTTATTTATCTCAGCAAGAAAATAGATCGCCACTGCTTTACTGTTATTTCTTGTCCATAACTTAGAATCTTACTTGTTAGTTGAAACCAAACATTGGTTGCGAAGTTGCCTTTGTCCAGTTTGCACCTTCAGATCCGCCATGGCACACTCACCACTCTACTCGCAATGCTTATGGTTTCCCCCTTTTATATTCCACATTAGCTTAAATGACAGTCAACTGAATTTCAAATAGGGGTCAGTCGATTTTGGGAGTTCGCCGGAGGGAAGGAAGGGGCTCGCCGGAGGGCTGCCCCATTATCCATCTTAGGGTTTCGGGTTGGGACAGTGGTTGTGGGGGGCTATGGTCGGGCTATGGTGGGGCCTCACCGGAGGCAAAACTCAACGCGGGTGGGGGTGG
Source organism: Aegilops tauschii subsp. strangulata (assembly GCF_002575655.3). NCBI lineage: Eukaryota > Viridiplantae > Streptophyta > Magnoliopsida > Poales > Poaceae > Aegilops > Aegilops tauschii. The sequence continues at coordinate 222,279,485 of NC_053038.3, forward strand.
GGTTAGCTAGAGGGATGGCCGGGGGCGGCGGAAGATCGGAGGTGGTGGGTGGTTCAGGGGAGGGTGGGGGCCTGTGGTTCGGCCGGCGGCCCGTGCGGTGGTCTTTAGGGGAAAAATAAGAGGCAAGGAAGAATAATGGTTAGGAGACTTAGGATCTTCATCCAACCGTCTGAAATGGTCGACTGACCCAAATGATGAAAGTCAGGCGACTTGCATGTAGACATTCCCATATATTCAGTACCATCATCATAGGTGCTTCGAGATGTATGTGCAAGCAGGGATCCTCAACCCATCAAGCTAAACAACATGCCACTCATAATTCCAAACTTATTTGCTCAAATACGAATCTGGTATGATACTGACATGTGCTAAAACAGAGAATGTTTAATTGGTCAGCTAATGTTCCTACTTTACTTTCGAAAAGCACATGCGCCACATATCAAGGGACGGCAGGGGGTTGTGTTCTTTATGCTCTCTGGTTCATCATGTGTTGCCAAACAATATTTTATTATCCAAAATCTGCTTGCTCTTCTTTAGCATGCTCCTCTTCTGTTCTTCTTTTTTAAGTACTCTCTCCATACCTAGATATAAGTCTTTGAAGAGATTCCTCCATGGACTACATACGGAGCAAAATGAGTGAATCTATACTCTAAAATGTATCTTTACACATTCATATGTGATCCACGGTGGAATCTATATGAAGACTTGTATTTAGGAACAGAGGGAGTATAATAGTTGTACAGTATGTTCTTTGTAGTGAAGAGGAGCAGGGACATTTGCAGTGTACAGGTCTATTCGGTCGCTTGTCATGGACGCTTTCAACTCTTCGTGTTGGTCTTCATGTCACTTGTCATGGACGCTTTCAACTCTTCGTATTCGCTCGCATGTGTCGCCTTTGGGAGTTAGACTGATAGTAACAGTGCTGTGCCTTCAGTTGTAGAGAGGTGGTATCCGAAGCCTTTCAAGCCGTACCGGCAATACTAGCACATACTTTCCAGCAAGTTCCACTTTCCTGATTTTACTCCTGATGCTTAGGGTTTTCCCGTTATATCTACACTATGATCTGCGTAGATGCTTTGTGTCCTACCAGCAGCTGTCCACCCTTTAAAGCTAAATAACACACCAATCATACGTCCTAAGCTTCATCAAATATGAATGTGATATGATACTGACATTAGCTAACGGACACACATTTAATTGGTTAGCTGATGCTCCCACTTGAGTTTCCAAATGCATGTGCCCACATATAGAGAGACATCATGGAATGGCATTTCTTTGGGCGCTCTGATTCATCATGGGTGGGCAACCAACATTGTATAGAAAGAAGGGGAATCTCAATAATATGCTTCCCCTTCTATTCTTTAACATGTTCCTCTTCTGTTCTTCTTTAGTAAGTACAGTATGTTCCTTGTCATGAAGGGGAGCAGGGACATCTGCAGTCGACACCTCTATTGGGCCGCTTCGCTACATGATTTCGCACTTCAAGTTGGTCTTCCATAATATCCCGGAAATGGTGGGAGCCGCGCGGTCTTTGATAGACTAGGCTGATAGAAACAGCAGTGCGCTTCGGATGAATAGAGTTGGCCTGTAGGTGCTCGATAGGCTGTATATTAGTAGCAGAAAAACCCTGTATTTTCCGGCCAGTCCCGCTTTCCCGGCTTATTTATGGTGGTTATGGCGTACCCCTTTTATCTACACTACGATCTGCCTAGTGGCTGTGCGGTCTCATTATCATGGTTTGGCAATAAACTTTCTATACGGTATATTATGAACCTATCATCTACCAACTATCCTTACATTTGGCGCTCCCAACAGGGAGCCTATTTTTCTGTGTAGTTGTGCCAGATTATATTAATCTAATCACCATATGTCGCGGGAAACCACAGCCACCTATGGGACCAGGAGGCCCCTTGCTTTTTCGGAAGGAGGGGCGACGCGTTGCACAAAGAGCAGACAAGCGTGAGGCTGCGCGGTAGGGATCACACAGGAAGTTTACCTATGTTTGGGCCACCGCGAGGCATATAACCCTAATCCTGCTTTGGTGGATTGACGGTGGAAAAGTGGTGGTGGAGCGTAGTACACTTGCCCGGCAGGGGTTGCCTTGGGGTAGCAGCGACTACGCGCGTATGGTGTGTGAGTTATTCAACCTTCTAACCCTTTCTACGGTTGCCATGGGCCTCCTTTTATAAATCAAGGGGTCACCACAATGGCAAAGTAGTCATTATGCACTAATATGATAGCAAAGAGTGCTATCATACCTAACTCTGCGGGCTGATAGGGCGCATTAAATGCACCACTTAGTGTCACATCACTAGTTGCCCGGCATCTTGCTAGCTCCGCACCTGCTTGCTTGACACGTCGCAGGACGGGTGTCATCTCTGGGTTTTTCCTATAAGGAGAGGTAGCCATGTGGCGAATGGCTACAACTCAGTAACTTCGCGGCGTGACACTGCACTGATCGACGATGTGGGTCATGATGGAGTGGTTGGTGAGGTGGTTTTGCCTCCGTGAGCCCCGGCAGGCCCTACCGGGGTGCTTTGGTAGCCTGCTTATGGGGGTGGCCTTGCCCCATGCCGGGCTCGCCTGTCCAGCAAGGGAGGCTTTCTCTTGACGATATCCTGCTTCTCTGGTTTGATCTTGGTCCCTCTGATCTGCATGTTGGTCCTTCGAATCTCTTGGTTCCTTGAACTCTGACTTGGCTGGTGCTTCGATCTTATTCTTGTGCCTGTGCACAGTCTAGGCAATAGACCCAGGGTTTGTTGCACTGACAGAAGCCCCCGGGCCTACCTCAAACGCGCTGCCAAGCGTCGTCGGGGTAGGGCCAAATAAGTGCACATGCAAGGTTGGTGAAGAGGCTGGTCTCTTGAAGTCTTCTTTGCTTCTTCATTAGGCTTGATTCTGGGTGAAGTTCCGGTTTCCGCATGCGTCGTGTAAAGCTAATAGTGGTGGGGCCGCTCCAGTAATGGCCCGTGAATGACTTTAATGCACGGGGTAGAAACTACCAATTCACTCTTCCCACCACGCCTTATCCTTTGCCACGTACGCTGCTTGCATCGCGCGAGGTAGGTAACGGAGGCGTGTGGCGTGGGAGAGCATCAAGGTGAGGGCCCGGTCATCTTGAATTGGTGGAGGAGGACTGTGGCCGCCCGTTGATGGAGCAGCCCCTTACTCGCCCCGCCTATAAAAGGAGGGGTGGAGGAGGGTGGAGTCATCCAACCTCGCATTCTCCCCCCTCTTTCTTCTGCTTCTGCTGGTCATGTTGAAGAGAAGATCCCGGGGCTAGCCCCCGGGCTCTTGGTTGGGGCCAATGTCGTCACACGCTAGCGCTGATACTCGGGGAGGGAGCCTGGTCCTTGCTGTGGCGAACTTCTTGGTTCCCTCGAAGCTTGACCGGGAGGCAGGGCTGGAGATCATTGGTAATCCCATCACTACCCCTCCTAGAGGTCTTGGGGCTGATGTCGACAAGAGGCGCACCTTCCTGCCCGCCAAGGAGGGGAGCAGTGCACCTCGAGCCCCCTGGCCGTTTTGGCCGCTCGCCGTCTTCTCGGGGAAGGCGTCGACTGGTGTCTTGCCGCTTCTTGGGAGCAGCGATGGTGAGGAGAAAGCGAGGGAAGATGGAGAAGGCGGGTGGCAGGGGCTCAGGTCAGATTACAATGGCGTAGATGCCTTCGCCTTCGATCGACGACCTGCCGCCTCATCTTCCCGCTCTTCCCCTCCCCCCCGGCATCATCATCACCAGCCTCCTAGGGTGATAGCCAGGGAGGGATGTTCTCTAGGCGCCTTCACCTCCCCTCTAGCAGTCTTCTGGCTAAGCTTTGGAGGATGACTCCATCGGCGCTCAAGCCGGGGCTTCTTGCTGGCTCTGGAGGTGGCGACCAGAAGGCGCCACCCGGTCCTCCGCACTCCTCCTTCGCAGCCTCGCCACTCCCTGTCTTGTCGGGCCGTGCCCAATGGGACCGGGGTGGGCTCCTGCTTGGGTGCTCCTTTTCTCGTCTTTTCCTCCTTCCGCCGCTATGCCTGAAGGAGGGAAAGTGAAAATAGGGGATTACGGGGCACTTATCTTTTTTCAATCTTAAATCTGTAGGCACTTGCCAAATTTTAATCCAAATAATGTAATCTCTCGAGTCCATGTTTGTGTTGTGTAATGCTTGTACTTGTATTAGCATATGAATGAAAAAGATGAACCTTGCCGGGAACTCGTGCATGTGTATGTCCATGCAGAGGTGAGATTCCTCTTTAATGTAAATAAACGAGGTTTCCCCGGCAGGCTATCCTGCCGGCGCCCTTTTTGTCTGCCGGAGAGCTGCGTCTGCCGGGGAACAGACAGAGGGACCAGCCCCCCGCCAACTTCTTTTTTCCAAAGGCTACAGCAACCATCCTGACCGAAGCAATGTTCGAGTCATGGATGGGAGCACCTAAGTCTCAAAAGAGTGGCGAGGCTTTCTCATGCTCAAGTTGTAGCCTTACAGAACACTAACGTATAGGAGGTAAAACTTATCTGTTTGGCTTGCCGGGGATCGCTATGCCGGGCAATCTTCTCAACTCCTTGTTCAAGCCAAGTTCACGGCAAGAACCTGCAGCTTCATGCAGATGAGAATGAAGGCAAGATGCGATCCTATCTATATGCATATGCAGTGATCTTGGTGTGATCATGCATGCATGAATCTTGGTCGGGGACGCCCCACATCGCTTCTTTATTTTCTCTAACACGGGGTCATCGCCCCGGCCTTGTACAAGGGGTTAAATGTAGCTGAGGCAAGGCCTGTACAAAAGGGTGGCTGCCTGGCAGGGCCTAACAGCCGCGCCTTAAGGGTAGAACTTGCGGAGATGCTCAATATTCCATGAGTTTTGCAACTGAGTGCCAGCTCCGGTCTCCAGACGGACTGCGCCAGGTCTGGTGACTCGTAATACCCAGTAAGGGCCTTCCCAATTCGGTGATAACTTGTTTGTACCCTTGGTGGACTAAACGCGCCTAAGGACAAGGTCACCTTCCTCAAAACACCGGGCACGAACCCTGTGGCTATGGTAGCGTGCAGCAGCGTAGCAGCTCGGAGATGGTTCTCCTCGAGTAGCACAGCGTCGTCACACCGGTGCTAATCTTGCGCTACTTCATCATAGGCAAGCACTCGAGGCGACCTGTAATTGAGTTCCGTGGGGATAACTGCTTCTGCTCCGTAGACCAGGGAGAAGGGAGTCGACCCGGTAGCTCAGTTTGGTGTCGTTCTGAGGGACCAGAGAACTACCGGCAGCTCCTCGATCCACCACCTGCCATGTTTCTGCAGCGTATCAAAAGTTCTCGTCTTGAGTCCATGCAGCACTTCAACATTCGCCCTCTTAGCCTGCCCATTGCTCTGGGGTGTGCCACTGAGGCAAATGAGATCTTGCATCCGAGGGCATGAACATATTGCATGAAGGCGCGACTCGTGAACTAGGTGCCGTTGTTGGTGATGATCCTTGCTAGAACTCCAAAACGACACACCAATTCTTTCAAGAACTTGATAGCCGACTGAGCAGTAACCTTTCTCACGGCAGTCACTTCTGACCACTTTGTAAACTTGTCGATGGCAACGAACAAGAATTCAAAGCCCCCGATTGCTCGGGGGAAGGGGCCGAGGATATCGAGCCCCCAGACCGAAAATGGCCATGATAGAGGGATTGTTTGAAGAGCTTGGGCAGGCAGGTATGTTTTCTTGGAATGGAACTGAGAGGCTTCACATTTCATGACTAGCTCGACCGCATCTTGGAGGGCTGTGGGCCAATAGAATCCTTGCCGGAATGCTTTCCCAACTAATGCCCTTGATCCAATGTGGGAGCCGCACATTCCTCTGTGAATCTCAACCAGCAGTTCCTTTCCTTCTTCCCGGCAGACACACTTCAATTTCACACTGTTGGGCCTCCTTCTGTACAGAGTGTCATCAACAAACTGATACATACTGGCCCTCCGGGCTACTTTTTCAGCTTCATCTTGGTCGGCGGGAAGCTCTCCGGTTTGGAGGATTTGGACAATGTGCCTTGCCCAAGTTGGATCCTGGGGCTCGTCAACGAGGACTAGCGGCACCTCCTCTGCTGCGGGAGGACCCGCCTTGTTCGCGGGGTCCATGGGCCCGGCTGGAGGGAGTGGTCTGGCAGGCTGTGAGGAGTTGTTTCTGGAAGGGTCTCTGCCGGGAGCGGACGGCTCTACCGGGGGAGGCTTACCATAGTCCAACTTTCTCCTCTTCGGGGCCATTGTTGCTGAGGATACGGAGGGCTGAGTGAGATGGAGAAGAAAAGTCCCTAGTTCCACAGGAAGCTTCTGCGTAGCACACTATGATAGATAATCAACTATGTTGTTTTCCGCAACGGGTACGTGCTCTGTTTCCAATCCGTCAAAGTGCTCCTCCAATCTCCTCACTTCCTCAACGTATGCCTCCATCAATGGACTTTGGTAATCCTTCTTGACTTGTCTCACCACAAGAAGTGTAATCTCCTCGAATGATTAGCTTCTTAATTCCCAATTCAGCTACAATCTTGAGCCCGGCAAGGAGTCCTTCATACTCAGCTGTATTGTTGGTTGCCTCTTCCCGGGCAAAATGCATTTGGACGACGTACTTCAAGTGCTCCCCAGATGGGGCAACATGAAGCATGCCAGCTCCTGCACCTTGCAGGGAAAAGGCACCATCAAAATACATAATCCATTCTTAGGGCGACTCCTTGCCGAGGATAACTATCTCTGTCACTTCCTCATCAGGGGTTGGCGTCCATTCTGCAATAAACTCTGCCAATGCCCTGCTCTAAAGAGTTCACATGCTCCCAAACTTTAAACCAAAGCTGGATAACTCCAAAGCCGACTCCAGTATTCTGCCGGTAGCCTCAGGGTTTCGGAGTATCCTTTACAATGGAAAATGAGTACACTGGGCTTGGAAGTAGTGGCGAAGTTTCCTTGAGGCCATAATGAGACCAAAGATCAACTTCTGCATGCCAGAGTACCTCGATCTAGCCCCCTGTAATAGGGAGGTGACGAAGTACACTGGGTGTTGCACCACTTTCTCCCTTGCTGTGTCCTTGGGGTTGCTCTCGTTGTCGTGCTCATTGTTGTCCTGATCATTCTCTGACTCTGCCGGTCTCTGCTCACTTTCTCCCTCATCCACTTTCCGTTGTGCTACCAAGGCCGCACTGACCACCTGATTGGTTGCTGCCAACTATAGCAACAATGGCTCCTGGTGTTTGGGAGCAACCAAGGTAGGCCTAGAGGACAAGTAGGCCTTTAACTCTTGCAAAGCTGCATCTGCTTCTGGGGTCCCCTTCATAGGGTCGGCATTCTTCAAGATCTTGAAGAACGGCAGGGGGCGCTCGGCAGACTTGGAGATGAACCTACTTAGCGCGACAACACATCCTGTCAGGCGCCTCACATCCTTAACTGTCCTTGGCGCTTGGATCTGCTCGATGGACTTGATTTTGTCGGGGTTGGCTTCGATCCCGCGATGGGATACAAAGAACCCAAGCAGCTTGCCAAAGGGAACACCAAATACACACTTCTCCGGGCTGAGCTTCAGATTGCTCTTGCGCAGATTATCAAATGTCTCCTCCAAATCTTGAATAAGGGTGGCCTTATCCTTGGTCTTGACCACAATAGAGGATAAGGGTGGCCTTATCCTCTATGTTTCCATGTAACTGTGGCTCAAAACCAATCTGGATTGCCCTTGCCAAAGTGGACCCGGCACTCTTTAATCCGAACGACATGCGGACAAAGCAGTCCGTACCACATGGAGTGATGAACGACGTCTTCTCTTCATCTTCCTTGGACATGAAGATTTGGTGATGCCCATAGTATGCGTCCTAAAAGGAGGGAAATCATAACCTGAAGTGGAGTCCACAATCTGCTCGATGTGTGGCAAGGGAAATGGGTCTTTTGGGCAAGCCTTGTTGAGATCTGTGAAATCTATGCAAAGCCTCCATTTCTCGTTAGCCTTCCGGACTACCACTGGATTTGCCAACCACGTGGGATCACTGGTGCGCGTTGGTGCTATACAAACGGTTTTTAATCCCTTTCCGCGATGGCATTTGGAACCGTCGCCAAGTGAGTGTGGGAGATAGGGGGGTCCTTCCCACACGACCCAAAAACCGTCGGGGATAGGGCCCCTACAATACTCCTACTCATTTCTACTCGCATTGCCATCGCAGTCGGTATTCTGTGGTGCTACGTTTACGATGCACGGCCCATCACAAACGGTTCACTATTATAGAACGTGTATGATGCGTGGCCCATCACAAATGGTTCACTGTTAAGAAGATTAGCTAATCGTCATACGAGTGTCGGACACGATTACGAAACGTTGGACCGTCGTAACATCGTCGTACATGACAACTATCGCACACGCTATTCTGTGGTGCAATGTTTACGAGGCATCCTTCATTAGAAAGAGTTGATGGTTGCGAATCGTATATGATAAGACAACTAACACAAACGTTTAGTTTGCCCACACCATTTGTGATATTGTCTGATATCGCACACGCTTTGCAAACGGCAATTGTGTGCATGCTTGCACACGTTTCCTCTCTGTGAACCGTCTCGGATTATGGTGTATATCGCAAACGTTTGTTTTTTACCAACCGTGTGTGCCGTAACAACCTAGAGAGCGTAATTTCACTGTAATTTAATTGCTGCTTTTTCAAATTGTACCGGATTTGGATTTGAATTTGAATTTGAATGTATGCTGCAGCTTTATTCATATCCATCAGGTTCAAACAACCAATGCATTATTCGATTCATAGGTACATATGTTCAAGAATTACATAAGAACCAAATAAAGAATGATGAACTACAGTTGTATACTTGTACTATTAAAGACGGTAAAGAAAGAGGCGAAATATATTCTGGTTGCTGAACAAGGTGAAGCGGAATGCCCATATTGTGCCCTCCTCCATGCAGAAGGCACACACGACTCTAGTCCAACCCCTTGTGATGGCCGACCGCCCATCCTTCACGGTCTTCATGAAAACATCTAGATAATCATCTGTTCTGGTAGAAATACTTTAACCATTGCATGCCCACCAATCATGTAGTTTGAGAGGTAATCTTGAGTAAACTGCTTTGGCAAGCACTGCAAAGGAAAAAGATTGAGACATTGTCATCTAACACAACTCACTATGGGCAGTAAAAAGAAGGCTGCAGAGTTCTTACTTACCATCCTGTAGTTCGCTCTAGTCTTGGATAAATTGTAAACAAATAGTTTAATTGCCATCTTTGGACCCATTTTACTAACAATCTTTATCAGCTTCCTCACTTGATGCTGGTTCATCGATATCTCATTGCCCCATACGCAGAAAGGGTCGAAACACGGATCTTTACCAATGACATATGTACCTAAAACCACCAAGTTAATATTATAAGCTAAACAACAATTGCACAATGATGTAGTACAACACTCTTTTATAATATGTCTATATACATCCGTATGTGGTAGTCCATTTGAAATCTCTAAAAACACAAATATTTAGGAACGGAGGGAGTATCTTATAACATCCAATATACTCACTTATTAGATGAATTAACATCTTATATTCTGGGCCGAAAGGAGTTTAGTGCATTCTTACAAATTATTGGCTGATTAACTGCTACTGTATCCATGGGTTACAGTTAGTTTGAGCTAGTTGGGCTCAAATAGCCCTAAAGTATATCTAAACATGAGGGCTAGTTTGAGCTAGTTGCATGTATAACCCACCCAAAAAAACTATCCAACCCAAGAGGTGCTAATTGGAGCTAGTTCTCCTAGTGTATTTATTATCAATCTAACCCTGCCATCCAAACAACTCTTTGGATGGAGTTAGTTCAGGGTTAGTCATGAGCTAGAAACTAACTCTAACCTCTAGCTAAGTTGAGTATCCAAACAGCGTTGTGTTGTTGTTGTTGCTGATGCTGCTCTTCTATGTATATCTAGACATCACTAGAACATTAATATGTCGGCGTCCTGGGAACGGGTGTCCCCAGACTTTCCTGCCTGCGGCCCATGGCGTGGCTCCACCTGCGGCCCTGTATGGCCCATCTTCATCAGCGAACACTCAAGACCCTCGCGAGGGGCCAAGCCTCGCGAGGCGGACGACGCAAGACCTCCTCGGTGATGGCCTCACCAGGCTGGCTCGCGAGGGGTGGAGAGATCAAGGCGAGGAGCACCTCGTGAGGTCCCTGTGACGCAAGCCATGACGACGAAGGCCAGGCGGGCGCCAGCGCGCCAGCGTACTCGTTTTCTCTTTGGTGCTAAAGAGGCAAGTGCAGGCAAGGAGTCCCGAGGCATCAGGCAAAGGTTTCCATATCGTTGCAACAAGACCAAGACCAGCAGGATGGCAGGACGGTGGTCATCGTGGAGCCCAGGACGGTGTCACCACCAGAACCTTTGGCAGGCGAAGACCGCCTTTAGTCAGGATAACTTGTACTGGTTGTCTCCCTTCAAATTTGGCCGTTGTTGGATCCCTTCCCGCCTACATTTGGGAAGAGGACCAGTGCCTCTATAAATGTCACTAGCCACCACAGTAGAAGGTAACTGATCTTGGACCATTCAGATCATCCTCAACCACACAAGCTCACCGAGCTCAAGGACACCTCTCCTCAGGAGGCTGTTCTTCCCTTGTACTTGTTCATCCTCAGTCCAAAAGGCAATCCACCACACCACATTGGAGTAGGGTATTACACCACATTGGTGGCCCGAACCAGCATAAACCCTGTGTCCTTTGTTCTGTGAGTTCGACGTGCTGAGCCTTGGGATCGTGGGGAGTGGGTGAGCTAGGGGGAGGAGATATCTTCATGCGCACCCCAGAGTTCGAACCTGCAGCAACCCGAAATCCAACATTTGGCGCGCCAAGTAGGGGTGCACCGAAGCTTTCCTTCCATCGACCCATGCTCCACCACCACTGCGCCTTGCCCCCATGGCCGGCGTTGCTCCTCCGGCTGGGATGACGGACGCCCACGACGGAGCCAGGGGGCTCAGAGCCTTTTCCCCCGCCTTGCGACGGGTACAGTGGCCGCCCAAGTTCAAGCCGGAGATGCCGCCGCGTTACGACGGCGCGGCGGACCCGTCAGCTTTCCTGCTGGCGTATGAAGAGGCCATCCTGAAGGCTGGGGGCTACGACAAGGTCATGGCCAACTGGCTTCCCATGGCCCTCGCTGGTGCACCTCGCGTCTGGCTGCTCAACCTCCCGGGATCCTCGATGGAATCTTGGGAGGAGCTGCGCAGCCTCCTCGTCACGCGCTTCGTGGGACCGGCGCCCCTCGGCGTTGCGGCCCTCCTTGGCAGCTCGCAAGAACCGCGCTTGAACCGTCACGCCAAGCAGTTCTTTCACCGGATTGGCGTCGCTTTCGTGCAGCAAGGGGCTCCCCTGGGTTGGGCAGCGCCCAAGGCCGACATCACCTTTGACTTAGGAGATCACCCCGTCACCACCGTCGGCTCGGGCTTGCTGCCAATGCTTTGCACACCCACCATTTGCAACGTAGCTGTCACCAAGACCCTCATCGACGACGGCGGCGACCTCAACATGCTCTCCGTGGAGGCTTTTAGCCTTCTTCATGTACCACTCGAACGGCTCCGCCCCAGCAAGCCCTTCTTCGGGGTCGGTGGCGGCTCCTCCTGCACCCTGGGGCAGATCCGCCTCCCTATGACCTTTGGCACCCGCGACAACTACCGCACCTCCCTGATCGACTTCGACATCGCCCGCATTGGCCTCCCGTACAACGCCACCTCGGGTACCCGGCTCTGGCTCAGTTCATGGCGGCGAACCATCCGGCCTACAACCTCATGAAGATGCCCGGGAGCAAGGACATCCTCATCGTAGTTGGGGACACCAAGGAGGCTCTGGTGGCACTCAAACTCGCCCTCAAAACCACCGCAGTGGCGCGGCCCACCGACGAGGTGACCCATGGAGCTAAGGAGGCCATGCCATCAAAGAAGAAGCAGTTGTTCACTCAAGACCGGGCCGAAACTAAGCAGGTGCCGGTCGAGGAAGATGGATCCTCAGGAGCCACCTTCACCATAGGCGCCAACCTCGACTCGGATCAGGAGGAGGCATTGGTGAGGTTCCTGCGCGCGAACAAAGATGTATTTGCATGGGAACCCAAGCAACTAGTAGGGGTCCCAAGGGGGTGATCGAGCATCACTTGAGGGTGTGCCCCAATGTACGCCCTGTGAAGCAGAAGGCGCGGCGAGAGTCCATGGAGAAGCAGTCCTTCATCATCCAGGAAACCTGCAAGCTAGAGGCAGCAGGTGTCATTCGCGAGGTTCGGTACCTTGAGTGGCTGGCGAACCCCGTCGTTCTACCGAAGAAAGGTGGGAAGGAGCGCATGTGTGTCGACTTCACCAACCTCAACAAGGCCTGTCCCCAAGACCTATTCCCGCTCCCGCACATTGACCAGATTGTTGACTCCACCGCCGAGTGCGACCTGCTGTGCTTCCTGGACGCGTTTTCAGGCTATCACCAGATCAAGATGGCAGTGGAGGATGTGAAGAAGACGGCCTTCCTGACCCCGTGTGGGGTGTACTGCGACACTTGCACGCCGTTCGGGCTGCGCAACACAGGCGCAACCTTTCAGCGGCTGATGCACATCGCCCTGGGTCAGCAGCTCGGGAGGAACGCTGAAGCCTATGTCGATGACATTGTGGTAAAGTCTTGGGAGGCAAGGACTTTGATTCATGACCTGGAGGAGACCTTCGCAAGCTTGTGCCAGGTGGACCTGTGGCTCAACCCAGAGAAGTGCGTGTTTGGTGTCCCCCCGGCAAGCTGCTGGGCTTCCTCGTGTCCCGCATGGGGATCGAGGCTAACCCGAAGAAGGTTAAGGCGATAGAAGACATGAGCCCAGCACAAACTCTCAAGGAGATGCAGAAGCTTGCGGGCTGCATGACCTCGCTGGGGCGCTTCATCTCCAAGCTGGGAGAGCGCGCCCTGCCATTCTTCAAGCTGATGAAGAAGAAGGGCCCATTCGAGTGGACCTCGGAGGCTGACCAAGCGTTTCAAGACCTCAAGAGATACCTGACCAGCCCTCCGGTGATGGTGGCGCCCCGCCCTCTCGAGCCCCTGGTGCTTTACCTTGCCGCCACTCCCTACTCCGCTAGCGCAGCTCTAGTGGCGGTTCGGGAAGAGTGTCAGGCCAAGGGTCAGCCGCGCCGTGCCGCACCTTCAGTCGGGGTGATACGGTACCAAGAGGGCACCGCAAAGGCTGCAGCAGTGCCAACGAGTGACCAGGCCCAGCAAGGCGGCATTCGCGGGCCTGTAGAGGCCCCAATGGGCGACCAGGACCTTGGGGTCCCGTCACCTCAGGAGACGCCCCAACCTCCGACAGACGCAGGCTCCGTCGACGCTCCCGCCCTCATCGAGCACCCAGTATACTTCGTCAGCACGGCACTGCGGGATGCAAGGTCACGGTACCCCATGCCTCAAAAGTTCTTGCTAGCGCTCTTGGTGGCCTCGCGTAAACTGCGGCAGTACTTCCAAGGTCACCCAATCAAGGTCGTCTCGGCCTACCCGCTGGAGAGGGTACTCAGGAGTCCCAATGCTACTGGAAGAGTCTCCGAATGGAACATTGAGCTGGAAGCATTCCAGCTGGAGTTCAGCACAACCAGGGTCATCAAGGTAGCCGCGCTCGCCGACTTCGTGGCAGAATGGACTGACGCCCCGGGGTTTGAAGCAGGCGAGGACCGATCCCTCTCACCAGGAAGTGAAGCACCGGATGGCTGGGTCATGTATTTCGATGGCGCGTTCGCACGCTAGGGCGCGGGAGCTGGAGTAGTGCTCATCTCACCCACTCAGGACAAGCTCTACTATGCCATGCAGCTCTGCTTCCAACAAGGCGAGAAGGTCTGCAACAACATCGCGGAGTACGAAGGCCTCATCGCTGGCCTTAAGGCTGCGGTGGCCCTGGGGGTGAAGCGCCACACCATCAGGGGCGACTCGCAGCTCCTTGTCAACTGCTCCACCAAGGTATACGAGCCGAGGGACGAGCACATGGAGGCATACCTCGTGGAGGTACGCAAAATGGAAAAGCATTTCCTTGGTCTAGAGTTGCAGCACGTGCCCCGTGGCACCAACAAGGAGGCCAACGACATCGCCAAAAGGGCGTTCAAGCGACAACCCGAAGAGCCTGGGGTCTTCGAGGAGCGGCTCTTCAAGCCTTCGGCAGCACCTCCGCTTTCAGGGCTGGCACCGCCTCGGGAGGAACTTCCCCAACCACCTGCCTCGGGAGCCCCAGCTTGGGGCCTGACTTCAGGAGCGCGCCTACTCCTGGCGCTCGAGCCTCAGGAGGGGTGCTGGACCAAGGAGTTCAAGGAATACCTGACGCATGGGACACTGCCGGAGAAAGAGGAGGACGCGGAGCGCGTGGCCTGACAGGCTACGGCATACTGCATCCAGGACGGTGAGTTATACAGGAAGCGGCCAAATGACGTTTCCCTATGGTGCATGTCAGGGAACAAGGGAACGAGTTGCTAGCTGACATACACGACAGAGACTGCGGGCACCACTCGTCGTCACGAACCCTCGTCGGCAAGGCATTCCGCAGCGGGTTATACTGGCCTACGACACTCAACGACGCGACCGAGCTGGTGAAGTCCTGCAAGGCCTGCCAATTCCACGGCAAGCAGATCCATCAACCAGCTCAGGGCCTCCAGACCATCCTGCTCTCATGGCCATTCGTTGTCTGGGGGCTAGATATCTTAGGCCCGTTCCCTCGAGCGCCTGGGGGCTACCGCTACCTCTATGTCGCCATCGACAAGTTCACCAAATGGGCGGAGGTACAAACTGTCCGCACCAGTCTGGACGAATCTGCGGTCAAGTTCATCAAGGGTCTCGTGAGCCGGTTTGGGGTCCCTAATCGCATCATCACCGACAACGGCTCGCAGTTCACTAGCAACCTCCTCAAGATATATTGTGCTAACCTTGGAACGCAGATCTGCTACGCTTAGGTGGCACACCCCAGGAGCAATGGTCAAGCCGAACACGCCAACGCGGAGGTCCTGAGAGGCCTCAAGACAAGGACCTTCAAGAAGAAGCTCGAGGCCTGCGGCAGGGGCTGGCACAATGAACTCCAGTCTGTGCTGTGGTCCATCCGCAGCACCGCCACCAAGCTAACAGGCGAGACCCCGTTCTTCCTCGTCTACGGAGCAGAAGCGGTTCTCCCCCACGAGGTCAAGCATTGCTCCGCGCAGGTCCTGGCGTTTGATGAGACGCAGCAGGACGCCACGCGAGGGATGGACCTTGTGCTGGGCGAGGAACGCCATCGTGAAGCCACGCTTCGAGCGGCAAGATACCAGCAGGCGCTGCGGCGGTATCACTGTCGCAGCGTCCGCTCCAGGACGCTCGAGGTGGGTGACCTCATCCTAAGGCGGGTGCTCTCCAGGGAAGGGCTGCATAAGCTCTCGCCCATGTGGGAGGGCCCGTTTAGGGTCGCCCACGTCTCCAGGCCTGGCGCCGTGCGCTTGGAGACGCAGGACGGGGTCCCCATCCAGAACGCCTGGAACATCTAGCACCTCCGGAAGTTCTACCCATGAAGCAAGGCCCAGCGCCTGTGCAGCAAGACCCGTGCCTATGAAGGTCTCCGCTCGTGACACTCTCATGTAATAATGAGTGGGGCTGTACATGCCCCGGAGTCTCAGGAGTGCCGCCATCGGGCCTCGGGGGCTCCCTCCCACGTCCTAGTGGCAGCACTTAGCTCCACGCTGGTGAGAAGACTAGACTAGGTGCCGGACGCGACTTTTCATTTGCTTTCCGTAGTTGGCTTGCACCTCTTTAATGGAAGTTTGCATTCTGGTGTTTCTTGTCGTCTTGGTTTGATCGCCTTTTCCTCTGTTCTTCCCTCGGTTCTTTGTTTTGGCCCGTACTCTCCCTCCCATGCCTCGCAAGGGGGCTGGACAGGTGCACTCATGAGCGTTCGTTTTTCTTGTTCTTCGCGAGGCACCCTCGCTCGAGCTCGCAAGCTGTCACACCTCCTTCTTTTAAGTCCACGCCCCTCGGGTAACGCGACGCGGAGCACTAGGTCATGGCCGGCCATGCCTAGGGCCCTGGGCTTGGAAGAACAATAGTTCCTTAACAAATTTTTGTAGTTCCTCGACGCCTCCCAAGCCTACGGCAAGGAGGTCTCGCCAGGTGCTGGGAGATGCGCGCCTCACGAGGTGGAAACTACTTCAGACACGTCAAGCTAAGTTATGTCTACACGCCTACGTAAAACACTGATGCTACAACACAACGCAGGAACAATGAACATAACATAGCAGCTTGGAAATCATGGTTCGTTGCATGCACTTGCAGGGCCCCATACTGGTTTCTTTTTCAAATGCAGGAAGGAAAGAACAAAACAAAAGCGGTGCGCACACCCGCGGCGGTTCGTGAGGGTAGGCCCTCGGCGCCCCCTGGACTCAACCAAACCCCTCCTCGCGCTTCACTGGGGCACGGCTACGAGAAGATCCGCTACCGCCTTCGAAGCGGGCGCGGCGGTTGGTCATAACCGCCACTACTGGAGTTGTCGCCGGAGGAAAAGCCACGGTAGCTGGATGAGCCGCGGCCAACGCTGAGGACGAGTCTACCTTCACCCTCGTCACGACCGTCGCCAAGGCCGAGCACCTCGCCTCCGTCGTTGTCCTCGGGGCAGCATCCGACGCTGCGACCATCTTCCCCGAATACCCGCACGTAGAGGGTCGCGTCACCGTCGTACTTGAAGTGGATGGTACACCGCCTGCCCAGGCCGCGCGCACGGGCAAACGTCTGCCAGCCGCTGGCCATGGCTGCGTTGCCCGCGACGGAGACTTCCACCACGACCTACGAAGGCTTGCTGCAGCAGCCGGCCGCCTGCAGCTAGAGACCGCCTGGACCTGCGGCCGGCAGTTCGCCGGAGAAGAAGCGCGGGAGCTGAAGCTAGGTGTCGGCCGGGTTCTCCGACCACATGACGAACTCCGACAGCACCTCCGCCGAGTGGAAGCGTGGCCGGGGAGGCCGCGCAACCATGGCGCGCCTCACTTCATCGACAGGACTGCCACGACCTGGGCGGCCCCCACCGCATGGGGAGGCACCGCCGCGGCCGCGAGGTGCCACGGTGGGGGTCGCGGCGTGCTTACGTGGGCGACCACACCCCCTCTTGGGTGGCGGCGAGCCGGGCGCCTCCTGGCGGGCCTTTCCTTTTTCTGTGGCCGAGAACCTCTTCATCGGCGCCATAGGTGTCGCTGCTAGTAGTGAAACAAGGGAGAAGAAGCAAGTGGAGCAGGAAGAGATGGGCGACCGGGGCTCCACCCCACTCCTCATTTATAGCAGGAGAAGGCCAACCGGCGACCCCCACGATCACAGGTAATGATGGTTTTTGTGCGTGCAGCAGGGACTCGTCAAGTCGGGCAGTTGCTGAGGCAGCATGGGGAAGCGGAGATGCCCACGTCCCATCAATCGCCACGCGTCGACCGAGGCCGCAGGCTGTTGGGGCCCGCGGCGCTCCGTACTTGCCCCTTGGCTTCGCCTCGAAGACAAGTCCGAGCGCGCCTTGGGCCCGGGGCTACTGTCAGCGTCCTGGGAACGGGGGTCCTTAGACTTGCCTGCCTACAGCCCACAGCGTGGCTCCACAAGCAGCCATGTACGGCCCATCTTCATCAGCGAACACTCAAGACCCTCGCGAGGGGCCAAGCCTCGCGAGGCGGACAACGCAAGACCTCCTCGGGGACGGCCTCACCAGGCTGGCTCGCGAGGGGCGGAGAGATCAAGGCGAGGGGCACCTCGCGAGGTCCCTGTGACGCAAGCCATGATGACCAAGGCCAGGCGGGCACCAGCGTGCGCAGCGTACTCGTTTCCTCTTTGGTGCTAAAGAGGCAAGCGCAGGCGAGGAGTCCCGAGGCATCAGGCAAAGGTTTCCATATCGGTGCAACAAGACCAAGACTAGCAGGATGGTAGGACGGAGGTCACCGTGGACCCCAGGACGGCGTCACCACCAGAACCTTTAGTCAGGATAACTTGTACTGGTTGTCTCCCTTCAAATTTGGCCGTTGTTGGACCCCTTCCCGCCTACATTTGGGAAGAGGACCAGGGCCTCTATAAATGTCACTAGCCACCACAGTAGGAGGTAACAGATCTTGGACCATTCAGGTCATCCTCAACCACACAAGCTCACCGAGCTCAAGGACACCTCTCCTCAGGAGGCTGTTCTTCTCTTGTACTTGTTCATCCTCAGCCCAAGAGGCAATCCACCACACCACACTGGAGTAGGGTATTACACAACATTTGTGGCCAGAACAAGTATAAAACCTGTGTCCTTTGTTCTGCGAGTTCGACGTGTTGAGCCTTGGGATCGTGGGGAGTGGGTGAGCTAGGGGGAGGAGAGATCTTCGTGCGCACCCCAGAGTTCGAACAACAAGGGTTTTGCCGGAAACAGAAATCCGACATAATGTAACACTCTTCCTTGTTGCTATGTAGCCTAGGATTGCATATTTAGACATTAAGTACAGTGCATGTTCCTATGTAGCCTCAGATATATAAATATGGCCCTAGTTAACCTAACGCTAAATGGGTTGCAGTATATTCAGTTAAAAGTCCGATTCACCGATTAGTCCCTTACCAGCCGCCGGCCTATATGGTATCAGCTACCGATATCCTGAACAGTGAGCAGATATAAGCCATGGGATGAAATTAACCTCGATGGAAAACAGCAGTCGTTCCCAAAATTGTCCTGTGTAGGTACATCGAGAAGCATGTTAAGCACAGTAGGCTAAACATCAACCAAAATTATCCATGGCAGACAAAATAATCTCCAAAAGATAGCTTCAATGTGAGGGTTTAAGCACACTAGTAAGGCAAAACAAGTGGAAAGGTGTGCTAACTGCAAGAGGCCTAACATTTAACAACAAGCAAACATAGTTATTCAAACTGGTATTGTGCCGGTCTAAGTACACTGGTTATTCTTAGATAAAAATGGAAAGGCGTGTTAACTACAAGCAACCAAATGTAGTCATTCATAGTGGTATTGTTGAAACTGCTACTGATGAAATTGAACTCAGTTCATACTTGCACATATAGAGCATCACGTTGTGAATAACTGGAATAAACAAGGCATACTACGAACAACCAAAGATAGCATTTGAAACTGGACATATGCTAACTACAAACAACCGAACAATCAAAAAACTTTAAAAGAGGCATATACTAGCTATAACAGGCTTACCAGCAAGCAAATATATGCATTCCTACGGTATGTTTAAAACTGGATTGATGAAATGTACTACACAGTAAATAATTGCACATATAGAGCATCACATTGTGAACAACTGAAATAAACAAGGCATACTGCAAACAACTAGATATAGCAATTAAAACTGGACATATTCTCACTACACTACAAAAGCGACTCGACAAAACAAATCATGGGTTTCCCCCTGTGAAGAGGCATGGCAAAACAAATCATGGGTTTCCTCACTTGTCACAGATGGGCTCGTTCCCTTGGGAAGAGCACGGACCCTGGTTGCGCTCCATGTTGTCGCAGATGGGCTCCTTCCCCTTGGAAGAGCACGACTGTAGGGTGCCCTCCCTGATGTCGCAGACGGGCGCTTACCCCTTGGAAGAGCAGATGCGCTCTTTTCCCCTTGGAAGAGCCGGAGAGGGTGCCCTCCTCGTGGCACAGTCGATGAGGTCTGACTTGGAAGCTGTGGATCCCAAGCCAGCCTCGCAGAACGTGTCTTTCAGAAATGACAAAAGGGGCTCGATGGAGATGTAGAATGGCAAATTGTTGACAGCGAGCCAGAGGAGATCAGCGGCGGGGCCATGGATGAGATCAACAGCGGTTGAACCCGAAGGGTTGGGGGTGGGCCACTTAACCTATGACATAGCCCGCCTCAGGCCATCGCTGTCGATGACCTCGATGTCGTAGCCGGCGGCCGAGACATGCCCGCATAATCTAGCCCGCTTCTTGAGTGTCTGCCGCCAGTAATGGTCATCAGCTTCCCCGGTGACGTCGGGCAAAGAGACTGCTATACACCTATTTTGGGCCAGTCGCTCCTCGAGCTCCACGGGAAGCGTAGCCGGGCTTAGGCTACGACACTCTAGAGTGGTGGATGGGGATGGGGATCTATGGGAGAGGGGGCGTTTGGCAGGCGTCATCTAAGAAACTCAGGGCGGCCTGGGTATGGAGATCGGTTGGTAAGCTGCACGGGCAAACTGGCAGATGTTGAAAATGGAGGCCTTGTGGCGGCGGCGGTGGCGGGAACCTTGCTAGGGTCTCGAGCGATGGAGGGGGTGTGTGTGTGTGCATGCACGCCCGAGGAGGTTTTGGTGTGTGTGTGTGTGTTGTGTGTCTGTGTGGGGGGGCGCGGGTGTTTGAGGAAATGACGCGGTACTGAAAATTTTACTACGCGGGAGTCAAATGCGGGAGTGAAATGCCGGGCTATTGAAAATTTTGATGATAGTGCATCAACACGGTCCGGAGATAACAACCGTTTGTTATGAAACAGAAAAACCCTCGAGGCGGGCAGATATTTTCTAGGGATGCAGGCAGGATTGGGAACAAGAAACATCGCACACGGTCCGGTGATAACAACCATGTGTTATGAAACAGAAAAACCCTCGAGGCGGGTAGATATTTTCTAGGGATGCAGGCAGGATTGGGAAAAAGAAACATCGCACATGGTCCGGAGATAACAACCGTGCGTTATGAAACAGAAAAGCCCTCGAGGCGGGTAGATATTTTTGAGAGGGGGAGCCTTGTGGAGCCCAATGTACTGTGCGGATGTGTGCGTGACAGGGGCACCGACGTGGCACACGGTTAGTTTGAGTGAACTGTGTCTATTGCGTCATTCGACTTGTCTACTGTTCATAAATTTGGCGAAGAACGATGCGGGAGAGGGTCAGAACACGAACACACTTGCATGTGGACCAAATTTATGTATCAAAAGGGTGGTTTGATTTTCAAATACCAAATGCAACTTTGATGTGGCACCTCTCTCGCAAAGCGCACGGTACTCCATTGCCCCACCCCCTCGTGTCGGCACGAAGGGAGTCCTAAGCTATGAATGCATGCCCCCTCCCCCGCAACCGAGGTTCACCAAGCAAAGTGCAAAGTAGCTAGATGCCCCCCTCCTCCCTTGTGTCGGCAAGAAGGAAATCCTAAGCTATGAATGCATGCCCCCCAACCGAGGTTCATTCAACTAGCAAAGTGCAAAGTAGCTAGCAGCCCCCCCTCCCTCGTGTCGACACGAAGGGAATCCTAAGCTATGAATGCATGCCCCCCCAACCGAGGTTCACCCTAGCAAAGTGCGAAGTAGCTAGCAGCCCCCTCCCTCATGTCGGCATGAAGGGAATCCTAAGCTATGAATGCATGCCCCCCCAACCGAGGTTCACCCTATCAAAGTGCGATGTAGCTAGCAGCCCCCCTCCCTCGTGTCGGCACGAAGGGAATCCTAAGCTATGAATGCACCCCCCCCGCCCAACCGAGGTTCACCTAGCAAAGTGCGAAGTAGCTAGCAGCCCCCCTCCCTCGTGTCGGCACCAATGGAATCCTAAGCTATAAATGCATCCCCCCAACCGAGGTTCACCTAGCAACGTGCGAAGTAGCTAGCAGCCTCCCACCCTCCCTCGTGTCAGCATGAAGGAAATCCTAAGCTATGAATGCAAGCCCCCCAACTGAGGTTCACCTAGCAAAGTGAGAAGTAGCTAGCAGCCCCCCTCCCTCGTGTCAGCACGAAGGGAATCCTAAGCTATGAGTGCATGCCCCCCCAACCAAGGTTCACCTAGCAAAGTGCGATGTATCTAGCAGACCCCCTCCCTCGTGTCGGCACGAAGGGAATCCTAAGCTATGAATGCATGCCCCCCAACCGAGGTTCACCCTAGCAAAGTGCGAAGTAGCTAGCAGCCCCCTCCCTCGTGTCGGCACGAAGGGAATCCTAAGCTATGAATGCATGCCCCCCAACCGAGGTTCACCTAGTAAAGTGCGAAGTAGCTAGCAGCCCCCCTCCCTCGTCTCGGCACCAATGGAATCCTAAGCTATGAATGCATGCCCCCCCCAACCGAGGTTCACCTAGCAAAGTGCGAAGTAGCTAGAAGCCCCCCACCCTCCCTCGTGTCGGCACGAAGGGAATCCTAAGCTATGAATGCATGCCCCCCAATCGAGGTTCACCTAGCAAAGTGCGAAGTAGCTAGCAGCCCCCTCCTTCGTGTCGGCACCAAGGGAATCCTAAGCTATGAATGCATGCCCCCCCAACCGAGGTTCACCTAGCAAAGTGCAAAGTAGCTAGCAGCCCCCCCTCGTGTCGGCACGAAGGGAATCCTAAGCTATGAATGCATAACCCCTCCCCCCAACCGAGGTTCACCTAGCAAAGCCCGAAGTAGCTAGCAGCCCCCCTCATGTTGCCACGAAGGGAATCCTAAGCTATGAATGCATGCCCCCCCAACCGAGGTTCACCTAGCAAAGTGCGAAGTAGCTAGCAGCCCCCTGCTTCGTGTCGGCACCAAGGGAATCCTAAGCTATGAATGCGTGCCCCCCAACCGAGGTTCACCTAGCAAAGTGCAAAGTAGCTAGCAGCCCCCCCCCTCGTGTCGGCACGAAGGGAATCCTAAGCTATGAATGCATAACCCCTCCCCCCAACCGAGGTTCACCTAGCAAAGCGCGAAGTAGCTAGCAGCCCCCCTCATGTTGCCACGAAGGGAATCCTAAGCTATGAATGCATGCCCCCCCAACCGAGGTTCACCTAGAAAAGTGCGAGGTAGCTAGCAGTCGCCCCCCTCCCTCGTGTCAGCATGAAGGGAATCCTAAGCTATGAATGCATGCCCCCCCAACCGAGGTTCACCTAGCAAAGTGCGAAGTAGCTAGCAACCCCCCTCCCTCGTGTTGGCACCAAGGGAATCCTAAGCTATGAATGCATGCCCCCCAACCGAGGTTCACCTAGGAAAGCGCAAAGTAGCTAGCATCCCCACCTCGTGTCGCCGTGAAGGGAATCCTAAGCTATGAATGCATGCCCCCTCCCCCCTAACCGAGGTTCACCTAGCAAAGCGCGAAGTAGCTAGCAACCCCCCCCCCCCGCACACCCACACACTTTCAGTCGGCGGGCCAGAGAGGCATATCTCACCCAGATGGATCGTAAAACGGACAAAGAATAATCCACCTTGGTCGTACAACCTCTCTCTTTTTGTTGGTCAAAGTGATGGCCGTCCATGTGACCCCGGAGATGGGCTAACTCGCCAATAATCACGCAAGTAGTTGGTCCCCAAAGACAACCACTGCATGCGTGTGGCCCAAACATATGTATGGAGAGGTGTGTTTTTGAGTAAGAATGGAACAACTTTGATGAGGCACCGTGATTTCGAACTAGAAATCCCCACACTGAGTGAGGGTTAGGTTGATGATGCATATGTATGTTACACCACAATTCAAGCCAACAACGGGGATTCATGCATGCATGCGTGCATAGTATATGCGCTCAAACTTAAGGTCTGAATCTCACCATGAACTATACTACGATAACATGAACCAAATGAAGAATCCGCCATGGTAACCTATCTTGTTGTTGGTCAAGGTGATCATGGATGTCCACGCGGGCCACGAATATATAGGCTTGTCGCCGATAACCACGCGAGGGAGTGTACCGTTCGAACGCAACCACTACATGAATATGTATGGAGGTGATGCGTGCATGCATGTTTGAATACACAACATTGATGTGGCGCGTGCATCAAAAATCGTATACTAGCTCCCCACACAGAGCGAGATCGGTTCATGATGTGTCGTTGTACTAGCCACTTCGACATGATGGGAGGGACTCATGCATACACATGCATGTGTGTGTGCTCAAGCTGTATCATGCATGTCATCCCAAAGCAAAAATAATAACCCCCTCCTAAGTCAAATTAACCTCTCTTGTTGTCAGGAAAAATGTAGTGATGGACCAAGCGGGACCACAGATGGAAAGCATCGATATCGCTGATAACCGCTTATGTGGGTGCGAGAGGACAACCACCACTACTTTGCATGTGGGCCAAACATATATATGTTGAATACCCAAAATGCACAACTTTGATGTGCCACATACCTCAAAAAACCGTAAACCATGCACCCACACAGAGCGAGGTTCATCAAGCGTACTACATATGATGGTCCCCTTCCCCCCTCTTCACTGCATATTATATGCTCCTGCTGTATTATATGTACAACCCAAAAGAATCCTCACCGATGTTGAAATTAGTTAATCTCTCCCGATGTAGGTCAAAGTGATGCATGCATGCATGGATGATGGCCTCGTGGGCCCACAGATGGAAGCATCACACATGAGTGTCCTAGGTAGGATATGCATGTGGCCCAAAAAGGTCTTTTGTGATGTTTGAATAGCCAATTTCACAATTTTGATGTGGCGCGTGCCTCGGAAACCAAAAAGTCCCGACACTGACTGAGGTGTACTTGTTCAAGGGCGCGTACGTATAGTATACATGCTAGTCCCCTCCCACCTCTTCGACGCGTACTATATACCACCATAACACAAACAAAAATGATTCTACCTTGCTAGTCAAATTAATCTCACTATCGGCTGTTCGTCAAAGTGATGGACGATGACCTCGCGGGCCCACAAAAAGCGTCACACGCGAGTATCGAGTGTCGTGTAGGACAACCATCGACTGCATGTGGCCAAAACATGTATGTATGAAAGGGTTGTGTAATGCTTTAAATAACGATTTCACGACTCTGATTTGGCACCAGCCTGCCTGAGAAAACGGCCAACCCACACGGTGGCTCACAACTCGTAGTGTATTGTGAGCCGCCCGCCACCCCCAGACACACACACCCACACACACCGCGAATCCACCGCAACTACGATGCATGTTAAATTAATTATCCCGCGGTGAACATATATGTTACCAAAGGAGGGACGCTTTAATTTCAAAAAAATCACAGAGATCATTAAGACGTTTTAGTACATTAATTCACTGATTTTCTATGGGTGTAATGTGCAAAAATCAAATTTGAGCTACATGCACACATGACAGTGCACGTAAATGGATTGCAAAAACACATGTGTCTCACTGGGTGCATGTTTACTCCCCGTGCAACAAATTTCAAACATTGAGAATCTTGATTTTTAAATTCGAGTACATCCAAAACTTATTTGAAGTTCATGAAACTTATCATGTTATCATATGGACACTAGTACAAAGTGGCATTGTACTTTTTTTTGTCAAATTTGAGACCAGTTTTGATGTAATCTTTATCTAATTACAGACGGGAGATTATTAATAATTGGGAACCAATATCCCAAACGGATTATTTATTCGAACCGTGAGCGTTAGACCAACAATGGATACGTGCCATGCTTCGGTTAAGAAATAAAGTGGCAACATTAATTATCCAAATAGAAAAACAATATATGTGCCGCATGCCGTGCGAGCATGCGTCAGTTGACGGGACGCATGCGAGTAGTCCACCGCGCAGGCAGACGGAGAGGCGTGCATGCAGGTGTGTGAATTTGACGGAGGCGTGCTCGTTGCACAGTGTCATCGGGAGGCGTGCAAGTAGCTGTGTGAAACTTTGGTAGGCATGCCAGTAGTCCGATGCGCAGGCTCACCGGGATGTGTGCCATCGGTTTGACCGCCGCCCGCCTCTCTCCCAAAACTCCCACTACTCCATATTAGTGGTGCGCCCGAGCGGCCGCACCCCCTATCCTCGCCACACACAGACAATCCTCTCTCTCCGCTTGCATCCTCGACGCCGCTCTCAGTCCTCAAAGCCGTTAGTGTATGAGGATGCCGCCGAAGCGCCCCATCGGAGGGAGTGGCGATGCCGGGGCTGCGAAAGCACCAGAGCACGGCGTGGAGATGGAGACAGAGGTTGCCGTCATCGCCGGCAAGTTATTGCTGCACCCTGATGTCATCGACGGTGTCGAGCTTCCACAGCCGGAGGCGGAGTTCCACACCGACTCCGACGACCACTCCGGCGACGACTCCGATGACGACGGACAGCTGGTTAGTCATCTATACTCATTTATGTGTCAAATAGATCATAGGGTTTCTCTGGTTACTCCTGCCTCCCCCTTTTTGGAATAGAAATCCTATGGTTATGTTCTCCCAATCCATGAAATCTAAGTAAGTGTCGTTAGATCCATGTAGTGTATTGATTGTTTGAATGGTACAGCTGATAAGTCATTTGTTGTTTCATCTATGCAAATGATTTCTGCTAGTAATCCAACTACGGTTAGTGTTCGTGCTAATAATTCCTAGCCATGACTTGACAATTGATTTTGAATGTCCTACATATGTTTGTGCCATTATTTTCTTCAAGATTGGTCTGTACATAGACGACTATGCTTAAAAATCGAACCATAATCTCTGGATATGTATAAATAAATAGCCATAAATTCCTAATCCTACTTCACGGCATGTAATCCTTGATTTGATGCCAATTTCATTTTACTATTTGTACAGGTGCTGTCTGACGATGTGGACAGCGAGGATGAAGATGGCCAGAGGAGGTACAAGAGGCAAATCCTGAGGGAGCTTTATGCAGGAATGCATAACAGGCGTATTAGGACCTGGAACGGCGGCTATGCATGCCCATTTTGCAACCAGAAGCTTCATAACGCGTATCTAAGTGGTCTGGCGCATGCAAGAGGACGGGTCGTTGGCTCCTTCAAGCAGAAGTATTCTCGCAGGGTGGCGCACGGCACGTACGCCGACTACCTGGAGAAGCTTCAGGATCGTACCGACATGTGAGAAGAGATGTGGGATGGATCGAACTATGTACGCTTGAGTATGCTTAATTATGGTTGAACTATGTACTTATGGTTGAACTATGCTTATGTACGTGTATGCTTATTATCTATGTCTGAGTATGTTAAATATTTGGTCAAAATTTGGTAAAAATTTCAAAGGGGGACCAACAAACGAGGACGGAGGTAGTATGTCAATCACACACGGTTCCCAAAATTGGAACCGTGTGCAATGAATTTCATTTTGTCTATTGCGTCAATCACACACGGTTCGCTCTAGCAAACCGTCGCCCCCAAAATTCTTTGTGGGACAGAAAACCCTCACCACCTAATACAAAAAAGAAAAAAGAAAACCCTCACCATCCCCACGTCACAAAAACCCTCACCCCGCCCGCCACTCCCTCTGGTATGTTCCCCATTCACACTTGTACTAGCTCCTCCACGTCTATGCCACGGCACTGCCTATCAAGGCGGTAAACACTTAGCTCGCCGCCGGCCGCCGCCGCCAAGCTGCCGGCAAAGCCCACCGCATTTCGCCACTTCCACTTGCCACCGCCTATCGCCATCGACTTTCTCGGCGCTGCTCGAGGTCGACCCAGCTCCGCTTGGTTGGGGAGTCTGCCGTACTGAGGGTTTATTCTCATGGACGAGAAGGTAACAAATTTAATGAGATATTATCTCATGTCTTATCCCAGTTCATCTGCCTCCTTTAATCACCCAGCGGAAATCGTCGTGAATACATTTTTATTCGAGCTGATTTGAGGCTTTACTTTCGTTCATAGAATGTACAGTGCACCGACACTTTAGGACTTTGCGACCTCCGCCAGGGATTCCATCTCACCGTACCAGATAACTTGAGGACACATGCGGTATGTTCAATCTCAACCTAAATCGGTTGGCATGGCCTACTTTCCTGAACATATTCTAAATATTGCTACATTTGGATAAAAGGTGCCACATGCACCATATACGTCAGAGGGGATTTTTCCCTCTTCTTTCTATATTAGACAAATTAATGATGTATTGTTCTTTCGACTACTCTCATATTTCAATGACATCATGTTTAGCCTATCTGTTTAATTATAGATTTTTGTCCTTCGATTTCAACTGCTGTATAGTTCTTTCAATTTGGGCCCATATTTGCATGTTACCATATTTTCTTTAACAATCCTACCATTTTTTGCAGAACATCCCTTGCCTTTTCAACAGATTATGTAGTGCACAATTTTTCCCTTTACATAGATCAAGGCTCCACGGATGTCATACTGCACACAAACCATGGATTTACAATCGTTGCTACTGTAAGACTTGATAAACGTCGTGACTCCTATTTTGGCACTAGCTTTTGGAAAGAAATTGCGAAGTTTTATGTACTG
This sequence comes from Aegilops tauschii subsp. strangulata, assembly GCF_002575655.3. Classification (NCBI taxonomy): domain Eukaryota; kingdom Viridiplantae; phylum Streptophyta; class Magnoliopsida; order Poales; family Poaceae; genus Aegilops; species Aegilops tauschii. Next base: position 222,307,524 of record NC_053038.3, read on the forward strand.
AAAGCTGGCACTAAAATTGCACTGCACATAAAAGGGCATGGTCATGAGATATATGCTAACTTCCCCGACAAGATCACCCGTTCAGACTTTGTTTGAAGTAAGTTTTCTTTTCAACTATCTGACTGTTGACTTACCCAGCAATGTCAAATGAATTGTGTAGTATTTAAGCAACCAATTGTTATTCTATTTTCTTACTATATTCCTACCTAATAACTTCTAGTTACCAATACACTTTTGTATTGCCCTGTTTTAACAAAATATTCCCTATACTCCCATTTCTATCAGAAATGGCCACTGACAAGGAGACTCCGGAGGTGGAGAACGGGGCTGCCAACAAGCGGAGGCGGGGCCAGCTAGAACCGCAAGCGACTCCAGCAGGCCTAGACTTCATCAGCAGCCTCCCCGATGATATGTTGAGAGTCATCATCTCCCTCCTTCCAATCAAATATGGGGTGCGGACAACCGTCCTTTCCCGGCGGTGGCGCCCCCTATGGAACTCCAGCCCTCTCAACCTCATCGACACACACGAGCTCTGCCATGGCTATCGCAAAAGCTTGGATGCATTCTCCAAGATCCTCGGCAGTCGCCTTGGCCCAACCAAAGGCCTTAGGATGGGCAAGTTCTGTTCCAACGGCAAGGACCGAGCCAAGCTTGACGACTGGTTCCGATCCCCCGCCCGAGATCAGCTCGAGGAGCTCACATTTGATGATGGGCATACGTGGTCGCTGCTAACGTCCGCACTCCGCCTCGTGCCCACACTACGCGTCGCCAAGTTCAGGAACTACCATTCCCCCCCCCCCATAATGACGTGCCCGCTCTTATTCTACCATGACTGGAGCACCTCGAGCTCATCGCCATCTGCCTCTCAAACGGTTATATGGAGCGCCTGCTCCGTGGCTGTACTGCACTCGAGTACCTTCGTCTTCAGGTGATCAATGGGTTGAGTACCTTCCACATCACCTCCATGACTCTTCGGACTATTTATGTGTGTTGCTGGTGCGGCAGGAAGACATCACAAGATGTGTACCACGGTATGGTCACTGAGGACACACCTGCACTTGAGAGATTACTTGTAGTTGATCAAGAAGGTCCAACAAGAATCAATCTCATTTCTACGCCGAAATTGACAGTGCTGGGCTACTCGTCTGACAAATACTTGGAACTTGTTATTGGATCCACACCCGTTCAGGTACAACAGCCGCCTTCTACCTCTCCTTATCCAAATTAACATTATTCTAATTTTGAAGATGTTTGTTTGGTTGTCATTCAGAAAATGTTTCCGACAAGCTTGACCTCGAAACTGCGCACAGTGAAGGTATTGGCACTAGAATGTATCAGCCCCGACCTGGAGCAAGTTGTCAGTTTCCTGAGATGCTTTCCGTGCCTGGAGAAGCTATATATCGAGGTGATGTTCCTTTCCTGTTAAATGTTAACCATAAGGGAGTTCAATTTGTGACACCTTTTTCCAAGTTTACAATGACAATGTACTATGATTTCTGAAGGTTCTTTTAGAGGATTTCAGTACATACATGTCCCCCCCATATTGGTAGCTTGATCCATATGGTTACAATCAATAAGCATTTCTCCTTTGGATTCATCTGTACTGGTTTACTTAGGGAACTTTTCATCCACTCCAACCTCTTGTGAAGAAGGCTACATTTTTCTAGAATGTAATCAGATGCCCATGTTAATCATGTCAGATTGAAGATGGCATGTTAGTGCATTTTACAAATCCTGCAAACCAAATAGGCATGTAGTAATGTTCAAAACTGCATGTAGGCACTAACACGTTTTCTTCTTTTGCAGATAAGATTAGGCTCAGTGGTGGATAATGTGATACAATATAACAATCACGTCGAATGCCTAGATCTGCATCTCTCAGAAATTACTTTGAACTCCTACCGAGGGACCTTACCGGAGATTATATTCGCCAGGTTCTTTGTTCTCAGAGCAAGGGTGCTGAAGGAAATGAGGTTTGCCCTACATTTATTTCGCAAAAATGAATGGTTTGTTGATCAGCGCCGGCGCCTGCGGCAGAATGGAGTAGGCTCCAAAAATGCTGAATTTCATTTTGGAACTTCAGATGACAGAGTAATCAGAAGTCATCGTGTCAACCCCATACATGACCTCTCAGTGGCTGACCCCTTTGCAAAAATTGTGAAGTTTCGAAACCAGACTTAGAAGCGGTGATATTGGTTTGAACCTCTCTGATATCCATGTTCAGCGGATCAGCGCGAGTGTTTGCAGCTGATGAGCTGAATTTCATTTCTAATATCAGGTTGAACCTTGTAATCTTCGAATTTGAGCCATATGACTCTGGAATTTGAACCTTGTAACATTTCGAGCTTTTGTGGTACAATTGTTGAAATGGCATCGTATGAGACTCGTATATTGCTAGCACTATTTCGACCTTAATATGCAATGGTCTTAGATTTTATTAAGAATTCTCGAATCAGTTTACCTTGTCGATCTCACAGCACACGATCTGTATAGCTAACTCGACTGTGATCTTCGACATTATTGCACACAGTTGGTTTCTTCCACCGTGTGCACTATAGAGCACATAATTAATTATCGCACTCGAGTGTCCATCATCACCCTTTTGTGTAACTTTGACCTCATCACCCATGATTAAACATATGATCGAAGTCATTCCACACACTTCGTTTTTACAAAGCTTTTTGCCAATAAACGCCCATGATTTGTCCGTCTTCTAGCCGACGCGTGGCCAAACTAGCCGGGTGGGAAGCTTGCGCGGTAAACAACGCGGTAGCGTGGGAACAGGCTCACCGATACATTTGGCGCCTCTTCGAGCCCATGCGTGCAGTGCAGTGTTGTCAAGTGTGCACTGGAATCCTCGGCTATGAACGCCGTGACAAGACGTGATGATTACAGGCCGGCCGGCCCCCATTTATTACGGCGGTCATTTAACCCTTGTGTCTCTTCAACCTTTCGATCGCGCCCCACCATTGCAAGTAGCACACCCACCACGAGAAATTCATAGAGGGTATCCTACGTGGCTCCGATGGCGCTCCGAGCGGCTGTCGACGACTAGCAGCAGTTCACCATGCGTGCCATGGTGGACACCCGCAAAAGGTTCATGGACCTCTCGGTGGTGTACACCAATGACTGTCTGGGTGGAGCACTCCATCCACATCATGGAGCTATTCCTTGCTGAGGAGAAGTACAAGGTGGTCGGGTTCGACCTCGAGTACACCCGCGCTCGTGTCGGGTCTCATCCCAAGGTCGCCGTCGCCCAGATGTGCATGCGCCACCATGTCCTCGTCTACCACTACTGCCTGGCTACAAGGCCTTGCGAGCGTTTGGCCAGGTTTGTCAATAGCCCCCACTACATGTTCGCTACGGTGGACATCACCAACGATGTAAAGGCGCTCGAGAATTCGGGCATCGCCTGCCAGAATCTTGTCGACATCCAGCGCCAATACAAGATCTGGGGCAGCAAGGAGCTTGAGAAGGACTCACTGGTTCACCTCGCCAAGGCCATCATCGACCCCTACTACAGAGACATGAAGGATTCGTGCAACAAGGACAAGCGTGCCTGGCACTCGGCCTGGATGGAGAAACTCGACAAAGCTCACGTCATGTACGTGGCCAAGGAGGCGTACACGAGCTACAACATGTATAGGTGGATCGTTGACAAGAGGAACTGCCTCCTTCCCCAAAACGGCCAGGGATCTAGCCAACAGCAGAGCAATGGCAAACGTCGTTGCAACAATAAGTAGATGATTAGATCCTCGTTTCTCCTACTTTAGTATGCATGTAATTGCTTACTTTGTTATGTGGAAATGTTATGTGTGTAGTCACTTGTGTAATTGTATGCTTAATTTGGTTATGCAATGCTGTCTTTTTAAGTATATATGTTGATGCTCTATAGATAGAGCGTAGATGTTGTGCGGACAAAGAAAATCACATCGCACACGGACTAAACAATGGAACCCATCGGTGATGTTTTCATCAATCACTCACAATTGTATACCAGCAATCGTTTGCTCACAACACACACGGCTTGTTAGCAGTAATCGTCTGTGTTGTTATCGGTTTTCGCACACCTTTCCGATTACAGACCTGTTTGTCTCGTATCACACACATCTTGTTCATTTGAATAGTTTCTGTTCTCATATCTCAACGCAAACAGTTCATCCGAGTGAACCGCATGCCATATATCGCACACACCTTTGATCTGGCTGACCGTTTCTTTTGTGTTGCCTAATCACAAACAATTCATCCGAGTGAACCGTACGCTGTACATCGCACACACCTTTATCTGGCTGCCCGTTTCTTTTGTTCCTCCTCATCGCAAATAGTTAATTGAGCTGAACTGTATGCCCTGCATCGCACACGCAAGTAAAATCTGAACTGTGTTTGATGCATCCTCATCACAAAGATTTTGCACCTTTTTTGACGGGTTTTTTACACGACCGTTTGCGATTATGGCATCGCACACAGTTTCGTCGAAGGGTCTCTGATGGGATGGTGATGACTCCCAATGGCCCAGGCATCTTCTAGGTGTTGTAGGCATAGTGGGATGCCGCCATGGACTGAGCCAAGGCCGGGCGTCCAGGAATCCCATTGTACGGCAGGGGGAGATCAACCACATCAAACACAATCCTCTCTGTCGTTGTACAAAAGTAGGGGCTCTCCTTTTGACCCCTTTACTTGTGCACGGACAGTCAGAGCCGCGCCTGCAGCCACGCTTAACAAGGCAGAGGAGGGAAGCCGGAGGGAAACCGAAGCACAAGACAAACAAGGCGACGCCAGGACCAGAAGCATAAAAGAGCAAAGGGGTGAGGTGGACTCCCCCGGCAAGACCCTTGCCGGGGCGGCCTCCGCAGCCCCGGCAAGGGCCTTGCCGAGGCAACTTGCCCAACGCCAGCAGAGCGAGCCACCCTTGAGCCCAAGGGTTCCAAACACTGCCAACAACTACATTGGACCCAGGGCTCGGGAGGCACCTCTGTGGTGGCATGCATATCTTTGTCAAGATCATGAATACATGAGATCAGATGAGAACCAGAAGATGATGACCCTCGACCGGATCCTAGCCGAGGAAATCCACAAAGACCCCCGGCAAGCACCCTGTCGGGGATGACCGCAGCGCCACAGCAAGACCCTTGCTGGGCCCCCCAGCAAGACCCTTGCCGAGGACACCAGCGGGGCCACAGCTAGGCCCGCCTCTGCCAAGATGCCACCGCCGTCCCCAAGTAGCTGCTAGCTCAACCAGCTGGGCAGGCACCTACGTGGCGACGGACGGCCTCTACACCGACCTAGCAAGCACCTGCGTGGTGGCATGCAGATCTTCGTGAAGACTCCACCACCGCGCCGGCCCAGCAGCCAGCCAACATGGCACCACCACGCCTCGTCAGCTCGGACGCGTGTCGAGGCCAGGCAGAGCGGCGACAGCTGGGACGTGCTTCCTTGTCGTCCCCGATAAAGCAAGGGGGCATGTCAGCAACGCATTAAATGCGTTTGTCCGACGGTCCCAGAGGATAGGCTTATCGACTGTAGATCTTTCCACCTCCTGTGTGCCACTGTGCCAACCCCTTTTGCCTATAAAAGGAGGCCCGAGGCGACCAGGAGAAGGATTCGGCTCTTTGGAACTACGCAGCCACTGTAGCTAGTTCGAGAGCTCAAGAACACTCTGAAATAAACACCAAATCAGGACTAGGGTATTACGCATCCTCGCAGCCCATATCTGGGTAAACGATCATTGTGCTAGCTCCTAAACCTGCTCTTCTCACAACCCCGCGCCCGCCGACCGTAGTAGGGATTCCAGTGATCCCATAGTTGTCGTTTTCCCCGACACCTTTGGCGCGCCAGGTAGGGGGTGCAGTTGTGATAATCTGATTTAGCAGCCAGGTTAGCAGTTCCTCATCGTCATGGCTCCCAAGAAGAAGACGATCATGGCGATCGGCTCGTCGGGAGCCGAACGGCCCGTGCCAGTGCGGGCGGGCAGCGGGCCGTTCGCGGACAGAACCCGAGCCGCGGCCCGCAAGCACCAGCATCGCTCTGGCAGTCAGAGCCTGGCGAGCGGCATCATTCGTGCGCCAGACGACGGGCCGCACACCGCAAAATCCAAACACGGGCTGGCCCCCCCGCAGGCTGCGCGGGGCCCTCCAGGGGTGTCGCTGTGCCCCCTACGGGCGGTGCAGCGACCTCCAAGACGCCTACACCGGCGCCCATGACGTGCTCTTCCCAGGGTGCGCGCGACGAGCAGCGCCACCATGCTATGGACCCCGGCCTCCGCCGTGGGAAGAGTCATGTGCATCATTCGCGGGACGAAGGAGGCCAGCATGCCCGCCGAAGTGCTAGCAAAAATGGCACGCAGCCGCTGGGCCGTGAGTAGAGCTCCTTCTAACGTGGTTAGAAGTTGAAGCGCGCCACGGTCCATGCAGCTCTCGCCGCCACCCACGCCAGCAGAAGCTTTGGCGCGCGCACCTACTCCTCGACTTCCCTCTTGCTGCGAAAAAGCTCGATGAGTGGAGGGCCACCATCCGGAGCCTTGTCGGCATCGCCAACCAAGACGAGCCACGGCCAGCGGGGCCTTCAGGTCGGCGCTCCGTCCAACCACCGCATGCCAGCGGTGGAGGAGCCGGAGGCGCGCGGCCACGGTGCACTCTCCTCCTCCATGCCAGCCACCGCGGGTGTCGACCCGTCGTGATGACGCTTGTGATAACATTTCCATAGTGTCGTCCGACCCATGGACCCACCGCGACCAGCGCAAAGTTCTTCGGGAGCGAGCCAATGAAGACGCTCGAACCACCATCGAGCGCCGGTGCGATACACGACCCCAGTCAGATAGGCGGGCAGGGCCCGTTATGGACCACGCAACACCTGGACGTTCCGGGGGCCTACCTTACGAGGTGGGTTGCCCGGCCTTTACCCGTGAGTGGCGGCAGTTCCAGTGGCTATCCAACCGTACGTTCAAGCCCGATGTCGGCGAGAAGTACAACGGCAAGACTCACCCGTCGGAGTTGCTCAGCATCTACACCATCGTGATGCAAGCCGCTGGAGCTCGCGCCAAGGTGCTTGCCAATTACTTCCCGTTGGCCCTGAAACCCAATGTCATGTCTTGGTTGATGCACTTGCCGGTGGATTCCATTTCTTCTTGGTCGGATCTGTGTCATGAGTTCGTTGGTGCCTTCACCAGAGGCCACCAGGCTCATGGCCAGGCGAGTGATTTGCATATCATTCCCCAGAAGGAAGGTGAAAACCTGCGCAAGTACATACAGAGGTTCAGCCCTGTGCAATACAACATCCCAGATGTTCATCCTGCCGTGGTGATCAGCGCGTTCCATCAGAATGTGCGCAACCGCAAGATGCACGAAGAGCTGGCGATGAACAAGGTCAGGGATGTGGCCGAACTTTATGTTCTGGCCGACAGCTGCGCCCAGGCTGGAGAGGGAAGGAAGTACCCCGGCGAGGACGCCGGCGCGGAAACCGACTCTATGGACGAAGAAACTGCCGCCCCGACAAAGAAGGGCCGGCGCCGCAACAGGAAACGCAAGGATAAGACCGTGCTTGCCGTCGAGGGATCCGAGGACACCGGCGCTACCAAGAAGGCCAAGGTAGACGACCCCGGCAAAGAAATAGCCGGGTGCGCCGCTTGCCGGGCCTTGGCGGCTGCCGATAAGCCAGGAGGCTCTGACAAGCAATACTGCAAGATCCACCGCACCAAGGGCCACGACCTCCAGAACTGCCGGCAAGTCGAGCTGCTTGCTGAGAAGCAAAAAGCCGAGTATGAGAGGAGGGACAAGGAGAAGGGCCAGGATGGTGCCGAGGGATCCGGCGAGAAGTTTGGCGGCCAAGGAAGTCGCCGCGGCAAGGATAACCAGCAAGAGAGGCCCGCTCGGGGCCACGACAAGAAGCGGGAAGATGATGATCATGACGAGGTAGATGAGTCCGGTGAGCATGAGTTTCAGAAGGCTACGGAGGCCATGTGCGTCGATGGTGGCGCCTCTCTGCAAATTTTCACCGCTGACTCAAGCAGTGGGCCCGTGAGATCACAGTAGCGGAGCCGGCGTTCGACGCTCAGAAGCCGCTGAAGTGGTCCAGCACGCCTATCATCTTTGATGCCGAGGACCACCCTGATCGGACAACTGTGGTCTGGTGTTTGCCATTGTTGGTCTCACCAACGATACGCAACCTCAAGGTGAACAAGATGCTGGTTGACGGCGGGGCCAGTCTGAACTTGATCTCACTCGTTGTGATCAAAAGGCTACAAATTCCTAATGGAGACCACGAAGAGACGGGCATGTTTCAAGGGGTCAACCCGGGAAGGAGTCAACCGAAGGGCAAGGTCATGCTCCCCGTGACGTTTGGAGGCGAGCTGAACTATAGGACGGAGAGGATTGTCTTCGATGTAGCCAAGATCCCCTTGCCCTACAACGGGATCCTCGGCCGCCCGGCACTGGCCAAGTTCATGGCGGCATCACATTACGCCTACAACATGCTGAAGATGCCTGGGCCGATGACCATCATCAGCATTCCCTGCGACCAGAAGGATGCGGTAATCTGCGCCGACCTACTCTACCGGGAAGCAGTTGTAGCAACTGCCGCCAAGGCACTTGGTCCTGCCGCTGAAGCCCCGGGGGCGGGGGGAGAAGAAGACCGGTAAGACCTCTCGCACCCACTCCGGCAAGCGCACCTCTTTGGAGTGTTGTGCTGCCGTCGAGGACGTGCTAGAGAGCTCCACCGGCAAGAGCAAGAAATCCAGAGCTGCGCCGCCAGAGACCAAGAAGGTGTCCGTCAAGGAGGATGGCACGGGAGGGGCTTTCAATATAGGCTCCACCCTTGACAGCAAATAGGAAAGCGCGCTCGTCACTTTCCTATGGGCGAATGTCGATGTGTTTGCATGGCAAGCATCTGACATCCCCGGTGTTCCCAGGGAAGTGATTTAGCACCATCTTGATGTCTGCCCCCATGCGCGACCCATCAAGCAGAAGGTCAGGAAGTAAGCTTTGGAATGGCAGGAGTTCATCACAAAGGAGATCAGGAAGTTGGAAGCAGCAGGCTTGGTGAGGGGAGTGCTCCATCCGACGTGGTTGGCCAATCCGGTGGTGGTGCGCAAGGCAAACGGGAAGTGGAGGCTGTGTATTGACTACACAGATATCAATAAGGCTTGTTCTAAGGACCCCTTCCCGTTGCCGCGCATCGACCAGATTGTTGACTCCACGCCCAGGTGTGATCTATTATCATTCCTCGACGCCTACTCGGGCTACCACCAGATCTTCATGACAAGAGAAGACGAAGAGAAGACAACATTCATCACCCCATGTGGTACGTATTGCTTTTTACAGATGCCTTTCGGGTTGAAGAGTGCTGGCTCGACGTTCGCGAGGGCGGTCCAAATTGGTTTTGAGCCCCAGCTACGTAGAAATATGGAAGCTTACATGGATGACATAGTGGTCAAAACCAAGGACAAGGCAACTCTCGTACAAGACTTAGAAGAGACATTTGCCAACCTGCGCAAGATCAACCTCAAGCTAAACCATGAGAAGTGTGTCTTCGGTGTTCCGTCCGGCAAACTTCTCGGGTTCTTTGTGTCGCAGTGTGGGATCGAGGCAAACCCAGATAAGATCAAGGCTATCGAGCAGATTGAGGCGCCCAAGCGGATCAAGGATGTGCGTCGGCTCACTGGCTACGTTGCCGCCATGAGTCGATTCATCTCCAAGTCTACCGAGCGCGCCCTTCCCTTTTTCAAGATTTTCAAAAAGGGCGGGCCCAATGGAGTGGACCCCGGAGGCCGAAGCGGCACTGCAGGATCTGAAGAAATACCTCTCTTCTACACCAGTACTGGTGGCGCCTAAACTGCAAGAGCCATTGCTGCTGTATCTGGCGGCGACGAATCAAGTGGTCAGCGCCGTGCTGGTGCCGTAGAGGGAGGTCGACGAAGAGGCAGTGGCAACGGCAGGACCGGCGGATGGCAAGTCAGAGATTCCCCCGGCAGGGCGTGGTGCCGGCAAGGCAAGGCCCCCGCGGAGTCTGACGCCATCGGGACAGGGCCCGCGCAGCCAAATGAAGTGGTGTGCAGAAGAAGAAGACGATGCAGCACCCGGTTTACTTTGTCAGTCCCTCTTGCAGGGGGCTAGGTCAAGGTACTCCGGTGTGCAGAAATTGCTCTTCGGCCTTCTTATGGCCTCGAGGAAGCTGCGTCACTACTTCCAAGCACACGAAATCACCGTCGTCACCCGCCTCCCGTTGCAACGGATACTGCACAACCCAAACGTAACCGGAAGGATTGTGGAGTGCGGAGTTCATTGCAGAATGGACCTCAACGCCTGACGAGGAAATCGAGGAGACCATTCTCCCCGGCAAGGAAGCAAGTCACAACTGGATCATTTACTTTAACGGGGCTTTCTCGCTGCAAGGCGCCGGTGCTGGTGTGCTGCTCATCGCACCCACCAGAGAGCACCTCAAGTATGTAATCCAGATGCACTTTCCCAGGGAGATGTCCACCAACAACACTGCTGAGTACGACAGGTTGCTTGCCGGTCTCAGGATCATGCCAGACCTCGGGGTTAAGAAGCTCATCGTCAGGGGTGATTCGCAGCTTGTCGTCAGACAAGTCAACAAAGATTATCAGAGCCCATTGAAGGAGGCCTACGTAGATGAGGTGAGGAAGCTGGAGGAGCGCTTTGACGGTATACAAGCGGAGCACATTCCCCGAGCAGAGAACGACATCGCCGATTACCTGTCAAAGCGCGCTACATTCAAGCTACCTCTGGCACCAGGTACTTTTTTGCTTCGGTTAACTCAACCATCCGTCGAACCATCAACGGAGCAGGACAAACGGAGGAAATCAGGCCCCGGCGAGTACATTCCCGCAGAGCCCCCTGGGGCCGCCGGCAAGGGTGTTGCCATGGATTCTGAGCCTGCTGAAGAGCGATTGACTCTGACAAGCTGTCAAGCCCTGGCCATAGAGACTGCAGCTCCCATGGCAGAAGAAATGCCTTTGGTCCTTGTTGTCGAGCCCCAGGCTCCGGCATGGGCACAACATACCGTCCGATTCCTCCAAACAGGGGGCTTCTTGAGGAGCAGGAAGAAGCGGAGAAAGTAGCCCGTCGGTTTGCTATGTATCAGTTCGTTGATGACGTCCTGTACAGGAAGAGACCGAACAATGTGAAATTGAAGTGCATTCCCCGGGAGGAAGGACTGGAGCTATTGGCGGAGAAGCGCGGAGGCATATGTGGCTCCCACATAGGGTCGAGGGCCCTTGCCGGCAAGGCGTTCCGGCAGGGTTTCTTCTGGCCCACTACCCACCAGGATGCAACGACACTAGTAACCAAGTGTGAAGCGTGCCAGTTCCATTCGAAGAAGCTTCATCAACCAGCTCAGGCCCTTCAAACAATTCCTCTTTCCTGGCCATTCTCGGTCTGGGGGCTCGACATCCTGGGCCCTTTCCCCCGCGCTATCGGGGGCTTTGAGTACTTGTACATTGCGATCGACAAGTTCACAAAGTGGCCGGAGGTGGAAGCAGTGAGAAGGGTGACAGCACAGTCAGCCGTCAAGTTATGCAAGGGGCTAGTTTGCCGTTTTGGTGTGCCAAACAGAGTCATCACCGACAACGGCACGCAGTTCACAAGCCACACCTTCATGCAATACATCCAAGACCTCAGCAGCAAGGTCTGTTTCGCTTCCGTGGCACACCCACGAAGCAACGGCCAGGCGGAGAGGGCCAATGCTGAAGTGTTGCGAGGCCTGAGGACAAAGACTTTTGACAGGCTGCACAAGAGCGAAAGACGCTGGATTGATGAGTTGCCGGTAGTTCTTTGGTCGATCAGGACGACGCCAAATCGAGCCACCGGCCAGACACCCTTTGCCCTGGTATACGGGGTAGAAGAAGTTCTCCCCACGGAACTCATATACGGGTTAGAAGAAGTTCTCCAAACCGCTCGATGACGCAACGCTACTCGAGGAAGATCGTCTTTGGGCAGCTGTGAAAGCAGCACGCTACCAGCAAGCCTTGCGCCGCTACCATAGCCGCAAGGTTCATGCCCAAAGCTTTGAGGAAGGCGACCTTGTACTTCGGTGCATTCAATCGGCCAAGAATTCCAACAAGTTGACGCCAAAGTGGGAAGGCCCTTATCGGGTACTACGAGTCACCAGGCCCGGCGCAGTCCTCCTGGAGACCGAAGATGCTATTCCAGTGAGCAATTCCTCGAACATTGAACATCTTCACAAGTTTTACCCATAAGGCGCGGTTGCCGAGCCCCCCGGCAAACCAGCTTTTGTACAAGCCTTGCCGACAAGGCATGTAACCCTCTGTACAAAGCCAGGCGCACACCTTGAGCATAAATAATAGAAGCGCTGGCGCCCTAAGTTATAGCATGCATGGTAGGTTAAGTCTCTCCCTCGGTTAGGGTTGATAGTGCTTAGCGGTGACTAACCCATAGCCTAGAGCTCGAGTGTGCGTCTTTCTGTCCTCTTTGGTTCGCAGGGCATGTGGACACTTCTGCTGAACCACTTGGAAGAAAGAGAACGACCCAGCGCTCTGGCCCCGGCAAGCCAAGACAGCCGGGAGCTAAAGGCACAAGGATCCAACCACGACAAGCCAAGGTTGCCGGGGCTGCGGATTCAGATAAGTGTTTCATCCCCTGTTATGCATTTCCGTATGGAACTTGGACATGTGATACCTCGTTTAAATACTTAAACCACCGTGCTCCCCTTTTCCTGTACCCAAGAGCTATCCCCTGGGTCGGAACTTGGTCGTAGTCGTGGTGGCAAGAAAATGAACGAGGGGCCCAACCCTACTTCGCCCCTGCCTCCGCCAAGAGCGTGAGAATGGTCGACTGAAGTGGGGGGACGGCAAGGCCTGCGCCGGGCGACAATGTTTATCTTAAAAATAAGAAGGATTTGTTCCTTGGCATGGGCCTCACTCACGCACAAAGAACCCGGCAAGAACCCTTTTTCATTAAAAACGTCCGATACATGTACAGTTCATACGGGATGAAAAACATGAGCAAGGGGATTACAAGTTTTAAATCTAACAAGTGCCCGCAGGCTTACAAACTAAAAAAAGATAAGATGCCCGTAATCCCTTTCTTGTCCCTCTCCTTAGAAGATGGAACAAGGTAGCAGGAGGGAGAAAGAAGCGCCTAGGCAAGGTACGAGAAGCCGAAGGCACCAAGAGAGCATCCCGGTGCCGGGAGAGGAGCTGGAAGATGAGGCAGCGGCCCAACAATACGCGACGAAGGCGTCGATGCCCGCGTACTCCGACTTGACGGCCACCGCCCGCCTTCTTCGCCTTCTTCGGCCCTCCTACGCCAGCCGCCCAAGGAGGCGATGGGGACCGTGCCGATAGAGAGCTTGACAAGGAAGGCCCTCGGCAGGGCGCGTGGCCAAGGGAGGGGCGACGCGGTCAGTCGGAGTCGGGGTCGGCGTCCCGCCTCTCGACGCCCTCATCGTCGCTGTCCTCCTCATCACTCCCGCTCGAAGAGGAATCTTCATCGTCGGAGGAGCTCTCCATGCAGCACTTTAGGTGAGTTCCAAGATCTCCAAAGACCTTGACGGAGAGCAGGCTGCCCTCCATTAACTTGAAGTAGAGGATGAGCCCCGCCATCAGGCTGTGGATGCGAGCAAACATCTTCCATCCGCGACGAAGGTACATGACGTGAGGAGCGGGGAAGTCGACGTCGACCCGCGTGCCGCCATTCCCGCAGCCCCTCATCTGCAATCTGAGGGTCTGGGGCGGATCGAGCTCCATCTCCCGAGCAAATGGGGTAGGGAGACAAAGATGACGACGCGGTGGACGGCGCAGCTGGACGCAGAATTCACGGGGCTAGTCCCCGACGTGGCCCTCCATCGGGGGAGGCATCGCCAGCGGAGGCGGGGCCGGTGCGCCGCCCCGTCCACCTCTTCCCCAAGCGCCACGGCGACCTCGGCCTCGCCCCCTCCCTTCCTCTCGTGGCTAGCTCCACCGCCGCGAGCTCTTGGGAAGGAGGGACGCGCTGTTGGGCGGCGACCCTCGCCGCCACCATTGAAGGGTCGGCGCCTCCTCTCGCCATGGGAGACGGAAGAAAGAAGCCGAAGTGAATGGATGATGAAAGGATGTGGGATGCCGTCTCCCTCCCCCTTCTTATAAAGGGGCGGGGCCGGGACTCGGCTGCCCCGCTAAGCCAATCCGGCCATCGGGGGCGCAGGGAATCGAGACCGACCCGCTGCCCCAGTCAGTGACGGCCCGGTTTCCCGCCTCTACCGCCTGCCACCTGCATGGGGGACACGTGGCGAGCAAGCAGAATTGAGAGGACGGGTGAGGCGACCGTTCCCCACCCCGTGATCGTGGGGCACGGACGCCTTGAGGGCCACGACCCGAGTCCGCCCGAGTAAATGAGCCGCGATGTGACGCATACGTGCGGGAAGGCGCGAGCTGCCTCCCTGTTTTTTGGGAAGGCGCGAGCTGCCTCTTTACCATGATGTGACGCATGCGTGCGGGAATCACCCCACGCATGACCCCCAAGTCACGCACGACCCCCCACGTCACGCGTTCAACGCGGGTCGTGGGGAGACGCAGCGGCCAAAAAAGTTACTGCGGTAAAATCCGCCCCACCTGCCCGCGCACTGTTCTGGACCTAGCCCAACAATGTGCCGCGCTTATGTGTGGCCCAGGCCCGGGGGCTCCTGTCGGTGTACAAAAGTAGGGGCTCTCCTTTTGACCCCTTTACTTGTGCACGGGCAGTCAGAGCTGCACCCGCGGCCACACTTAACAAGGCAGAGGAGGGAAGCTGGAGGGAAACCGAAGCACAAGACAAAGAAGGCGATGCCAAGACCAGAAGCATAAAAGAGCAAAGGGGCGAGGTGGACTCCCCTGGGAAGACCCTTGCCGGGGCGGCCTCCGCGGCCCCGGCAAGTGCCTTGCTGGGGCAACTGGCCCAACGCCAGCAGAGCGAGCCACCCTTGAGCCCAAGGGTTCCAAACACCGCCAACAACTACATTGGACCCAGGGCTCGGGATGCACCTCTGTGGTGGCATGCAGGTCTTTGTCAAGATCATGAATACATGAGATCAGACGACAACCAGAAGACGACGACCCTCGGCGGGATCCTAGGCGAGGAAATCCACAAAGACCCCCGGCAAGCACCTTGCCGGGGACGACCGCAGCGCCACGGCAAGACCCTTGCCGGGCCCCCAGCAAGACCCTTGCCGAGGACACCAGTGGAGCCACAGCCAGGCCTACGTCTGCCAAGATGCCACCGCCGTCCCCAAGCAGCTGCTAGCTCAACCAGCTGGGCAGGCACCTGCGTGGCGACGGGTGGCCTCTACACCGACCCATCAAGCACCTGCGTGATGGCATGCAGATCTTCGTGAAGACTCCATGACTGCGCCAGCCCAGCAGCCAGACAACGTGGTGCCACGACGCCTCGTCAGCTTAGAAGCGTGTCGAGCCAGGCGGAGCGGCGACAGCTGGGACGTGCTTCCTCGCTGTCCCCGATAAAGCAAGGGGGCACGTCGGCAGTGCATTAAATGCGTTTGTCCGATGGTCCCAGAGGATAGGCTTATCGACTGTAGACCTTTCCACCTCCTGTGTGCCACTATGGCAACCCCTTTTGCCTATAAAAGGAGGCCCGAGGCGACCAGGAGAAGGATTCGGCTCTTTGGAACTACGCAGCCATCGTAGCTAGTTCGAGAGCTCAAGAACACTCTGAAATACACACCAAAGCAGGACTAGGGTATTACGCATCCTCGCGGCCCGAACCTGGATAAATGATCTTTGTGTTAGCTCCTAAACCTGCTCTTCTCACAACCGTAGAAGGGATTCCAGTGATCCCATAGGTGTTGTTTTCCCCGACACTCTCAGTCCGGTAATTCAGTTCTCCCCCAAACGTTACCAGCAACGTGATCTTTCCCTTAGGATGGCTCCTGTCAGGATTAAATCCATGAAACGTGTCGGTAAACTCTAGCTCATCTTCCCCTCTCTGAAGCTTGCTGATGACTGCCGGGGAAATCAGATTCAACCCAACCCCGTCGTCCACCAACATCTTTGTGACCTTGAGGTTGCGAATTGTTTGGGAGACCAACAACGGCAAACACCCTACAGCACTGGTACGGCTAGGATGATCCTCCTCGTCAAAGATGATGGGCATATGGGACCGTTTGAGCGGCTTCCGGGCCTCTGGAGCTGGTTCCACGGCATTGACCTCTCGTGCCCACCGTTTGAGCTGGCGGTGAGAAGTGTGTAGAGATGCACCTCCATCAATGCACAGGGCGTCTGTGGCCTTCTGAAACTCTTGCTCAATAGTTTCCTCTTCATCCCCTCCATCACTTTCATGTTCACACATTTCCTTCTCTCGGCCTCTGGCGGGCTTTCCTTGATTCCGAAAGGGTTTGCTGGGGCAATTTACTTCACCACCCCGGCCCTTACAGCCAGCGACATTCTGACTTTTTTTCCTTATCACGCTTCTCATATTTTGCTCTCTATTTCTTGACAAGCTGCTCAACCTAGTAACACTCTTGAAGGTCGTGGCCCTTGGTCCAATGGATCTTGCAGTACGGCCCATAGCCTTTCCCAGCTTTTTCGACAGCAGCGGCTTCTCGACAGTCAGTGCACGCGGCAGCTTCCTTGCCGGGGGGCCTCAGCTTTGGCCTTCTTGCTTGTACTAGGCGTACCAGATCCTTCAACAGTCATCATTGCCTTATCTCTTCGCTTCTTACTGCGCTTCTTGCACTTCTTCTTACTGGTTGATCTGTCCACATCCTCTGACTAAACGTTGGGGCAATCTTCCTCTCCGGGCAACCTCCTTCCCTCCTCCATCCGAGCACACTTATCCACTAATGTGTAAAGCTCATTCACAGTCTTGGGCAACCGCATGTTCATCTTGGAACGAATACGACGGTTGCGCACATTGGACTAGAAGGCAGCTATTACGGCTGCCGGATGGATGTTCGGGATATTTCTATGAACTTTGTTGAATCTCTGTAAATACTTACGGAGGGTTTCTCCTTCCTTCTGCTGGAGAAGCTGCAAATCGCTGGGCCTGCCGGGTTCTTGATGACCGCCAGTGAAGGCGCCAATGAACTCGTGGCACATGTCAGCCCACGACGAAATGGAGTTCTCCGGTAGGTGCATCAGCCAAGACCTCACATTGGACATCATGGCCAAAGGGAAGTAGTCGGCAAACACCTTCGCATCTCTTCCCCCGGCAGCCTGAACAGTGATGGTGTAGATGCTCAGGAACTCTGTCGGGTTCAGCCTCCCATCGTACTTCTCAGGTATCTCTGGTTTGAACGAGCGAACGGACGGCCAACGGACTTGCCGCAGCTCTGGTGTAAAGGCAGAGCAGCCAACCTCGAAAGGTAGGCACCCACCAACACTGAGCGCGGGCTCGCCGACGTTGAGGCCGTCGCACCCGTCGGCCCGGCGGAGGTCGTCGCCGCGTTGCTCAATGACGACGCGCGCGCCTCCTCTCCGCCCATCCTCCGGGGCTCGACGTTGGCCTGGATGTACTTGAGGGTCAGATGATGCCATCGAGATGTCGTCGTGATCTTGATTCTATTGCGCTCACGCTGGCTGCCGTGGCGGGGACTGCACCGTGGGGATGGCCCCATCCGTACGGTCAGCAGCATGAGCTGGTGCTGTCGCTTGGGGAGGTTGTGGTGGACGAGCTCGCCGTGAGCCCCCAGCTTTGGCGAAACCGAGCAGGCTTTGGATGCTGGCAAACCATCCGTCTATCTGCTCGGCCGCTGGCAGAAACCTGTGCAGCAGATGAGCTCACGCCATGGCCTCCGAAGCTGTACTTGGCATGGATGTCGATGAAGTCGATCGTACCGTCATGCGGCTCCTGACGGTGCCAGCGGCGGTAGTACTGCGCCCCCACTATCGCTACGGGGCGACCACCTGGATGTGGTATGGTGAAGGCGCTCGAGGCCCAGCGGCTCCGTCAGGCACAGCGGCTTGGTCGGCCCGTCCCAGGGAAGGGGCACATGCTGCGACCACACCCATGGCAGGGGCGACCGGAGGGCGGCGGTTCGCCCCGGTCCGAGTGCCATTGCTGTGGCTGTGCCCATCGGCGGGAGAGAGGGGCACAGATGGAGTAACCCCCTCACCAGTACCTTGTTGAGCGTGGCCGTCTGGGTGTTGCTGATGCTGCTCTCCTCCGGTGCCTCCTGCTCCTGTGTTGGCTGCGGGGGAAGTGGTGACGGTGCCGCCTACTCTGACCACATCCCCAGCAGCGTTCGCGTTGTCGTGCGCCCCCGCACCCCCCGCAGCGTTAGAGGCCACAGGCGGCAGAGCCTTCGAGGTGTATGGATGAGCCAGAGGACCGGGTTTCTTCTTGGGCGCCATGGTCGATGGCGTCGTCGAAGACGAAGATGGTGATGAAGTCGACGCGCCGCGCACGCCTTCAGGTTTGCGCAAGTGAGCCCCCTACCTGGCGCGCCAAAGATATCGCGGGAAACCATGACCACCTATGGGACCAGAGGCCCCTTGCTGGTTCGGCAGGGGGGCGACGCATTGCACAAAGAGCAGACGAGCGTGGGGCGGTGCAGCAGGGATCGCACAGGAAGCTTATCCAGGTTCGGGCCACCGCGAGGCGTAAGACCCTACTCCTGCTTTGGTGGATTGATGGTGGAAAAGTGGTGGTTGAGTGTAGTACACTTGCCCGGCAAACCCTTGAGGTTCGAACACTGGGGTGCGCATGAAGACCTCTCTCTCTAGCTCGCTCGCATAACGATCTCTAGGCCTAGGTCGATGAACCCAAAGAACAAGAGACACGGGGGTTTACACTAGTTCGGGCCACCGTTGTGGTGTAATACCCTACTCCAGGACCGGGTTTCTTCTTGGGCCATAGTACAAGGTAAGAACAGCCTCCTGAGGAGAGGTGTTCTAGAGCTCGGTGAGCTAGTGGGATGGCCTTGGTGGAATGGATCCAATCCAAGATGAGTTGCCTCCTATGGTGGTGGCTACTCCTATTTATAGAGGCCTTGGTCCTCTTCCCAAATATCAGGCGGGAAGGGATCCCACAACGGCCAAGTTTGAAGGGAGACAACTAGAACAAGCTATCCTGACAAAAGGTGGTCTTCGCCTGCCAAAGGCTCCGGTGGTGATGACGCTGTGGGCTCCGCGGTGACCTCCACCCTACTGTCCTGCTGGTCTTGGTCTCGTTGCACCGATATGGAAACCTTTGCCTGATGCCTCGGGACTCCTCGCCTGCGCTTGCCCCTTTAGCACCAAAGAGGAAACTGGTACTCTGCACCCGCTAGCGCCTGCCTGGCCTTGGTCGTCATGGCTCACGTCACGTGAACCTCGCGAGGTGCCCCTTGCATAGATATCTCCGCTCCTCGGGAGCCAGCCTAGCGAGGCTATCCCTGAGGAATTCCTGGTGTCGTCCGCCTCGTGAGGCTTGGCCCCTCGCGAGGGTCTTGAGTGGTTGTTGTTGAAGATGGGCCGTACCAGGCCGTTGGTGGTGCCACGCCATGGGCCGCAGGCAGGCAAGTCTGGGTACCCCATTCCCAGGACGCCGACAGTAGCCCCCGTGCCCAAGGCGCACTTGGACTTGGCTTCGAGACAAAGCCAAAGGGCAAGTGCGGAGCATCGCGGGCCCCAGCAGCCTACGGCCTAGATTGACACGTGGTGATTGACCGGACGCGGGCATCTCCGCTTCCCCACGCTGCCTCGGCAACCGCCCGACTTGACGAGACCCTGCTGCATGCAGGAGAAAACCATCATTACCTTAGATCATGGAGGCCGACGGTTGGCCTCCTTCTGGCTATAAATGAGGAGAGGGGCGGAGCCCCCGTTGCTCATCTCTTTCTCCACTCCGTTTGCTTCTTCTTCTTCCTCCTTGCTCCATCGTCTTGCTGCGACACCCATGGCGCCGATAAGGAGGTTCTCCGCTGCTGAGAAGGGGAAGACCCACCGCGAGGAGCAGGGGCCACTTCCACCGAGGAATAGGTTGGCCCGCCCCTGTGACGCCGTCGTGCGGCAGGTCGTGATGAGGCCTTGGCACGAGCGGCCTTCCCATGCTACTCGCTGCCCTTGTACACCCAAGAAGAAGGCTCCAGAGGAGGAGGCAGTGACCCGCGCCGCTCGCACCACGGCCGCGGTGGCCGTACTGTGCTGGCCCGCAACGCCAGCCCACGAACTAACGCCGAGGGCTCCTCGCGCAAATTCGTGGTGTGGGCGGCAATGCCCCCGCGGACATGGATCAGATTCCCGTAGTTCTTCACTGAAGAGGTGCCGTCGAGGGGGCCACTTGAGCTGTGGCTACGGCACGCCGAGTGTGGCACCCCGGCGATGGGAGCAGAGGTCGAGTCGTCTCCCCAGGCAAGATCTACATGACCCGTGGATGGGGTGAGGTCGCCCGCGCTTGCCGCGCGTAGGGCGCCCTCGCCATCCACTTCGAGTACGACAGCGCCTCCACGATGTCCTTCAAGGTCTTTGATGAGGAAGGCCGTCGCCTAGAATGCTGCCCTGGAGGGGGTCGCCTGGACGGCGCAGGGGCTGGCGCTGTGCCCACCCTTGGCCCCACTGACAGCCCCTCCAGCAGCAGTGACAGCGCCAAGGAGTCGAGCGACTCTCCCGAGCTTGACGAGACTCCAGAGACAAGCGACGAAAAATACGTGCCCCCGAGCTCTCGCGCCCGGAGTGTGGCAGCGGCGTCCGCTTGCCGCCGTTGATCTGGATGGGATTGGCATCGGCCTCCCACGGCGCACTGTTGATGATGGCGTCGGCGGCGACGCCTATAGATTTGGCTCCTGGAAACCTTCTTCTTTTGTTCCCTGCGAGGAATCGAGGTGAACCCCGTGGGGGTGTGTAAAGGATCTGTAGTACTTTTGCATCAAATGTTATTCCTATTATGAAATTCACGATCGCATGTCTTGCTTTGGCGTTGTCTCCCTTTTCGTCCTCGCGAGGCATTGCAGGAACTCTACGAGAAGGGCTTGGAGAAGCCTTTGGTGAACGATGACGAGGGCCCCACCCAGCTACTTCCTCAGCTCCTCACGGCGCTCGAGGACGTCGTCAATGGAATCGGCCCCATGGTGGAGGAGGAAGCGTGCGCATTTTCCTCATTGGCCCTGACGCGCGTCCTCAGCCACCTTCACCTTCGCGACCCCAATGCCAACCTAGGTGTCCTGCTCGATCCCGTGGATGCCACATGGAGGCCTTGTTGAAGAAGTTCCTTGCCATCGACCCTGTGCCTCCAGCTGATGGTGCCACTGATCCCGCGAACAAGGTCAACGACACGGGTGACGACGACGCTGCCGACGAGAGGGCACTTCCCGACGACGGCGCCCAAGGCTGAAGAGGAGGCTCGCTGGTGAACGATGGTGCTCCTTCCTGCTTTTACTTTCCTATGAACTTACCTGCGATATGCAACGTGCCTCGTGGAGGCGTCAAAACTTCTGTTTGGTGTTTAAGGAACAATATGTTTTGTAATATTTTATTAGGATCCCGTAATTCCTTCCCGTTTGCTTGTTGTTCTACGTCAG
Source organism: Aegilops tauschii subsp. strangulata (assembly GCF_002575655.3). NCBI lineage: Eukaryota > Viridiplantae > Streptophyta > Magnoliopsida > Poales > Poaceae > Aegilops > Aegilops tauschii. The sequence continues at coordinate 222,328,965 of NC_053038.3, forward strand.
CAGGGCCGGACCCCGCGCATACCTCAGCCGCCGTTGGACCGTCCGGATCACCAGGACGGGACCAAGGGGTGAGGGGCTACGTGGCCAGTTAGGCTCCTGAGTCGCGATGCTCAGGAGTCCCCCTTGACACGCAAACGGCCTGCGGGAAGGAGATGCGAAAGTAGGCCTCAGTGTTCTACGTCGGCAGGGCCCGACCCCGCGCATACCTCAGCCGCCGTTGGGCCGTCCGGATCACCAGGATGGACCAAGGGGTGAGGGGCTACTTGGCGAGTTAGGCTCCTGAGTCGCCATGCTCATGAGTCCCCCTTGACGGTCAAAAAGACCTTCATACCTGACCACGCTGAGGTCCCGCTCGGGAGGGGCGCGCAACGACCAGGTCCGAGGGACCTGGCAGGGTGGCGTACGCTAGGCGTGACCTGAGCATAGCCCCCATTCCCAGCCCCCTCGCGTGACTCTCCCGAGGGGAAAGCATTGCGGTGAGGCTGTACACTGAGACGGGTGGCTCCCTGAGGTTGATGTGGCCATGGGGCCGCCCTCACTTGTTTACCACCAGTGCAGAGCATAGCGCTTCCGCACTTGCACGGGAATAGCCGCTCCTCAACCGTGTCGACTGCCAGCATGGAGCATGGTGCTTCCACTGGTGTGTGGGTGAGGGCTCCCACTGAGTGGAGCCCCCAGGGCATGTACAGCCCCGCCCTGACACATGGCTTGCACGGTAGGGCAGGACGAGGTGTGTCTGGGCACTCGTGAGACAGTGCGGGACTCACGAGCCCTACCTCAAGGCGGGTTGCGCCTGGTCTTGATTCTTGATATAGGTGTGGCGATCCTGCGAGATGGTTAGGCAACCTGCGCTGGATGAATCTCCTGAGGTGATTACATGAGGAGGCCAAACACCAACGACCCCAGGAGGTGACGTGAACGGGGCTAGCCCGCCAGACAGAGCTCAGTCGTTGGGTTTATCGACGCTGCAGGGACGGACCCGAGCACAGACGCCGTGCCTAGCCTTCTCATGCAAAGAATCCTAAAGAAAGATAACCTGCGCACATCTCCCACGATGGCGAGAGCGGTCGTGGGTGGGCTTGCAAGGGCGCACGATGTTGATGGTATCGACGTACCGGGTAGGCAGGTGAAAATCATATGGTTAATCATGCAAGGAGGCAAGCTAGTTCAGATAAATGCAAGAATGATACATGCCACTGGGACGGACCAGAGCGGCCTGGGGATAATGAGCCTGAGGGGCGCCCCCAACAGAGTAAGCTAAAGATGCGAAAGGATACACATCGTAGGGACAGGCATGTGCGACTTGGGGATAATGCTGCCCGAGGGGCGCCCCCAACTAAATGAACTGGAAAGAGTCACCTGATACCATAGCTGGAGTGGTTTTGGACTAGCTGAAGATGCGTGCTGGAGAACTTGCTCCTCACGAGCCGCCAGGGTCCTGAGCCTCAGGAGGCTCTGTGGGCCCAGGTGGCTCCTGAAGACTATCGCCATCTCCGCCAGAATAGCATGATGCCTGGCCTCCTGAGCCGCCAGAATGCTCCGCAAGTGGCGCTGGAAGGTGACAGCCGCGTTCGGTAAGCCGAATGGCATGCGAAAATAGCTGTGCGGTGGACCCTCGCACCGTCCAACACCAGAAACATCCCTGAGATGCGGCCCTATTGAGCCCTGAAATGTCGATGCAGACACGCAGCCCGCGTCCTCGCCAGGATGGGGAGCTATGCCGGGTGGTGGGCGGCGGTCGCCGTGTATGGTCCTTGTCGGATTTCGGGTTCCAGCAAAACCCTTAAGGTTCGAACACTGGGGTGCGCACGAAGATCTCCCCCTCACCGATCACGCCTGAGGATGAACAGTACAAGGGGAAGAACAGCCTCCTGAGGAGAGGTGTTCTTGTGCTTGGTGGGTGTGAGGATCGCCCGAGTGAGCTCTGGTAGGTGAGGATCCGATCCCCTCTACTTTGGTGGCTAACCCTATTTATAGAGGCCCTGGTCCTCTTCCCAAATATTGAGCAGGAAGGGAGCCAGCCACGGCCAATTTGAAAGGGAACAGCTAGTGCAGCTTATCCTGACAAAAGTAGTCTTCGCCTGCCAAAGGCTCTAGTGGTGACGCCGTCTTGGGCTCCACGGTGACCTCCGTCTTGCTGTCCTGCTGGTCTTGGTCTTGTTGCACCGATATGGAAACCTTTGTCAGCGTTCTGGGAACGGGGGTACCCAGACTTGCCTGCCTGCGGCCCACGGCATGGCTCTGCAAGTGGGCCCGTACGGCCCATCTTCACCAACAAGCATTCAAGACCCTCGCGAGGGGCCAAGCCTCGCGAGGCGGACGACGCAAGACCTCCTCAGGAGCGGCCTGACCAGGTTGGCTCATGAGGGGCGGAGAGATCAAGGCAAGGCAAACCTCGTGAGGTTCTCGTGATGTGAGCCATGACGAACGAGACCGGGCGGGCGCCAGCGTGCGCAGTGTCCTTGTTTCCTCTTTGGTGCTAAGGAGGCAAGCGCAGGCGTGGAGTACTGAGGCATCAAGCAAAGGTTTCCATATCAGTGCAATGAGACCAAGACCAGCAGGACGGCAAGACGGAGGTCACCATTGAGCCCAAGGCGGCGTCACCACCAGAGCCTTTGGCAGGCGAAGACTACTTTTATCAGGATAAGCTGTACTAGCTGTCCCCTTTCAAATTGGCCGTTGTTGGCTCCCTTCCAGCTCAATATTTGGGAAGAGGACTAGGGCCTCTATAAATAGGACTAGCCACCACCATAGACGGGGACGGAGATAATCCTCACCCACACGAGTTCACCAAGCACAAGAGCACCTCTCCTCAGGAGGCTGTTCTTCCCCTTGTACTGTTCATCCTTAGCCCAAGAGGCAATCCACCACACACACTGGAGTAGGGTATTACACCACAACGGTGGCCCGAACCAGTATAAATCTTGTGTTCTTTGTGTTGCGAGTTCGTGGAGTTAGCCCTTGAGATCTTAGCAAAGCTATGACGTGGATCGGCAGGGGGAGATCATCGTGCGCACCCCAGAGTTCGAACCTTAAGGGTTTTGCCAGAACCCGAGATCCGACATTTGGCGCGCCAGGCAGGGGTGTGCCATAGCTTCCCTCCCGTCGATCTACACTCCGCCACCACCGCCCTCCACCCTCATGGCAGGCTTCTCGCTCCCGGCTCTGACGACAGACACCGACGACGGGGCCAGGGGGCTCCGAGCCCTGGCCCCCGCCTTGCGCCAGGTGCAGTGGCCACCCAAGTTTAAGCCGGAGATGCCGCCGCGCTATGACGGCGCGGCGGACCCGTCAGCTTTCCTGTTGGCATACGAGGAGGCCGTCCTCGAGGCCGGGGGTGACGACAAGGTCATGGACAGCTGGTTTCCCATGGCCCTCACCGGCGTGCCGCGCGCCTGGCTGCTCAACCTCCCCGGATCCACGGTGGCATCTTGGGAGGAGCTGCGTGGCCTCTTCACTGCGCGCTACGCGGCACAGGCGCACCACGCGGTCGCGGCCCTACTTGTCGGCTCTCAAGCACCGCCTTCAGATCGCCACATCAAGCCATTCCTTCGCCAAATCGGCACCGCTTCCAAGCGCTCGGGGGCTCCGCCGGGCTGGGCTGCGCCCGAGGCCGACCTCACCTTCGACTCGGAAGACCACCTCGTCACCATCGCCGGCTCGGGTGTGCTCCCGATGCTTTGCGCACCCACTATTTGCAACGTGGCCATTACCAAGACCCTCATCGACGGCGGCGCCGGCCTCAACGTGCTCTCCGAGGAGGCCTTCAGCCTTCTTCACGTACCGCTCAGCAGCTCAGCCTCAGCAAGCCTTTCTCAGGAGTTGGCGGCGGCGCCGCCCACTCCCTGGGGCAGATTCGCCTCACTGACACCTTCGGCACGTGCGGCAACTAACGCACCGAGCTGGTCGACTTCGACATCGCCCGCATCGGCCTCCCGTACAATGCCATCCTCAGGTACCCAGCTCTGGCCCAGTTCATGGTAGCGACCCATCCGGCCTACATCCTCATGAAGATGCCTGGAAGCAAGGGCATCCTCACCATCAAGGGGGCGCTAAGGAGGCCCTGGCGGCGCTCAAGCTTGCCCTCAAGACCGCCGTGGCGGCACAGCCCGCCGGTGCGAGCACCTCCGAGGCCAAGGGAGCCGCACCAACCAAGAAGAAGCAGTTGTTCACCCAAGACAAGGCGGAAACCAAGCAGGTGCCGGTCGATGAGGACGGGTCCTCAGGAGCCACCTTTACCATAGGTGCCGACCTCTACCCAAGCCAAGAGGAAGCACTGGTGATGTTCTTGCGCGCGAACAAGGAGATATTCGCATGGGAAACCAAGCAGCTGGTGGGGGTCCCGAGAGAGGTGATTCAGCATCACTTTAGGGTGTGCCCCAATGTACGCCCTGTGAAGCAGTGGGCAAGACGGCAGTCCACGGAGAAGCAGGCCTTCATCGTCCAAGAAACCCGCAAGTTAGAGGCGGCGGGTGCCATTCGCGAGGTTCGGTACCCCGAATGGCTGGCAAACCCCGTCGTTGTGTCGAAGAAAGGCGGGAAGGAGCGAACGTCCGACTTCTACCTCTTGAGCACTGCGTTGGTTTTCCCTTGAAGAGGAAAGGGTGATGCAGCAAAGTAGCGTAAGTATTTCCCTCAGATTTGAGAACCAAGGTATCAATCCAGTAGGAGGCCACGCACGAGTCCCTCGCACCTACACAAACAAATAAATCCTCGCAACCAACATGATAAGGGGTTGTCAATCCCTTCACGGTAACTTACGAGAGTGAGATCTGATAGATATGACAAGATAATATTTTTGGTATTTTTATGATAAATATGCAAAGTAAAATAGAAGCAAAATAAAAGGCAACGAAAATAACTTGTTGATGGGAGATTAATATGATGGAAAATAGACCCGGGGGCCATAGGTTTCACTAGTGGCTTCTCTCAAGAGCATAAGTATTACGGTGGCTGAACAAATTACTGTTGAGCAATTGATAGAATTGAGCATAGTTATGAGAATATCTAGGTATGATCATGTATATAGGCATCACGTCCGAGACAAGTAGACCGACTCCTGCCTGCATCTACTACTATTACTCCACACATCGACCGCTATCCAGCATGCATCTAGAGTATTAAGTTCATAAGAACAGAGTAACGCTTTAAGCAAGATGACATGATGTAGAGGGATAAATTCATGCAATATGATATAAACCCCATCTTGTTATCCTCGATGGCAACAATACAATACGTGCCTTGCTGCCCCTACTGTCACTAGGAAAGGAAACCGCAAGATTGAACCCAAAGCTAAGCACTTCTCCCATTGCAAGAAAGATCAATCTAGTAGGCCAAACCAAAGTTATAATTCGAAGAGACTTGCAAAGATAACCAATCATACATAAAAGAATTCAGAGGAGATTGAAATATTGTTCATAGATAAACTTGATCATAAACCCACAATTCATCGGTCTCAACAAACACACCGCAAAAGAAGATTACATCGAATAGATCTCCACAAGAGAGGGGGAGAACATTGTATTGAGATCCAAAAAGAGAAAAGAAGCCATCTAGCTAATAACTATGGACCCGAAGGTCTGAGGTAAACTACTCACACATCATCGGAGAGGCTATGGTGTTGATGTAGAAGCCATCCGTGATCGATGCCCCTCCGGCGGAGCTCCGGAACAGGCCCCAAGATGGGATCTCACGGGTACAGAAGGTTGCGGCGGTGGAATAAGGTTATTGGCCCCGTATCTGGTAGTTTGGGGGTACGTAGGTATATATAGGAGGAAGGAGTACGTCGGTGGAGCAACAGGGGGCCCACGAGGGTGGAGGGCATGCCCCCTACCTCGTGGCCTCCTGGTTGATGTCTGGACGTAGGGTCCAAGTCCTCTGGATCACGTTCGTTCCGAAAATCACGTTCCCGAAGGTTTCATTCCGTTTGGACTCCGTTTGATATTCTTTTTCTACGAAACTCTAAAAGAGGCAAAAAACAACAATTCTGGGTTGGGCCTCCGGTTAATAGGTTAGTCCCAAAAATAATATAAAAGTTTATAATAAAGCCCAATAATGTCCAAAACAGAATATAATATAGCATGGAACAATCAAACATTATAGATACGTTGGAGACGTATCAAGCATCCCCAAGCTTAATTCCTGCTCGTCCTCGAGTAGGTAAATGATAAAAACAGAATTTTTGATGTGGAATGCTACTTGGCATAATTCAATATAGTTCTTATTGTGGCATGAATGTTCAGAATTGATATGATTCAAGATAAAAGTTTAATGTTGACATAAAAACAATAATACTTCAAGCATACTAACTAAGCAATTATGTCTTATCAAAATAACATAGCCAAAGCAAGTTATCCCTACAAAATCATATAGTATGGCTATGCTCCATCTTCCCCACACAAAATATGCATATCATGTAAGGCCCCGGTTTTGGCCAAGCATTTGGTTCATACTTTTAACGCGCTTCAGCCTTTTCAACTCTTACGCAATACATGAGCGCAAGCCATGGATATAGCACTATGGTGGAATAAGGTATAATGGTAGGGGTTATGTGGGAAGACAAAAAAGGAGAAAGTCTCACATCAACGAGGCTAATCAACGGGCTATGGAGATGCCCATCAATTGATGTTAATGCGAGGAGTAGGGATTGCCATGCAACGGATGCACTAGAGCTATAAGTGTATGAAAGCTCAAAAAGAAACTAAGTGGGTGTGCATCCAACTTGCTTGCTCAGGAAGACCTCGGGCATTTGAGGAAGCCCATCATTGGAATATACAAGCCAAGTTCTATAATGAAATTTCCCACTAGTATATGAAAGTGACAAAATGAGAGACTTTCTATTATGAAGATCACGGTGCTACTTTGAAGCACAAGTGTGGTAAAAGGATAGTAACATTGTCCCTTCTCTCTTTTTCTCTCATCATTTTTTTTATTTGGGCCCTTTCACTTTTTTTCATGGCCTCTTTTTTTAGTCCGGAGTCTCATCCCGACTTGTGGGGGAATCATAGTCTCCATCATCCTTTCCTCACATGGGACAATGCTCTAATAATTATGATCATCACACTTTTATTTACTTACAACTCATGAATTACAACTCAATAATTAGAACAAAATATGACTCTATATGAATGCCTCCGGCAGTGTACCAGGATATGCAATGAATCAAGAGCGACATGTATGAAAGAATTATGAACGGTGGCTTTGCCACAAATACAATGTCAACTACATGATCATGCAAAGCAATATGACAATAATGGAGTATGTCATGATGAATGAAACGGTGGAAAGTTGCATGGCAATATATCTCGGAATGGCTATGGAAATGCCATGATAGGTAGGTATGGTGGCTCTTTTGAGGAAGATATAAGGAGGTTTATGTGTGATAGAGCATATCATATCACGGGGTTTGGATGCACCGGCGAAGTTTGCACCAACTCTCAAGGTGAGAAAGGGCAATGCGCGGTACCGAAGAGGCTAGAAAATTGCGGAAAGGTAAGTGTGCGTATAATCCATGGACTCACATTAGTGATAAAGAACTCATATACTTATTGCAAAAATTTATTAGCCCTCGAAGCAAAGTACTACTACGCATGCTCCTAGGGGAAGGGTTGCTAGGAGTTAACCATCGCGCGATCCCGACCGCCACACAAAGTAAGACAATCAACAAATACTTCTTGCTCTGACTTCGTTACATAATGGTTCACCATACGTGCATGCTATGGGAATCACAAACTCCAACACATGTATTTTTCAATTCCACAATTACTCAACTAGCACAACTATGATATTACTACCTTTATATCTCAAAACAATTATCAAGCATCAAATTTCTCATGATATTAATTAAAGCAAATTGCCATGCTATTTTAAGACTCTCAAAATAATATAAGTGAAGCATGGGAGATCAATATTTTCTATAAAACAAATCCACCACCGTGCTCTAAAAGATATAAGTGAAGCACTAGAGCAAAACTATATAGCTCAACAAATATAAGTGAAGCACATAGAGTATTCTAATAAATTCTGAATCAAGTGTGACTCTCTCAAAAGGTGTGTACAGCAAGGATGATTGTGGTAAACTAAAAATCAAAGACTCAAATAATACAAGACGCTCCAAGCAAAACACATATCATGTGGTGAATAAAAATATAGCTCCAAGTAAAGTTACCGATGGAAGTAGACGAAAGAGGGGATGCCTTCCGGGGCATCCCCAAGCTTTGGCTTTTAGGTGTACTTAGATTATCTTGGGGTGCCTTGGGCATCCCCAAGCTTAGGTTCTTGCCACTCCTTGTTCCATAATCCATCAAATCTTTCACCCAAAACTTGAAAACTTCACAACACAAAACTCAGCAGAAAATCTCGTAAGCTCCGTTAGCGAAAGAAAACAAAATACCACTTCAAGGTACTGTAATGAACTCATTATTTATTTATATTGGTGTTAAACCTACTGTATTCAAACTTATCTATGGTTTATAAACTATTTTACTAGCCATAGATTCATCAAAATAAGCAAACAACACACAAAAAACAGAATCTGTCAAAACAGAACAGTCTGTAGTAATCTGTAACTAACGCAAACTTATGGAACTCCAAAACTTCAGCCGAAATAGGAGGACCTAGACCATTTGTTTATTGATCCGCAGCAATTGGAATCAATATTTTATCACGTTCTGGTGATTTTTTAAAAATTATTTTCGTGAACAGAAAGTTTCTGGAATTTACAGCAAGATCAAATAACTATCATCCAAGAAGATCCTATAGGTTAAACTTGGCACAAACACTAATTAAAACATAAAAACACATCTAACCAGAGGCTAGATCAAATATTTATTCCTAAACAGAAGCAAAAAGCAAAAAACTAAAAATAAAATTGGGTTGCCTCCCAACAAGCGCTGTCGTTTAACGCCCCTAGCTAGGCATAAAAGCAAGGATAGATCTAGGTACTGCCATAATAATAAGATAGATCATTAAAACTCATTTCATACTCTCTACGTTCGGCAGCAAGCTTTCTTTGTGGCAAGCAAAGGTAATCAAAAGGGCTAAATTTAATGGGACAAAAATCCCCAAGATCAACCTTAGGAGGTATAGGTTCCTCCTTCGGCCCATCATATTGCACAACCAATTCATCATTATAGGCATTCTTTTAACAGAACTTGGTGAGCCTATATTCGAGAGAATATCCTAGCTCATTATTTCAAATAGCAAAATCATCTTTAACTTCAGAAATTCTATCAACTAGAATATTGGTAGGAACCTTTTTTCTAAGGTGTTCATTGAAAGCAACATAATCTAGACATTGAAAACACATTATTTCCTCTTGATCAAATAAGATAGTTTCTATGGGAGGACGTCCAGCGTCCACCCTATAATGCGCAAAGATTTCTTTGGCCTCTTTTATAATAAATCTGAACTCATAAGCCAAAAATATAGTAGCGACACGCTTAACAGAAGAATGCTCAATGTTAGAAAATTCTAGGAAAATCCTCTGTATGCAGGGATGCATGTGCATAAATTGTCTTTCAAGTTGAACTACAAGCATGGCGATAGCGTCCGCAAGACTACTAGTTCTATGAAGAATAGAACTACCCGTAGAAGGCAAAGCACCGGCACAAGTAAAGAAATCTTGGATAACTCCTTTTCCAATAATGTTACCACTACCAATTCGGAATTTTTTTTGTATGTAAGGTAGGGGATTCTTTAGTAGGAGCATTATTATTATCCTTATCGACAATAATTTCCCCAGTTTTAGACATAACGGCAGAGAGTGTCCGGAGCAAAAAGAAAGTGGTAGGCAAAAAGGGAAAAGAAAGAGAGCGAATAAAACGGCAAGGGTGAAGTGGGGGAGAGAAAAACGAGAGGCAAATGGCAAATAATGTAATGCGGGAGACAAGGGTTTGTGATGGGTACTCGGTATGTTGACTTTTGCGTAGACTCCCCGGCAACGGCGCCAGAAATGGCTCGTTTTCGGGAGTCCAAATCTTGACTTGACCTTGCGTAAGCCTCCCTGGCAACTGCGCCAGAAATCCTTCTTGCTACCTCTTGAGCACTGCGTTGGTTTTCCCTTGAAGAGGAAAGGGTGATGCAGCAAAGTAGCGTAAGTATTTCCCTCAGTTTTGAGAACCAAGGTATCAATCCAGTAGGAGGCCACGCACGAGTCCCTCGCACCTACACAAACAAATAAATCCTCACAACCAACGCGATAAGGGGTTGTCAATCCCTTCACGCTCACTTACGAGAGTGAGCTCTGATAGATATGATAAGATAATATTTTTGGTATTTTTATGATAAAGATGCAAAGTAAAATAGAAGCAAACTAAAAGGTAACGGAAATAACTTGTTGATGGGAGATTAATATGATGGAAAATAGACCCTGGGGCCATAGGTTTCACTAGTGGCTTCTCTCAAGAGCATAAGTATTACGGTGGGTGAACAAATTACTGTTGAGCAATTGATAGAATTGAGCATAGTTATGAGAATATCTAGGTATGATCATGTATATAGGCATCACGTCCGAGACAAGTAGACCGACTCCTGCCTGCATCTACTACTATTACTCCACACATCGACCGCTATCCAGCATGCATCTAGAATATTAAGTTCATAAGAACAGAGTAACGCTTTAAGCAAGATGACATGATGTAGAGGGATAAATTCATGCAATATGATATAAACCCCATCTTGTTATCCTCGATGGCAACAATACAATGCGTGCGTTGCTGCCCCTACTGTCACTGGGAAAGGACACCGCAAGATTGAACCCAAAGCTAAGCACTTCTCCCATTGCAAGAAAGATCAATCTAGTAGGCCAAACCAAACTGATAATTCGAAGAGACTTGCAAAGATAACCAATCATACATACAAGAATTCAGACAAGATTAAAATATTGTTCATAGATAAACTTGATCATAAACCCACAATTCATCGGTCTCAACAAACACACTTCAAAAGAAGATTACATCGAATAGATCTCCACAAGATAGGGGGAGAACATTGTATTGAGATCCAAAAAGAGAGAAGAAGCCATCTAGCTAATAACTATGGACTCGAAGGTCTGAGGTAAACTACTCACACATCATCGGAGAGGCTATCATGTTGATGTAGAAGCCCTCCGTGATCGATGCCGCCTCCGGTGGAGCTCCGGAACAGGCCCTAAGATGGGATCTCAAGGCTACAGAAGGTTGCGGCGGTGGAATTAGGTTTTTGGCTCCGTATCTGGTAGTTTGGGGCTACGTAGGTATATATAGGAGGAAGGAGTACGTCGGTGGAGCAACAGGGGGCCCACGAGGGTGGAGGGCGCGCCCAGGGGGGTAGGCGCGCCCCCATACCTCGTAGCCTCCTGGTTGATGTCTTGACGTAGGTTCCAAGTCCTCTGGATCACGTTTGTTCCGAAAATCACGTTCCCGAAGGTTTCATTCCGTTTGGACTCCGTTTGATATTCTTTTTCTGCAAAACTCTGAAATAGGCAAAAAAGAGCAATTCTGGGCTGGGCCTCCGGTTAATAGGTTAGTCCCAAAAATAATATATAAGTGTATAATAAAGCCCAATAATGTCCAAAAACAGAATATAATATAGGATGGAACAATCAAAAATTAGAGATACGTTGGAGACGTATCAACGTCGACTTCACCAACCTCAACAAGGGTTGTCCCCAAGATCCGTTCCCACTTCCACGCATCAAGCAGATCGTCGACTCCACCGCCGAGTGTGACCTGCTGTGCTTCCTGGATGCGTTCTCGGGGTATCACCAGATCAAGATGGCGGTAGAAGATGTAGAGAAGACAGCCTTCCTGACCCCGTGTGGGGTGTACTGCTACACTTGCATGCCCTTCGGACTGCGTAACACGGGCGCAACCGTTCAGCGGTTGATGCACATCGCCTTAGGGCGGCAGCTCGGGAGAAACGCGGAGGCCTACATCGACGACATTGTGGTGAAGTCTCGGGAGGCTAGAGCCTTGATCCAAGATCTGGAGGAGACTTTCACGAGCCTACGCCAGGTGAACTTGCGGCTTAACCCAGAGAAGTGGGTGTTTGGTGTCCCTTCCGGCAAGCTGCTGGGTTTCCTCGTGTCCCACAGAGGGATTGAGGCGAACCCAGAAAAGATCAAGGCCATTGAAGACACGAGCCCACCATAGATCCTCAAGGAGATGCAGAAGCTGGCTGGTCGGGTGACTGTGTTGGGGCGCTTCATCTCCAAGCTGGGGGAGCACGCCCTGCCCTTCTTCAAGCTGATGAAGAAGAAGGGCCGGTTCGAGTGGACCCTGGAGGCCGACTGAGCTTTTCAAGACCTCAAGAGATACCTGACCAGCCCTCCGGTGGTGGTGGCGCCACGACCCCTCGAGCCCCTGGTGCTTTATCTTGCCGCCACGCCGTACTCTGCCAGCGCGGCACTGGTGGCGGTTCGGGAAGAGCGCCAAGCCAAGGGCGCGTCACGCCAAGCTACGCCGCCAGCCAAGACGACGCAAGATCATGAAGGCGCCGCAAGAACCGTAGCAGCATCGACAGAGGACCAAGCTCGGCAGGACGATGCCGCTGAGACCCCAACAAGTAATCAAGCATCGGGAGCACCACTACCTCAGGAGACGCCCAACTGCATCAGGACACGAGCCTCACCGACGCGCCAGCTCTCGTCGAGCACCCGGTTTATTTCGTCAGCACGGTGTTGCGAGACGCAAGGGCACGGTATCCCATGCCTCAGAAGCTCTTGCTCACGCTCTTGGTGGCCTCGTGCAAGTTGCGGCACTACTTCCAGGGCCACCCCATCAAGGTCATCTCAACCTACCCATTGGAGAGAGTGCTCAGGAGCCCCAACTTTGTTGGAAGGGTCGCTAAGTGGAACATCGAGTTGCAGGCGTTCCAGTTGGAGTTCAGCACTACCAGGGTCATCAAGGGAGCCGCACTCGCTGATTTCGTGGCAGAATGGACGGATGCCCCGATGCTTGAAGTAGGCGAGGACCAGTCCACCTGGCCGGGAAGTAGGGCACCAGATGGATTGGTCATCTATATCAATGGCGCCTTCGCGCACCAGGGCGCGGGGGCTGGAGCAGTACTTATCTCGCCCACCCAAGACAAGCTCTACTACGTCGTGCAGCTCTGCTTTCAGCGGGGCGAGAAGGTCTCCAACAACTTCGCAGAATACGAAGGCCTCATAGCTGGCCTGAAAGCTGCAGCAGCTCTGGGGGTGAGGCGCCTCACCGTTAGGGGCGACTCGCAGCTCCTCGTCAACTTCTCCAGCAAGGTATACGAGCCGAAGGACGAGCACATGGAGGCGTACCTCGCGGAGGTGCGCAAGGTGGAGAAGCAGTTCCTGGGCCTGGAGTTGCAGCACGTGCCCCGCTGCACCAACAAGGAAGCTAACGACATCGCCAGGAGGGCATCCAAGCGGCAGCCCCAAGAGCCTGGCGTCTTCGAGGAGCGGCTCTTCAAGCCATCAGCGACACCACCGCTCTCAAGGACAGCTCAGCCTCGGGAGGAGCTCCCGCAGCCGCCTGCCGTAGGAGCCCCAGCCTGTGGCCTGACTTCGGGAGCGCGCCTTCTCTTGGCGCTCGACCCCAGGAGGGATGCTGGACCAAGGAATTCAAGGAATACCTGATGCAAGGGGCGCTGCCAAAGAAGGAGGACGATGCGGAGCGCGTGGCCCAGCAAGCCACGGCATACTGCATTCGGGATGGTGAGTTGTACAGGAAGCGGCCAAATGACGTTTCACTGCGGTTCATCTCCAGGGATCAGGGGAAGGAGTTGCTATCCGACATACACGCTGGGAACTGCGGGCACCACTCGTCATCACGAACCCTCATCGGCAAGGCATTCCGCGGTGGATTCTACTGGCGCACGGTGCTCACGATGCAACTGAGCTGGTGAAGTCCTGTGAAGCCTACCAGTTCCATGCCAAGCAGATCCATCAGCCGACTCAGGGCCTCCAGACCATCGCACTCACATGGTCGTTCATGGTCTGGGGGCTGGATATCTTGGGCCCGTTCCCTCGAGCGCCTGGGGGCTACCGCTACCTCTATGTCGCCATTGACAAGTTCACCAAGTGGGCGGAGGTGGAAGCCGTCGGCACCAACCCAGCGGGCTCCGCGGTCAAGTTCATCAAGGGTCTCGTGAGCCGTTTCGGGGTCCCCAACCACATCATCAGTGATAACGGCTCGCAGTTCACTAGTAATCTCTTCAAGACGTATTGTGCTAACCTTGGAACACAGATCTGCTATGCTTCATTGGCTTACCCCAGGAGCAATGGTCTGGCTGAACGCGCCAACGCGGAGGTCCTGAGGGGCCTCAAGACCAGGACATTCAAGAAGAAGCTTGAGGCCTACAGCAGGGGCTGGTATGATGAGCTCCAGTCCGTGTTGTGGTCCATCCGCACCACTGCCACCAAGCCAACGGGTGAGACCCCGTTCTTCCTCGTCTACGGAGCAGAAGCGGTCCTCCCTCACAAGGTCAAGCATCGCTCCGCACGGGTCTTGGCGTTTGATGAAGCGCAACAGGATGCCACATGGGGGATGGACCTCGTGCTAGGGGAGGAACGCCGCCGCAAAGCCGCACTGCGGGCGGCAAGGTACCAGCAGGCGCTGCGGCGATACCACTACCGCAACATCCGCTCCAAGATGCTCGAGGCGGGTGACCTCGTCCTGAGGCGGGTCCCCTCCAGGGAAGGGCCGCATAAGCTCTCACCCATGTGGGACGGCCCGTTCAAGGTCGTCCATGTCTCCAGGCTTGGTGCCGCGCGCCTGGAGACACAGGACGGGGTACCCATCCAGAACGCCTGGAACATCCAGCACCTCCGGAAGTTCTACCCTTGAAGAAAGGCCCAGTGCCTGTGAAGAAGGCCTAGTGCCTGTGAACAATGCTGCCCGTGACACTCTCACGTAATAATGAGTGGGGCAGTACAGGCCCCGGAGTCTCAGGAGTACCGCCCTCGGGCCTCGGGGGCTCCCTCCCACGTCTTAGTGGCAGCACTTAGCTATGCGCTGGTGAGAAGACTTGAAGACTAGACTAGGTGTTGGACGCGGCTTTTCATTTTCTTTCCGTAGTTGGCTCGTCTCCTTTTAATTGAAATTTTCTTCTGGTTTTCCTTGCTGATTTGGTTCTGTCGCCTTTTCCCGCTATTTTCGACTCCGGTTTAACCTATTCTCTCTCTCGCATTCCTCGCGAGGGGGCTAGGCAGGTGCCCTCGCAAGCGTCTTTCCTTTTCTCTGCCTTCCGTCTGTTTTTTCGCGAGGCACCCTCGTTCGATCCCACAAGCTGGCGCATCTCTCCTGATCCGTGCCCCTCAGGTACCGCGATGTGAATCGCTGGGTCAAGGCTCGGGTGAACAATATGCCTCCTAGCGAGCTTCCTAATGAATTTTTTGCAGTTCCTAAGCGCCCACCGAGTCAAGGAAGGCCTTGACAGGCACCAGGAAACAAGTGCCTCGTGAAGAGGAGGCTACACCAAGCATGCTAAGCTAAGTCGTCTCTACGCAAAACAACGGCACAGCACGGAAACGATAAGCATAACATAGTGGTTGAGGAATCATCGTTCGATACACGCCCCTCCGGGGCCCATACTGGTTTCTTTTTTGATACAGGTTGAAAAGGAAGAACAAGATAAAAGAGGGGCCTGCCCCTACAGTGGTTCACGGGGACGGGCTCTTGGCAACGTCCTGAGCTCCGCCGGACCCCTCCTCGCGCTTCACGGAGGCGCGGCGACGAGACGACCGCTGCCACCTTCGAAGCGGGCGCGGCGGCTGGTCGTAGCCACCACTGCTAGAGCTGTCGCCAGGGGAAGATCCACCGTAGCTGGACGAGACGCGGTCGGCACCAAGGGCGGGTTCGCCCTCCTCCTCGTCTCGACCATCGCCAAGGCCGTGCAACCATGGCACGTCTCCTCTCATCGACAGGGCTGCCACGACCGGAACGACCCCTGCCACGCACAGCGGCGCCACCGCAGGAGCGAGGGGCCATGGCGAGGGTCGCGGTGTGCTTGCGGGGACAGCCACGTCCACGCTTGGGCGCCAGGGAGCCGGGCCCCTCGCGAGGGGCCTTCCCCTTCTCCGTGGCAGAGAACCTCTTCGACAGCGCCATTGGTGTTGGCGGTGGACCAGAGGAGGAGAAGCAAGCGGAATGGGAAGAGATGGGCGCCGGGGGCTCTGCCCCCCTCCCCATTTGTAGCAAGAGAAGGCCAACCAGCGCCCCCCACGATCACAGGTTATGATTGTTTTCCCTTGCATGTCGCAGGGACTTGTCAAGTCGGGCAGTTGTCGAGGTAGCGTGGGAAGCGAAGACGCCCACGTCCAATCGACCGCCATGCGTCGACCAAGGCCACAGGCTATTGGGGCTCGCGGCACACCGCGCTTGCTCTTTGGCTTCGCCTCGAAGCCAAGCACGAGCGCGTCTTGGGCCCGAGTGCTACTGTCGGCGTTCTCGGAACGGGGGTCCCCAGACTTGCCTGTCTGCGGCCCACGGCGTGGCTCTGCGAGTGGGCCCGTACGACCCATCTTCACCAACAAGCATTCAAGACCCTCGCGAGGGGCCAAGCCTCACGAGGCAGACGACGCAAGACCTCCTCAGGAGCGGCCTCACCAGGTTGGCTCGCGAGGGGCGGAGAGATCAAGGAAAGGCAAACCTCGTGAGGTTCTCGTGACGTGAGCCGTGACGACCGAGACTAGGCGGGCGCCATCGCGCAGTGTCCTTGTTTCCTCTTTGGTGCTAATGAGGCAAGCGCAGGCGAGGAGTGCCGAGGCGTCAGGCAAAGGTTTCCATATCAGTGCAACGAGACCAAGCCCAGCAGGATGGCAAGACGGAGGTCACCATGGAGCCCAAGGCGGCGTCACCACCAGAGCCTTTGGCAGGCGAAGACTACTTTTGTCAGGATAAGCTGTACTAGCTGTCCCCTTTCAAATTGGCTATTGTTGGCTCCCTTCCCGCTCAATATTTAGGAAGAGGACCAGGGCCTCTATAAATAGGACTAGCCACCACCATAGACAGGGACGGAGATAATCCTCACGCACACGAGTTCACCAAGCACAAGAGCACCACCACACACTGGAATAGGGTATTACACTACAACAAGAACCCCCGTATAGCAACGTATGTGCAGCAACGATGATGACATGTGTTGTTGCGTTCAACCTCCCACCTCCCCACGAACCTCCCCGCACCCCCACCTCCAGCCGTGTACCTCACGCAGATATAAGGATGGAAAAACAAATAATTTTTCTCTGCCACATCTCTCCCCCGATTCCCCTCTCTCACGCGAGCTCCATGGCTAAAACCTTGCCGCCGCCTCCAAATCAGGGTAGCTCCGGCGCAGTTCCGCGGCCCTGCTCACCGCTCCCCTCCCTCCTCACTTTACTTCTCCTATCTTCCGCCGCCGGAACGTCGTCCCCGTCCCTGCACGCGCCTCCGTAGCAACCCTATTCGCCACGGGTCGCTGGCGCGGCTCCTCCGCCTCCGATTTATCCGCCAACTACCCCTGCGTCTTCGCACCCACGGCCACCGGTTCGGGCTCAACGGTGCTGCTCCGCCAGGGTCACCTCGACTCCGATGCCGTCTATTCTGTAAGTCACTCCTCCCCTCTGCTGCTTTGTGTGGCATGGCCATCGTGCCATGGCTGATTCCTTGTCGTCCATCGCGATGATGACCTACACTATATACTCAGATCATAATCAACCAAATATTACTCTGTAGAAGCGTTACTTTTGTTGAGGTCGCTGCCTGAATTTGTTCTTCCACTCATACGTAATTGTGGTATATCTTGCTAGTAAAAGTTATGTCAGCTGGTGTTCTAGCATAGACGTCTGTGAACCCCAGACGCCCAACAGTTAGTTTTTTTAAACCATTTTCTTATCAAAGTCGATTGCTTTACTCTCTGATTTTTCTTTGTGTGAACATATAGTAGGGTTGTGGTATAGTTATATTTAACCTGAAGAAAATACGTTATATTCACTCTCCAAACGTACATATTTGTTAATAGAAATTTTATGTTTGTTCCAGGTGACATTAAAACATACTTGCATCAGTTATACCATGTTTATATGAGGATGTGTGCAATAACAGTGTGTTTTTGTCCTTTTGTATACACAACTATTTGTATTACTCTGCAAGTGAAATATGACTACCTAGGGATGGCCGTTGTGTCATCGTAGATCACAGGTGTACAACAACCATCATGGTGAGCGACCTTACTGGATCCTTTAGGCCCAACATTCCACTTCACCTTTCAAGGTATTTCAATTTTGGGTTTGCATATTTCAGTTTGTCATTTAGTTCTGCCCATGCAAGTTGTTTCTAGTTACAATTCTAGGAAAAGGGCTATAGATGAAATGGCCACTAATGGCGCACCAGACATGTGGTGCGCCACTACTATATAGCAGTGGCGCACCATGTGCTGGTGCACCATTAGTGTGAAAGACACTAATGGCGCACCAGACACACGGTGCGCCACTAGTAACAATTTTTTTTCCAAACATACTAATGGCGCACCAAGGCACAGTGAGCCATTACTAGTTCTAACTAGTAGTGGCGCACTAGCCTCATAGTGCGCCACTACTAAATTTTTTTTGCAAAACTACTAATGGCACACCACCAGCAGGTGCGCCTTTAGTAACCAGGGTTACTAATGGCGCATTTGTAGGTGGTGCGCCATTAGTAACCTGGGACCAGCTAGATATTTTGGACAGCCACAGCTACCCACTCACTTTCCCCACTTCATTCTCTCCACCTCCTCCTCCAAGCTTGTCTCGGCTGCCTCCTCCTCCTCACCTCATTTGCACCATAAATTCATCCAAATTAAGTGTTTAAATTACCTTTTTTTGATAGGTAAGTAAGGGGGAAGCTATCTTTATGTTGTTCTCCCTCCAACAACGTGCACATGCACTTTTTATGGCCTACCTAGATCTATGTATGTTTGTGGTGTTGCATATATGTTTGTGTTTGCAGGTACCGGTATTTGAAATGCGATAGTTGCCAATATTTTGCCGCAATGTTGATTCATTTCCGTTTCGGCGAGAATTTTTGCACTATGCATTCTTTTTGGTCCTATTTTTAGGGAAAGTCACGCCAAATTTTTTCTTGGTTCTAAAATGTCGTTTTCCTCTACCCCGCAGGCGACCATGGTCCGCACGATGACCGAAGGCATCGTGAATAGGTTTTTGAGCTCCGCGAAGGCCGAGATGCTTGAAAAGAATGAGACAGAGATAAGATGTCCGTCTCGAAGATGCAAGCTGAAGAGCCTTATTGCGGAACCGGATTCCGGGCAGGTGCGGGACCACCTGCTCTTGCGTGGTTTCATGGATGGCTATCGGTGGCAAGGTGATGAAGATGACTATGAAGTCGTTCATGGGGGCCGGGCAAGAAATGAGGAAGGGCAGCAAGACAACCACCGCGGCTCGGGCGGGCGAGAAGACGAAGAATCTCCAGGACATCATCACGACGGTGATGTTGTACACAGTCATCATGTAGAAGATGCCGGACATGATGATGAGGTAGATGTGGGAGCAGACGAAGGGCATGATCATGAAGATGAAGATGCCGGCGGAGCAGACGACGATGGATCATCGATGGGCTGGGTGCAGGACCCTCATATTCAAGAGCTGCTTCTCAAGCAGACGGATTAGGCAAGAGCTGCCGCCCGAGAGAAAGCCAAGTTGGATCAACTGGAGATAGACGCGGTTACTCCATTGTATGAAGGATGCAGGCCCGAGGATACCCGCCTGAAAGTACCGCTCATGGCTCTGGAGATGAAGGTAAAACACAAAATGACCGACGCATGCTTCGACGAGAACATGTCATTCTGGCACGAACGTCTTCCCAAGGGGAACAAGTGCCCGACTAGTTTCGAGGAGGCGAAGAAAATCGTGTGTCCTCTGGATTTACCGCACGTGAAATACCATGTGTGCATGAACAATTGCATCATTTATCGGGATGAGCACGCGGAGTCTACCATATGTCCGGTGTGCGGCGTCACTTGATAAAAGAAGAGGAAGAAAGCTCCTCGAAAAGTGGTGTGGTACTTTCCGATCACTCCTCGTCTGCAGCGGTATTTCACGGACCCTAAGGTAGCAAAGCTCCTGTGTTGGCACGCGGATAGGGAGGAGAAGAAGCGAGAAGATGACGCAAATGATCCGGAGATAAATAAAAAAGACAAGATGCATAGTCACCCTATGGATGGGAGCAA
Source organism: Aegilops tauschii subsp. strangulata (assembly GCF_002575655.3). Lineage (NCBI taxonomy): Eukaryota > Viridiplantae > Streptophyta > Magnoliopsida > Poales > Poaceae > Aegilops > Aegilops tauschii. The sequence goes on from NC_053038.3 coordinate 222,349,119, forward strand.
GTGGCAAGCGTTGAACTTCGAACACCCAGAATTTGGGAAGGATCCAAGGAACATCGTGCTGGGCGCGAGCACCGATGGAGTCAATCCGTTTGGCAGCCAGAGAAGCACACATAGCACCTGGCCTGTGTTTGTGTGGATGTACAACCTTCCCCCCTGGTTGTGCATGAAGAGGAAGTACATTCACATGAGTATGCTAATTGAAGGACCGAAACAACCAGGGAACGACATCAATCTGTATCTGGGGCTGCTGAAAGAGGAGCTAGACACGCTGTGGAAAACGCCAGCCAATATGTGGGACGCCGCAGAGAAAGAATATTTCCCTATGAGAGCCGCACTGCTCACGACGGTGCACGACTATCTCGGTTACGGATATCTCGCGGGGCAGGTGGTCCACGGATTTTCTGGATGTGTCAGGTGCATGGATGACACAACGTATCGCCAGCTAGATAGAGATCCCGGGTCTTCGAAAACCGTGTTCATGGGACATCGAAGGTGGCTTCACGACGATGACCCGTGGAGGAAACGCAAGGATCTGTTCGATGGTGAAACCGAACCCCGAAGACGCCCGCGTACGAGGAGCGGCAAGGAAATAGACGAGCTGTTGAAAAATTGGAAAGATTGCCCACTGCCGGGAATGAAGCAAAAGGTGCCAGAGCCGGGAAAGAAGCGAAAGGCGCCAGAGCCGCTGCTGAAGGTATGGAAAATGAGGTCTGTTTTCTGGGACTTGCCGTACTGGAAGATCCACCGTGTGCCTCACAGCCTTGATGTCATGCATATCATGAAGAACGTGTGCGAGAGTCTGCTTGGTACCCTGCTCAACATGCCAGAGAGGACCAAAGATGGGCTGAAAGCAAGGGCAGACTTGAAATCAATGGGCATCAGGGAGAAACTTCACACTAATGATGATGATGATGAGGCGAAGCAGGACACGGAAAGTCGTCGCAAAGGCAAAAAGGCCAAGAAGACCGAAAATGACTTCCCTCCCGCATGCTTCACTCTAAGTCAGGAGGAGATCGATCAGTTTTTCACCTGCCTCGTAGGAGTAAAACTTCCTTACGGTTACGCGGGGAAGATAAGCAGATACCTAGACTCAGCGAAGCAGAAGTTCAGCGGGATGAAGTCTCACGACTGTCACGTGCTGATGACGCAGATACTTCCAGTTGCAATCTGTGGGATCATGGATGCGCACGTCCGTGAAATGCTATTTGGCCTATGCAACTTTTTCGACGTCATCTCTCGGAAGTCGGTTGGCGTGAGGCAACTCAGAAGGCTACAGGAAGAGATCGTGGTGATACTATGCGAGCTTGAGATGTACTTCCCGCCCGCATTCTTCGACATTATGGTGCATCTGCTGGTCCATATCGTGGAGGATATCATCCAACTCGGGCCGACGTTCCTGCACAGCATGATGCCGTTCGAAAGGATGAATGGTGTCATCAAAGGATACGTTCGCAACATGTCACGTCCAGAGGGAAGCATAGCCAGGGGCTTTCTGACCGAAGAGTGCATCTCCTACTGCACGAATTATCTAGGCATCGAGAACCCCGTTGGTCTGCCCGTCAACAGGCACCTCGGCAGGCTCGCTGGATGGGGTCACCGTGAGGGTCGCCGCGAAATGCATGTCGACTTCGAGGGTCGACTCGCCGACTTTGAAAGAGCAAACCTAGTCGCGCTACAACACATAGACGTGGTCAATCCTTGGGTGGTAGAGCACAAAACCTTTATTGAGAAGACGTACAAAGACCGAGGCCAACAGAGGACGGACGGAGATATAATCAAAGAGCACAACTCATGTTTCACGCGTTGGTTCAAGCAGAAGCTTCTGTCGTACCCTTTACATGAGGATTCTTCCGCGGAAGAACAACTCATATTCGCATTGTCACAGGGCGCCGATCACAACCTGATGACGTATGAGGCATACGATATCAACAGCTACACATTCTACACCGAGAACAAGGACATGAAGAGCGATGGTTATCAGAACTCCGGGGTAACGATGGAATCCTACACCGGTAACGAGAAGGACAGATACTACGGAAGGATCGAGGAGACCAAGAGCGTCATAAAAGAAGACCGGTATTCCACCACCATGGTTATACCCGAAGCCAAATCCAAGACCGCAGGCGCGAACGTCACCGCAAAAAATGAGCCATGGGTACTGGCTTCCTAAGTGGACCAATGCTTCTTCATTACCGACCCGTCAAAGCCCAGTCATGTTGTCATGAGGAGAGGCAAAAGGAAGATCATCGGAATGGATGGAGTCGCCAATGAGCAAGACTTCGACAAGTACGGCGACCCGAAGATGGAACATGACGACGACGATGAAGTATCAGCATACACCACAAGAAGAAGCAGGACCACCCTACCTAAAGGACGTCCGTTCAAGAGAAGAACTCCATTTATGAAAAATAAGGGCAAGAAGACTGTGAACAGATAGCTAGCTAAGATCGACTGTATTTAAATTGTAGCCTTCATTTCTCGATTGTATTTCATGGGCACTTTTTGAACTCATGAATATTTTTAAATTTCATGGACACTCGATCTCGATCCCTCTCCATCTCGATCGCTATCCCACCTCGCCAGATCCGGTCCCCCTCGCCGCCGAGCAACCCCCGCTCCACCGGCCACCGCCGCCGACCCCCCGCACCCTCCCCCGCTACACCGCCGCCGACGACCCACCGCACCCTCCCCTGCTCCACCGCCGCCGACGACCCACCGCACCCTCCCCGGCCCGCTCCACCGCCGCCGACGACCCCCCGCACCCTCCCTGGCCCGCTCCACCGTCACAAATGAATGCAACTAAAATTGCAAAAAAAAACAAATTTGATTGTATTTTCAAATAACAAATTTGATGATATTTTCAAATAATAAATTTGATGATATTTTTTCATATTCATAAATATTTTCAAATAACAAATTTGATGATATTTTTTAAAAAATTATTACTGTTTTATAAAAAATTATTACTGTTTCATATTCATATTCATTTTCTAAAAAAATATTAGATGCAAAAAAAAAAATTACTTATGGCACACCTCTGGCTGGTGCGCCATTGCTATATAAAAAAAGATTACTAATGGCGCACCTCTGGCTGGTGCGCCATTGCTATATAAAAAAAAGATTACTGATGGCGCACCGATCGTGGGTGCGCCATTGCTATCTAAAAAAACATTCTAATGGCGCACCGCGTCCCCTAGCTAATTCCTCCCTCTCCCTCGCCAGATCCCCTTCGTCCCTCTCCCTCGCCAGTCCACCCGCGCGCTCTCCTGACCCACGACGCTGCCGCCCCGACCCCCGCCGGACTCCACCCCCGCGCCCCCCACCACTGCAGCTCCCCCGCGCCGCCGCCCCAGCGCCCCCGCGCGCCCCACCACTGCAGCTCCCCCGCGCCGCTGCCCCCGCGCCGACCCGCGAAGCACGTGGCCGCCGGCCTCCCCACGACCAACCGAGGCGTCCAGGAGGACCGCCGCCGTCTTCCTCCTCGACTACGAGCGCCTGCACGCCAAGGTGCCCGTCTACCCGCCGCCCCAGCTCGTCTTCCACGCGCCAAATCGAGCGGCGGCCAGGTAAATCCCTCCTGACCCACCGGCGTCCACCTCGACCTCCCTCCTCCCCTCCATTCCCGCCGCCCAACATCTCTTTATGGCTCTGTTTGACGGACTCCTCCACCTTCCCTTCTCTCTGCAGGATCGGCCGAACTCCATCATCAAGCAGAACCGGGGCGAGCTCCAGCCCTACCCACCGGCGTCCAACGCAGGTATGCTCATCCCCTTCCCGCCCCTCCGGCGGCCGACGTCCGCCCTCCCTCTCCCCTATACCACATCTCTGATTGTTTTCTTTTCCAGTCTCAATCTATATGCTACATGATCTATACCGAGGTGAATAATCTTTTGTCATGGAAGATTGTTGGTTGCTGTGCATGATCTGTTGCAACTGCGAATGAATGTCCGTGAAAAATGTGTCATGAATTGATGTTGCTAAATATTGATGATATCTAAACCGATTCACAGATGTGTATTTGAATGTAAGACTACAACCTGTATAGGACAGATTTGGTGCAAGAAAACAACACACTTCTACTAATCTCTTGCTGCATAGGAAAGGTATTTTGCAGTGCTCAAGCAAAGTGAGGATAGTTTCGGTTAACTAAGCTGTGATCACTCAAAAGTTAGTTCAAAGAAGATCTTGGTTGGCTTTCAGCAGTTGCTGCAGTTGTCAGAGAGAAGTTCAAACCTATCATAGAATGAATAGCCTAGTACTTCAGCTATTATCTTCCCCGCTGTAGTTTTGCCGGAACCCATCATTCCTACATTTAAATGCATACACATATTAGATAGGAAATACATAGTGAAGGGTTCCATTCAAATTATAGAGCTGATGTGGGGGCAAGAACTAACCAACTAGATAAACACAACGTTCTTTCAGGTAAGGGAGCACGTCCTCTGCTTTTTGCTGCAGTTAACATGGAGGTCAGTCATATCAACACAAATATGCAATTAGTTGATGAACTGTATGAATTTCTCCATGTAAACTTGCCAAGGCAAACATCATTGCATTATCTCCTAACCTTTAGCACGAGAGCCTCATCAGCAGAATAGTGGGCCTTCTCAGTACCTGCGATCGTGCATGCATGTCAGATCACAATCATTCGATAGCATCCTCGATAGCACTCTCTTTGACTTCTATGGTTTGTCCTGGGTAGCATACTGCAGAGATTACTCAATTTTTGCGGACTTATTTGAGATCCATGATATTTCTTTGGAGTCTCATGATACATCCCTTAATTTTTTTGAAATTCATAGACACTAAAATCAAAATAGCTCATGGCTGTTTGATGTGACCGTGATTAGGTTTATGTCCATTTCAATGGCTACTTGCAGCAACAGCTGAATGTAACTGAATTTTTTAACACATGAATTGTAGATAGTTTCAGTTAACTAAGATTGGCAGAATATCTTATTTCAAATATAGCCTATGCATGTCTTGTTTTCTGGTTATGGATATTGTATAGTACTGCATATCTTATTTCTTTGAGCATAATTCTTTTTCATTTCCTACTATCCTTATTCTAATTCTCTTAAATTGCTATGTTGTGTGTAATAGAATTAGATCTTGGATCTACTAGTGGACTTTCGGAGTTTGTTAGCCAGCTTGGTGACTCCAGATTTTTTCTGTGATCTGTGGCTAGCATCTAGACAGCACACACATACATACAGAGGCACATTGTGGTGCTGCTTTGTTTCTATGATCACATTGTGGTGCCTGGCACATTTGCCCCATCACTTCGCTACCCCTTTCTCCTCAAATGTTGATTAATTTCTGTTTCGGTTGAGATTGGGGCACTCCTAGGTCATGAAAATTAGCAAAGGTCATGCCCAATTTTCTTGACCTAGAAGGTGCCCAATTCTCAACCGAAACAGGCCTTGGAAAGAGGCATTGGAAAGCTACTCCTACTAGCTAGATGGAGATCTGTGCTCTGCTATGGCACACATTAGTGGTTGGATTTGTTTAGTATTTTTCACACACTCAGACACCCTTGCTTGCCATGTGTGTGAGAGAGATAGTGAGAGGAGACAAGAAGAAGGGGGTTAGGAAGATGCTGCCTGCTCATCAAAGCTAACCATCTCCCCCTTTTCACCCCTTTTCCTTTGTCTTTTGTGGGTTGCAAGGAAGCTACTGTCTTAGCTAGCTTAGCTTGTGCACAAATCCACTCCCACTGCCCTGATTAAATTATCTTAGACCTTGAGAACATGGACTTGGACCTTAGCAACAACACACTAACAGGTTCCATCCCAAAATACCTAGGCAATATCACAAACATCTCTCAATTGTTCCTTGACAATAACAAACTTTTTGGCGACATTCCTCGAGAATTAGGTTGTTTGGTCAACTTACAGATCTTGTTCCATGACAATAACCAACTTTTTGACCAAACTTTTTTCCTATTTAGAGCGAAACATGGCCCACAACGATGAGGCCGGCGGTTCGGGCGGCAAGCAATTCTGGGAGCTGTCCCAGGAGCTGGAGGAAGAACCTCACCGCTATGAGGACGACGCCGCGGAAGACACCGATCCTGACTACACAACCCCTAGTGGCGTCGGGGATGACACCACTGATGGTGCCGTCGAGGATGCCACCACTGATGATGGCGGCGCACGCACAGATGGCAGCCAACCGAAGAGGCAACGGAAGGACCGGCGCCCGAGCGTGCTCGGCACCGTCAAGGAGGAATTTACTAAAGTGAACTCCGACGGGCATCCAACGGTGCCCAAACAAGTAGTCAAGGGGTACTCGGTTCAGCTCGGGTGCATTCTCTGGAGCACCGTCTCGATCAACACCGAGAACCTAAGGCATAAGGACCGAGGGAATTTGTGCAGCCTCCTCTTCACGAAGCTGCACGAACGATACAAGTTCCCCGCTGAGTTTGCAAACACACGCCTCTCAGGGAATAAAGTGAACAGTGCCGCCCTCACGAGGATGAGCACGACCCTGTCTACATGGAGAAGCACGGTGAAGGCAATGATTGAAAAAGGTGATAGTTATGAGAAGATCAAGGCGAAATATCCTTTGATGAGCGAAGATGACTACAAGGAGTTCAAGATCAAGTGCGAGAGCAGCGCAACCTCCGAATCAAGTCAGTGGGGGAAATAAATGCGGCAGTTGAATTTAGGGGTCCACCAACTCGGTCCCGGCGGTTACAGAGTGGCGGAGCCTATATGGGACAAGGAGGACGCGGAGCGTGCTGAGCAAGGCCAACCGCCCCGCTTCGAGAAATTCCGTGACAAGCAGACCAGGAACTTTGTCAGGGCCCGGTACAAGGAGGACCCGGTAACAAAGGAGCTTACCACGAATCCGAAGACCAGGGCGCTTGAGCTTGTTCTGGTAAGGAATACACCCCCACGTAATTAGCTCCATATGGGTTGCATTCTAATTAATGAAGCCAAATTTCTCAATGGTTCACATTCCTTCCGCAGGAGGCTAAAAGCAATAGCGCAGGGTCATCTCAGAGCTCCCCTTTCGACACGCCTTTAAATAGGGCGTTGAACGTAATGAAAAACAAGGATAAGCTCAGTAAGCCGTCGTCAGCTGGTCATGTGGCCGGCAAAGGCTTGTCCACAAAATGGTCGTCATACTATACCGCTTGTGGGCGAAAGGAGAAAAAGACCATCTCGGAAAGCCAGTCGCGCGAGGTTCAAGAACTCAAGGCACAAGTGGCGCGGATTCCGGAGATTGTCCAAGAGCAAGTGCAACAACAACAACTTGGAACGACGCTCACCGCCATGGTGCCTACCTTGATTCAGGGGCTGACGACGTGGATTGCGGGCGGCCAACAGGGGCCTCCCCCGGTTCCCAGCTTCACGGCCAGCAACTCGCACAATGCGCAGGCGGCGCCATTGGTGTCTCCGGCGGAGGCGGTATTCATGTCTCCGGCGACGGCACGGGCATTGGAGCTTAATGCACCCGGGTGTACGCCGGCCGGCACCTCGCCAGCAAGCGGCCCCTCCGTCAGTTGCACGCCCGCCGTTGGCAGTGCCTCGACATTAGCCGAGCTCGACGGCATCACGGTAACTAAGCCTCTCGGCCGATGACTTCATCTCCTTGCCTTTGACTGGGCATCCCTGACGCCCTACATGTTTTCGCAGGGCGCCACCGACGTTCCTTGCACTCTCCTGCACTTCGTGGGCGGCGAGTTGGTCGATGTCGCCAAGGGAAGAATCGTTCAACCAGGCAACCGCGTGTTCCACGGTAATCCGATGCCACCCACCTTGTATAGGGTTGAACTGGTTCGGGTGTTGCCAGGCTGCGACGAGTTGTTACCTCCGATTCGACCCGCTGGGGCCGACGAAGATGATGTGATGACCCTCAGCGCCTGCGTAAGCTGGCTCCTCCTTTGGCCAAAGAGCCAGATTCGTTTTGGGGGCGGGGGACACCACCCCACAGACAAGACCGCCAGTCGTGCCAGCGCCAAGCCATGGCAAGAACGCCGCAACGCTACCGGACATCCCTATGGCACAGGATCCGGACATGCATATGGCACAGGATCCGGACGACGACGACAACGACGACGATACATTTTCCAACATCGATAAGTACTTTGCCGAACATGGGTACGGTGACGAGTTCTGCGGGCCTCCTTCTCAAGAACCCAACCCTGAAAAAGACCACCGCGATCTAGCTGGTACGGCGGAGAAACCCAATTGCAACAGGTGTCGTCTGGCGTTCAGTTCTCAGGAGACGCCTCCAGCTGCCGCCTTCACCGAGCCTCAGATAGCTGAGGTGGGAAATATTATCAGCCCCAACACGCTCAAGAAGGCGGTCTGTGAACAGAACTCGATCCCATTACAGCAGATCAGGAAGAAGGGACGGAAACAAAAGACTAACAAGGGCGCCCGTGCGAGCCAGCCGGCACCGAGTACGATCCGTGCTCAGGACGGGCCACCTTCACCTAAGGATATCTCGAGGAGGGTGCATGTGGCGGCTAGGGCGATGCTACCGACAAATATGCTCAATGCTGCAACCGGTGCTATGCGGAGTCTGCATGACAGTGTTCTTTCTTTGGAGAAGCGGCATCTCAGAGAGAATGATGTGGCATACCCGGTTTTCATGGCCAAGGTGCCAGAGGGCAAGGGCTTTGTGGATAGCGCCGTTGGGGGTACGATCGTCCTGCGGTTTGATGACATCTTTGCTATGTTTAACCTTCATCCGCTGCACTACACCTTCGTTCGGCTGTTTTCGCTGAGTATGGAGATGCGGATCATTAGAGACAAGACCCCGGACATTGTGATAGTTGACCCCTTCTACATGCGTGCCAAGATCTTGGGCAGCGCTAGGGACCGGCAAGTCGCGAGTTCACACCTCGAAGGCATCATTCTGGCAAACCCAGATAAGGATAACTTCCTCGTGCCTTACTTTCCCGAGTAAGTCATCCCCTAACCGCCCCGTAACATATGATTTCCTAGATTTCGATCTTTCTTTTTTTTCTAACATTCCGTGTTCTGTGCAGTGACACACATTGCACACTCATCCTCTTAAGCCCGAAATATTCCATGGCCACGTATTTCGACCTGGACCGTGACTCCAAGATAGACTACACAAATATCAAGAAAGTTCTTGATGATGCTCTCCCCGGCTACGCCGCATTTGGAGGCACCTTTAAGAGGCCAGCTCGTAGGTACGGCAGGCACGTGTTCACCCACAATACGACGTTCCCCTGCATCAAGCAGCCGCCTGGCGGTCAGAAGGATGCCTACTACGCCCTCCATCACATGCGGGCGATTGTACGGGACCATAATCACCTTCTGCTACCAAATAATCTCAAAGATTGGGCCGCAAGCTTGGCGGCAATCCAGGACGCGGACATCCGACAAGAATTCTTTCGCATCCAGTCGGCGTTTGCAGAAATCATCCATCAAGATGTCCTTCATACCTCGGGGCAGTTCTACCTCAAATATCAACCGTCCAATAGGGAGATAGACACAGCGCTACCAATGCAGGCTGACAACGCCCGCGACTTCATGACCATCACGACAGACGGCGGCTTCATCCACGCTCCGGTCCCATGAGTCGAGTCGAAAGTAGTGATGCTATGTGTAGTTCTGAAACATTGATTAGCTCATGTTGTAATTAAACTTTAATGAACTTGTATGTCTCTTTGGTTTGGACAGTCGTTCAACTTAGATGTAATTGATGCTATTTATTAGTAGGACCATGAATCGTGCTATTAATGTCTTTCTTTTCTCTTCTGATCCTTTTGTTGCATACTTATATATTGCTTATGTATTGTCTGTTGTTTGGCTAGTGCATAGAGATGCCGTCGTATGTCGTGTACAAGGGTAAGGTTCCCGGAGTCTACGACGACTAGGAGGAGTGTCGGAGACAGGTTCACCGTTTCAGCGGTAACAGTTACAAAGGGTACACCACTAGGGCGGAGGCGGAATCTAGATACACGCGCTATCTAGCGGGAGAGAGGAGGGAGCGTTGGAGGAACCGGATGAAGACCAGTTTCATCGCGATGATGCTCATCGTGATGACCGCAGCTCTCTTCTATGTGATGGTAGTTTAGATGATCGATATCGACTTGTAATGTGAAGACAAACTCGCTACTCGCGGTCTCGAGACTTGTAATGTTCTATCTTTGTTCGGTCTTCTGAATTTGGAGACTAATATGATGAATTGTATTCGGAGACTAATCTTCTATTGTATTCGATGAATCTGCTGTTGCTATGTGGTGCTGTCTATATTCTGTCCAATAATATATTTTGTAATCTGTGCAAATATCAGAAAAGAAAAATAAAATATTCCCTAATATACATACTAATGGCGCATCACCCCGACGTGCGCCATTAGTATGCCAAAGGATACTAATGGCGCATCACCCCGCAGTGCGCCATTAGTATGGCAAAGCACATGTGTAAATATCGCCCCTTGGGAGGCACACTAATGGCGCATGTTGGTCTATACTAATGGCGCACGGCGTGATGCACCATTAGTATACCAGATACTAATGGCGCACCAGTGGTGCGCCATTAGTATTTAATACTAGTGGCGTGGTACTAGTGGCGCACTAGTAGTGCGCCATTAGTAGGCAAAACTGGTGCGCCACTAGTAGGCCTTTTCCTAGTGTGTTAGGTATGTGTTAATCCAGGAACAATATCTCTGTCTCTTTTTTCTCAATAATTCTTTCTTGTGATGCATTAGGTTTAATTCTCTTTTATGTTTGTGGATAATTAGTTATATTTTCGTGAAGATTTTCATGGCAGATCAATTAAATAAGATGTGACGGTATCTCTGGATATCTGAGCTGTGACCGTGTGACAAACCCACGAAAGAAGATTCCTTCAAGTATCACTTAATAGGTGAGCGCTATTATCTATGACATCATTATAATTTTTGGGAAATAAAATGTACTTATCAGTTTTTATGAATCCTCCCACATAGTGTAGTTCTATAGGAATAAGCCTCACATGCATCTACTCATCCTAATATTCCTCTTTATTGTATAATCGTTAATTTTCATCTTCCCTCACAGGTTCTGAAGTGACTTTGCTTCAGCTAACATGCTTGTGTTAGCTTTTCTCTTACAGGTAAATCTTCAAGACATATGAGTATTGCAATTAGCAAATATATAAATCAATAAGTTTACAGAACATGCCTTAAGAATGAACTCAGAGCTTTGTCTTTATTGCATGGAATTCTTCTCAAGTTGATGATTGTGCCACACCACTCCTTTAAATAAATTAAGTTCTTTTTCAAAAATATACTGTTTTCATTTCTTCATTTTCACATTCTATAGGTGAATTTTCAATGGAAGACTGGCATACATGTTTTCTAGCTTGATATTCTTGGCTGATGTAAGATAAAGCATTCAGATCCATATTTTTTACAAATCTATACACCATAATCTGGAATCTTAACCAAAATCTTAGGATGGATATAGTTCTTTGTGTTCATGTGTTATACAATATAAATCATTACAGAATCTGAATGCAAGAATATTCTAACCTTTCTTTACATGAATCACAACTATCAACACGCGGAGATATGAAACATATTTTTGAATTTTCAAATATGAACTCATTTCCTGCATTTATTTTATTTTCAGCTTCCAGTACATCCGATTTCCCAAGCTTTCTGTACCTATTTGTATTGTTGATCAATCATTTGTCAATCGTTGAGCTACCTTAAGCTGCACCAAAGGCGCACCCCCGCATAGGTAAGCTTCTCTCTCGCCCTCTACGTTGGCATACTTTACCTTGGTTTGGTGAATCTGAAAGATGACTACTACTACCATTTTACAAAAGGGAAAGATCAGGAAAAAATTGCATATAGTTGAAAACACACCTCTTCCTCTAGTGGATGTTTCCAACTACTAGAACTAGATGGTTCCTGTATTGAGTTCACCACTAACCTGCTAGAAAAAGAAAGGACATTTTAGCATTCTTAAATAGCAAAACATACATTGTGTATACTTATAAGTTGTATCATGACAGGAAATTTCAAACGATATTGCGCAGAACTACTATGGAGGTCTGATTTCTATCATAAGTTGCCAGGCTTGGTGACTCATGCCAGTTTTTGTTATGGTAGATTGCAAGATAAATAGATGGTCCATGGCTAAGCTGTTGATTGCAAGATAAATAGATGGTACATGGCTAAGGTCCTGATTCCAAGGTGGAGAATGGGGCAACTACCAGATAGTTCTACATTAATGTTATTGAGTGTTATTTTCATTTTGATGTATAGAAAATCATGCGTATATTCCTTGGATCGTGTTCCATGTATTGCAAATGAGTTGATTTAATATATGAGATCCTTCTGGTCTTGTGTGCTATCTCTATTGATCTAGTAATTATTGTTGGATATATAAAATACTTCTAAATTTTCATGATATGTAGGTGTTATCCCCATATATAAAATGGAAGCATTGCACTGATCTGTTAATTATGCCTATTTCAAATCAGCCTGTGTAGGTGTAACCACCAACGCATTGAAGTATTATTAGGCTACAATTATATATGTTGCTAGTTTGGAACGCTTATTCGTGTTGATTACCAACGCAATTACATACGCTGTTGTAGGCCCTAGCAACGCCACCAAAGGCAACACATAAACATCTGTTGGTGTAGAGCCTAGCAACGTTTATATGGACATTCAACAACGAATTGATGCGTTGCTAAAGGGGGGTTCCTGTTGTAGTGTTACACCACAATGGTGGCCCGAACCAGTATAAATCTTGTGTTCTTTGTGTTGCGAGTTCGTGGAGTTAGCCCTTGAGATCTTAGCAAAGCTAGGACGTGGATCGGCAGGGGGAGATCTTCGTGCGCACCCTAGAGTTCGAACCTTAAGGGTTTTGCCGGAACCCGAGATCCGACAACCTTTGCCTAATGCCTCGGAACTCCTCGCATGCGCTTGCCTCCTTAGCACCAAAGAGGAAGCAAGGACACTGTGCGTGCTGGCGCCCGCCTGGCCTTGGTCGCCATGGCTCACGTCATGAGAACCTCGCGAGGTTTGCCTTGCCTTGATCTCTCCGCCCCTCGCGAGCCAGCCTGGTGAGGCCGCTCCCGAGGAGGTCTTGTGTCGTCCGCCTCGCGAGGCTTGGCCCCTCGCGAGGGTCTTGTGTGCTTGCTGGTGAAGATGGGCCGTACGGGCCCGCTTGTGGAGCCACGCCGTGGGCTGCAGGCAGGCAAGTCTGGGGACCCCCGTTCCTAGAACGCCGACAGTAGCCCCCGGGCCCAAGGCGCACTCGAACATGACTTCGAGGCGAAGCCAAAGGGCAAGTGCGGAGCACCGCGGGCCCCAATAGCGTGCAGCCTTGGTCGATGCGTGGCGGTTGATTGGACATGGCGTCTTCGCTTCCCCACGCCGCCTCGGCAACTGCCCGATTTGATGAGTCCGTGCTGCATGCAAAGAAATATCATCATTAAATGTGATCGTGGGGGTCGCCGGTTGGGCTTGCCTTGCTATAAATGAGGAGGGGGCAGAGCCTCCGTCGCCCATCTCTTCCCATTCCACTCGCTTCTTCTTCCTCGCTCCACTGCCAGTAGCGACACCAATGGCGCCGATCCGAAGGTTTTCTACCGTGGAGAAAGGGAAAACTCCCTGCGACGAGCCAGGGCCGCTCCCGTCGAAGAATAGGCCGGTTCACCGTCGTGACGTGGTGGTGGTGCAGGAGGTGACAAGGCCCTGGTGCGAGCAGCATCCTCCTGGGTATCCTTTGCCCCTGTACGCCCAGGCCGAGGGCTCGGGAGGAAGAGGTGGTGAGCGGCGGCGCGCACGCCGCGGCCATGGCCGTCGTGCCGCTGAGGCACGCGCCGCCGTCCCCGGAGTCCACGTCGCGGACTCCTCACGAGAGCTCGTGCTGTGGCCGGCGATGCCTCCAAGCACTTGGATCCGCTTCCCTTCCTTCTTCTCTGCCGAGATGCCGCCGAGGGGGCCCCTCAAACTTTGGCTGCAGCACGCCTACTTCGACACACCGGCGACTGGAGCGGAAGTAGAAGCCGTCTCCTCGGGTAAGATCTTCATGACCCAAGGCTGGGGCAAGGTCGCTCGAGTGTGCCATGCGGAAGGTGCCCTCGTGATCCACTTCGAGTATGACGGCGCCTCCATGCTGTCCTTCAAGGTCTTTGACACGGAAGGCCGCCGCCTGGAGTGCAGCCCCAGAAGGGGCCGTTAGGACGGCGCCGCAGCAGGGGCAGGGCCTGCCGTCCGCGCCGCCAGCAGCTCCTCTGGGAGCAGCAGCGACGCTTGGGAGTCCAGCGGTTATCCCGAGCTCTATGAGACTCTGGAGATGAGCGACGACAGCTACGTGCCCCCCAGCTCTCGCCGCGCCAGGAACAAGGCCGCAGCCTCCGGCCGTCGCTGCCGCTGATCTGGATGAGGTTGGCACCAACCTCCCGTGGCCCACTGTTGATGATGGCGTCGTCCACCGGGCGCGTGTAGATAGGGCTCTTACAAATTCTTTTGTTCCCTGCGAGGAATCGAGAATTACCCCGTGGGGGCGTGTAAAGGGTCCGCAATGTCCATTGTTGATATTATCCTTGTGATGAAATTGTGCATGTGCGTGCCCCGTTCCGGCTTGGTTTCCCCTTTCCGACCTCGCGAGGTCTTGGTGCTCTATGCTGACAGTTCCCGGTCCCCAGGCAGGCTTCAGCCGTCGCTGGTATGCCAGGTCACGATGCCATGGTCAAGGCCAGGAGGTGAGCGGCCCGAGGTCCAGTAAGAGCCCCTGAGTCGCGATGCTTAGGAGGTCCCCTTTAGCGTGCAAGCGACCGCCGAGAGGTGGGAAAGGGATACTACGTTGCCGTAACAGGGCGACACAAATGAGAATCTCATGCCATAGCAATTGGTTGACCCGAGCGTGAAACTTATCTTGGTAGTCCCGCGTCGGTCCTTCACGAGGCTCCAGACTCGTGCGTAGGTGGTCGTAGCATAGCCAGGTCTGGCCCGTACGAGCCTCCTCCTCTTCCCACACTCTCATTCATGCTCTACATCCTCAGGTCCCGGCCCTCGAGCGAGCTCAACCACCGCTGGTATGCCAGGTCGCGATGCCGTGGTCAAGGCCAGGGGGTGAGGGCTGGAGAGCCAGTAAGAGCTCCAGAGTCGCGATGCTCAGGAGCCCCCCTTTTAACGCGCAAGCGGATTACATGGGAGAAAGGGGGAGCCCGCGGTGCCACCTGCTGTGGTCCTCAGGAGGTTCTTGGAAGTCAGCACGAGGAAGGGCGCATGTTGCCGTTATGATGGGCGGGCGGCCACTGGTCGCCCCGCAAGAGAACGAAGGCACTAAGGGCCCGGTGAGGTGACGCGCGCGGGGCGTGCCGCGGGCCAGAGCTCGACCGCTCAGATTTGTCGACGTTGTACGGACGGACCCATGCACAAGCGTCGTGCCGGTGTGAGCAGCTCCCGTGGTGGGTGGCAGTCAAGCAGGTGATAGTCATAGATAGATTAAGCATGGAAGCAAACTGGCTTAAGTAAACACAGGGGAGATACATGCCACTGGGTCAGGCCTGAGCGTCTTGGGGATGATGCAGCCTGAGGGGCGCCCCCAGCAAGGTAAGCCAAAGACATAAAAGGGATACACGCCGCAGGGACGGACCCACGCGGCCTAGGAATGATGCAGCCCTGAGGGAGCTCAGCTAAATAAACTTGGAAAATGTCACCTGATTCTGTTGATGAAGGAATGTTGAGGCAGCTCAAGGGGTTGCTCCTCATGAGCTACCGAAGACCTGAGCCTCGGGAGGCTCTGGGGGTCCAGGCAGTTCCTTGAGGACCGTCTCCATCTCCGCCAGGACAGCGTGGTGCCTGGCCTCCTGAGCCGCCAGGATGCTCCGCGGGTTGCGCTAGAAGGCGGAAGCCACGCTCGGCAGGCCAAAAGGCATGCGAACGTAGCTGTGAGGTGGGCCCTCGCCGCGTCCCACCCGCAAAGGCCAGAAGAGCTCCTCAGATGCGGCTCTGTTGAGCCCTGGAATGTTGATGCAGACGCGCAACCCGCCATCCTCGCCTGGATGGGGAGCTGCGGCAGGTGAGCGGGCGCATGGCTCTTGCTTCTTCTAGCTCCTTGGTGGTCTTGGCGATGAAATCCTGAGCGTTGGGCGCTCCTCGCCCATTGTCTTCCTGAGGGAAACGTGCTGCGAAGCACGCCTCCACGTGGTGCCCGAGCGCCTCCCTCGTGACGTTGGCAAGACTAGAGGCCCTCCAGAAGAGAGCCCTCGAGCCCTGCCCGAGGAAGGCGCCGGGCGCACCTTCCTATGCGAGGGAAGAAGGCGCCCCAGGCACGAGCGGTGATCCTGACGAGGTACCACTTGCGGTGCCGCTCTCCTGAGGTCCGGCATGCAGTAGCTGCTTCTTCTTCTTAGGGATGGCTTCAGGAGGGTACTGAGCTGCATTGTTGTCGGGGTCTTCGATTGACGCTGCTTGGAAGGTGCGCTCGAGGGAGCACACCGCATCTCTTTCTTCACAGGGGACTGTGATGATCCCGCCGCTCCCTGGCATCTTGAGGACGTTGTAGCCGTGGTGCGTGACCGCCATGGACTTGGCCAGGGACGGATATCCAAGGATGGCATTGTACGGCAGATGGATGTGAGCCGCGTCGAAGTCGATGAGCTCGGTGCGGTAGTTGTTGCATTCTCCAAAGGTGGCAGGGAGGCGGACCTGCACTATCGGTGTGGTGGAACCATCGGTCACTCCTGAGAAGGGCTTAGTGGGCTGAAGCTGATCGTAGGGCACTTGGAGACTGTCGAACGTGTCGACGGACAAGACGTTGAGCCCTGCGCCGCCGTCGATGAGGGTCTTGGTGACTTGTACGTTGCTGATTACGGGCGAACAAAGCATCGGAAGAGCGCCAGCGGTTGCCGCGCACTTGAGCTGATCTGCCGAACTGAAGGTGATGGCGCACTTGGACCACCTGAGTGGGCGCGTGGCCTCGAGCCTAGGGACGACTGCGTTCACCTCGCGGGCAAACTTCTTGAAGATGCGTTGAGAGGCTGGGGCTTGAGCTCCGCCCAAGATGCAGGCGATCGCGCGTTGCTCCTGGAAGCCCCCAGCCCCTCATCTTCATGGTGGTCGTCATTCCTTCTTGGTGGTGGAGGCAGCAGAGGAAGACCAGCATTGCCCTGAGGATGGTCTCTCACGAGGCTGATCCCTCCAGGCACCCTCGCGAGGCGGATCCTACCAACGGTCCTCACGAGGCCGGTCGCACCACTCCTGGCGCGCACCCCGGGCGTCCTAGCGTCCTCCGCCACGTCCTCCTCCTCGGCCGTAGCCTCGGTCATTGCGCTCGGGGCGTCGACCAAAGTGTCCATCGCGAATGGCCCTGAGCTCTTGATAATCGTTGGTGTTGTGGTTGTGCATGTTGTGGAAGGCGCAGAATGGTCGGCTGCTCTTGGATGACTCGGGCTATTCCCTGCCGCGCTTTGTGTCCGGCTCCGCCGCGAGCACGGCGACTCCCTTGCGTTTCACGTCCTCGGCCTTGGCTTTCTTCTCCTCCAGGTCAGCAGCCAGGAGCTCGAGGAGGGAAAGGCGCCCTTCCTCAGCTCTTGCGCACTTTGTCACCAGGTTGAACAGCTCCAGGGATGTGCACAACTCCTTGTGGATGGCGAGCTCCTCCTTCATCTTGACGTCGCGGACACCATTAGAGAATGTCGAGACGATGGCCTCGTCCGTCACCTTGGGGATCTTGAGGCGAACGTTGTTGAAGCGCTGGATGTACTTCTGGAGGGTCTCGCCTGGTTGCTGCTTGACATGGCGTAGGTCACCCGCGGCCGGGGGACGGTCGCGAGTGCCCTAGAAGTTGGCGACGAAGCGGTCGCACATCTCGTCCCAGGAGGAGATGGAGCTAGGAGGCAGGTTCAGGAGCCAGGAGCGGGTACCATCCTTGAGAGCCATGGGGAACCAGTTCGCCATGACTTTCTCGTCGCCGTTAGTCGCCTCGATGCTTAGTTCGTAGTGCTGCAGGAATTCCACGGGGTCGGGGGTGTCGTCGTAGCGTGGAGGCCGGTCTGGCTTGAACTTGCCCGGCCAGGCGACACTACGCAGCTCAGGGGTGAAGGGACAGCAGCCTGCCGTGGTCACCGGGGCCCGCCGTGGAGGTGGAGCTTGATCTTGGCGCCCACGTGCCGCCACGGCAAGCTGTGCAAGACCCTGCCGCGGCAAGCGATCCTGGCGTGGCGGTGCGGGGAGTGGTGGAGCGTTCTCCTGCGGCCGAGGGGCTTCTTGACAGCTTCTTTCTTCACGCGCGGGTGCTTGGCGCGGCGGGTCGCGCCGCGAAGACGGGCGTCTCGGCGCCAGGGCGCCGTCTTGGTGCAGAGGTGGTGGCGGCGCTCCATGAGCCACGTCACCTGTAGCTGGCAGGGGAGAGGCAGCGAGAGGGACAGTGCAGGGGAACCCCCTACGGCGCTGATGAGCTCGGCGATGCGGTCCAGCCAGTCCTCGTAGAGGTCGTCGACTGGGCGGTAACGCAGGAGCTCGTGCGCCATGAGAAGCACAGCCCGCGCGTCCGAGGGAGCGCGATGAGCGTGAGATGATGAACCAGCGGGGGTCAGCGACGGGGTGGCGGCGCGACCGTCCCGCCGCACCATGGGGTGCTGCGAGGATGCTTGCTGCTCATTCCCCGCTAGGCCGGTGGCGGTGATACGTCTCCAACGTATCTATAATTTTTGATTGGTCCATGCTATATTATCTACTGTTTTGGACATTATTGGGCTTTATTATTCACTTTTTTATTATTTTTGGGACTAACCTATTAACCGCAGGCCCAGCCCAGAATTGCTGTTTTTGCCTATTTCAGAGTTTCGCAGAAAAAGAATATCAAACGGAGTCCAAACGGAATGAAACTTTCGTGAACGTGATTTTCAGGAAGAATATGATCCAGGAGACTTGGACCCTACGTCAAGAAATAAAGGAGGAGGCCACGAGGTAGGGGGCGGGCCTACCCCCCAGGGCGCGCCCTCTACCCTCGTGGGCCCCCTGTTGCTCCACCGACGTACTCCTTCCTCCTATATATACCTACGTACCCCCAAACGATCAGATACGGAGCCAAAAACCTAATTCCACCGCCGCAACCTTCTGTACCCACGAGATCCCGTCTTGGGGCCTGTTCCGGAGCTCCGCCGGAGGGGGCATCGATCACGGAGGGCTTCTACGTCAACACCATAGCCCCTCCGATGAAGTGTGAGTAGTTTACCTCAGACCTTCGGGTCCATAGTTAGTAGCTAGATGGCTTCTTCTTTCTTTTTGGATCTCAATACAATGTTCTCCCCCTCTCTTGTGGAGATCTATTCGATGTAATCTCCTTTTGCGGTGTGTTTGTTGAGACCGATGAATTGTGGGTTTATGATCAAGTTTATCTATGAACAATATTTGAATCTTCTGAAATCTTTTATGTATGATTGGTTATCTTTGCAAGTCTCTTCGAATTATCAGTTTGGTTTGGCCTACTAGATTGATCTTTCTTGCAATGGGAGAAGTGCTTAGCTTTGGGTTCAATCTTGCGTTGTCCTTTCCCAGTGACAGTAGGGGCAGCAAGGCACATATTGTATTGTTGCCATCGAGGATAACAAGATGGGGTATTATCATATTGCATGAATTTATCCCTCTACATCATGTCATCTTGCTTAAGGCGTTACTCTGTTCTTATGAACATAATACTCTAGATGCATGCTGGATAGTGGTCGATGTGTGGAGTAATAGTAGTAGATGCAGGCAGGAGTCGGTCTACTTGTCTCGGACGTGATGCCTATATACATGATCATACCTAGATATTCTCATAACTATGCTCAATTCTATCAATTGCTCAACAGTAATTAGTTCACCCACCGTAAAATATTTATGCTCTTAAGAGAAGCCACTAGTGAAACCTATGGCCCCCGGGTCTATCTTCATCATATTAATCTTCCAACACTTAGTTATTTCCTTTGCTTTTTACTTTGCATCTTTATCATAAAAATACCAAAAATATTATCCTATCATATCTATCATATCTCACTCTCATAAGTGACCATGAAGGTATTGACAACCCCTTATCGTGTTGGTTGCGAGGATTTATTTGTTTTGTGTAGGTGCGAGGGACTCGCGCGTAGCCTCCTACTGGATTGATACCTTGGTTCTCAAAAACTGAGGGAAATACTTACGCTACTTTGCTGCATCACCCTTTCCTCTTCAAGGGAAAACCAACGCAGTGCTCAAGAGGTAGCAAGTGGCATTAGCGGCAGGCGATGGAGAACAACAGGGAGGCCCGCCGACGGGGGCCGTCTGAACGGCACGGGCGACGAGGGTGGCCTGGCGCTCAACGCGGGCGCGACGAGCATCCGACATGGTTGTCGGGGAGCGGTGGAGCACGGATCGACGAGAAGAAGGCTTCGGCGCACCCCTGCCTGGCGCGCCAAATGTCGGATTTCGGGTTCCGGCAAAACCCTTAAGGTTCGAACACTGGGGTGCGCGTGAAGATCTCCCCCTCACCGATCACGCCCTCACAGGCTTCACGATCTCTAGGCTAAGCACGACGAACTCTCAACACGCGAGGCACAATATTTATACTGGTTCGGGCCACCGTTGCGGTGTAATACCCTACTCAAGTGTGGTGGTGGTGGATTGCCTCTTGTGCTGAGGATGAACAGTACAAGGGGAAGAACAACCTCCTAAGGAGAGGTGTTCTTGTGCTTGGTGGGTGTGAGGAACGCTCGAGTGAGCTCTGGTAGGTGAGGATCTGATCCCCTCTACTGTGGTGACTAACCCTATTTATAGAGGCCCTGGTCCTCTTTCCAAATATTGAGCGGGAAGGGAGCCAACAACGGCCAATTTGAAAGGGGACAGCTAGTACAGCTGATCCTGACAAAAGTAGTCTTCGCCTGCCAAAGGCTCTGGTGGTGACGCCGTCTTGGGCTCCACGGTGACCTCCGTCTTACCGTCCTGCTGGTCTTGGTCTCGTTGCACTATATGGAAACCTTTGCCTAATGCCTCGGAACTCCTCACCTGCGCTTGCCTCCCTGGCACCAAAGAGGAAGCAAGGACACTATGCACGCTCGCGCCCGCCTGGCGCCCACCTGGCCTTGGTCGTCATGGCTCATGTCATGAGAACCTCGCGAGGTTTGCCTTGCCTTGATCTCTCGGCCGCTCGCGAGCCAGCCTGGTGAGGCCGCTCCCGAGGAGGTCTTGTGTCGTCCGCCTCGCGAGGCATGGCCCCTCACAAAGGTCTTGAGTGCTTGCTGGTGAAGATGGGCCGTATGGGCCCGCTTGTGGAGCCACGTTGTGGGCCGCAGGCAGGCAAGTCTGGGGACCCCCGTTCACAGAACGCCGACATTCCTTGCCTCTTGAAGCTCCTAGGTCGCCTTGGTGATGAACTCCTGAGCACTAGGAGCTCCACGCCTTGTGCCCTCTTGAGAGAAACATGCGGCCAAGCACGCCACCACATGGTACCCGAGCGCCTCCCTCGTGACGTTGGCTAAGCCTGAGGCCCTCCATAAGAGAGCCGCCAAGCTCAACCTGAGGAGGGTGCCAGGCGCGCCTTCCTATGCGAGGGAGGGAGGCGCCCCGTCTGTGGGCGCAGGTTCTGAGGTGGTGCCGCTGGAAATGCCGCTCTCCAAAGGTCCTTGGCGGAGTAGCTGCTTCTTCTTCTTGGGGATGGCTTATTTGTCGGGGTCTTCGGCCGCTACAGCTTCGTAAGCGCGCTCGAGGGAGCACATCGCATCCCTTTCCTCACAGGCGACCGAGATGAAGCCGCCGCTCCCTGGCGTCTTGAGGACATTGTAGCCATGATGGGTCACTGCCATAAACTTGGACAAGGCTGGATACCCAAGGATGGCGTTGTACGGCAGGCGGATGTGGGCAACGTCGAAGCCGATGAGCTCGGTGTGATAGTTGTAACGCTGGCAGAATGTGATAGGGAGGCGGACCTGCCCTATCGGTGTGGTGGAGCCGTCGGTCACTCCTGAGAAGGGCTTGGTAGGCTGTGCTGATCTTATGGCACTTGGAGGCGGTCGAACGTCTCGACGGACAGGACATTGAGCCCTCCACCACCGTCGATTATGGTCTTGGTGACTTGGACATTGCTGGTGATGGGTGAGCAGAGCATTGGGAGGGCGCCGCCAGTTGCTGCGCACTTGAGCTGGTCTGACGAGCTGAAGGTGATGGCGCGCTTGGACCACTTGAGCGGGTGCGTGGCCTCGAGCTTGGGAAGGGCTGCGTTCACCACGCGAGCAAACTGCTTGAAGATACGCTGAGAGGCTGGGGCCTGAGCAGTACCCAAGATGCAGGCGATGGCGCGCGGCTCCTGGAAGCCCCCGGCCCCATCGTCCTAATGATGGTCGTCGTTCCTTCTTGGTGGAGGCGGAAGCGGAGGGAGGCCGGCGTTGCCCTGGGGGTGGTCCTCACGAGGCTGGTCTCTCCAGGCGCCCTCGTGAGGCTGGTCCTGCCAGCGGTCCTCACGAGGCCGGTCGCGCCACTCCTGGCGGGGGCCGCGGTCGTCCCATCTTCCTCCACTTCATCCTCCCCCTCGGTCGTAGGCTCGGTCGCTGCGCTCGGGGCGTCGACCGAAGCGCCCATCTCGGATGGCCCTGAGCTCCTAACGGTCACTGGTGTTGTGGCTGTGAACGTTGTGGAAGGCGCAGAATGGCCGGTTGGCCTTGGATGACTCGGGGTGGTCACGACCGCGCTTCATCTCCGGCTCCACCGCGAGCACGGCAGCCCCCTTGCGATTCACGTCCTTGATCTTGGCCTTCTTGTCCTCCTGGTCGGCAGCTGGGAGCTCGAGGAGGGAAAGGCGCCCTTCCTCAGCCATTGCGCACTTGGTTGCCATGTTGAACATTTCCATGGCCATGCATAGTTCCTCATGGATGGCGAGCTCCTCCTTCAACTTGACGTCGCGGATGCCATCGGAGAATGCAGAGATGATGGCCTCGTCCGTCACCTTGGGGATCTTGAGGCGGACGTTGTTGAAGCGCTGAATGTACTTCTGCAGGGTCTCCCCTAGCTGCTGCTTGATGCGCTGCAGGTTGCCTGCGGCCGGCGGGCGGTCGCGAGTGCCCTGCCAGTTGGCGAGGAAACGCTCGCGCATCTCGCCCAAGGAGGAGATCGACCCCGTGGGCAGGTTCAGGAGCCACGAGCGTGCGCCGTCCTTGAGGGCCATGGGGAACCAGTTCGCCATGACCTTCTCGTCGCCGTTGGCCGCCTCGATGCTCAGCTCGTAGAGCTGCAGGAACTCAGTAGGGTCGGGGGTGCCGTCATAGCGAGGAGGCAGGTCGGGCTTGGACTTGCCGGGCCAGAAGACGCTACGCAGCTCGGGAGTGAAGGCACGGCAGCCTGCTGTGGTCACCGGAGCCCGTCGCGGAGGCGGAGCCTGGTCTTGGTATCCACGTGCCTCCGCCGCAGGCGGTATGCGGTCTTGACGCGGTGGTTCTGGGACCACAGGAGCATTTTCTTGCGGCCGAGGGACTTCTTGGCAGCTTCCTTCTTCGTGCGCGGGTGCCCTGCGCTGTGGGTCGCGCCGCGGGGCTGCGCGTCTTGGTGCGAGGGCGGAGTCTTGATGCGGAGGTGGTGGAGGCGCTCCGAGGGCTACGTCGCTCGTAGCTGGAGGTGGGTGAGGTAGCGAGAGGGACGGTGCAGGAGAGCCCCCTGCGGCGCTGACAACCTCGGCGATGCGGTCCAGCCAATCGTCGTAGAGGTCATCGACCGGGCGGTAGCGCAGGAGCTCACGTTCCATGAGCAGCGCGGCCTACGCATTCGTGGGCGCACGACGAGCGTGGGACGACGAGCTGGTCGGAGTCAGGGATGGGGTGGCGGTGCGTCCGTCCTGCCGCACGGAGGGGTGCAGTGATGAAGCTTGCTGCTCGTTTCCGGCCGGGCCGGTGGCAGCGTTGGCAGCAGGCGATGGGGAACGGCGGGGAGGTCCGCCAACGGGCGCTGTCTGAGCGACGCGAGCAGCAAGGGCGGCCCGCCGCTCAGCACGGGCTCGGCGAGCGTCAGCCATGGATGCGTTGGAGCAGTGGAGCGCGGATTGATGGAGGGAAAGCTTCGGCGCACGCCTACCTGGCGCGCCAAATGTCGGATTTTGGGTTCCGGCAAACCCTTGAGGTTCGAACACTAGGGTGGGCATGAAGACCTCTCTCTCTCTCTAGCTCGCTCTCATAACGATCTCTAGGCCTAGCTCGACGAACCCAAAGAACAAGAGACACGGGGGTTTATACTGGCTCGGGCCACCGTTGTGGTGTAATACCCTACTCCAGTGTGGTGTGGTGGATTGCCTCGCAGGCTGAGGATGAACAGTACAAGGTAAGAATAGCCTTCTGAGGAGAGGTGCTCTAGAGCTCGGTGAGCTAGTGGGATGGCCTTGGTGGAATGGATCCAATCCAAGATGAGTTGCCTCCTATGGTGGTGGCTAGTCCTATTTATAGAGCCCTTGGTCCTCTTCCCAAATATCAGGCGGGAAGGGATCCCACAACGGCTCTGGTGGTGAACTAGTACAAGCTATCCTGACAAAAGGTGGTCGTCGCCTGCCAAAGGCTCTGGTGGTGATGCAGCTGTGGGCTCCGCGGTGACTTCCACAATGCCGTCCTGCTGGTCCTGGTCTCGTTGTACCGATATGGAAACCTTTGCCTGATGCCTCGGGACTCCACGCCTGCGCTTGCCCCTTTAGCACCAAAGAGGAAAGTGGTACTCTGCGCCCGCTGGTGCCCGCCTGGCCTTGGTCGTCATGGCTCACGTCACGTGAACCTCGCGTGGTGCCCCTTGCATAGATATCTCCACTCCTCGGGAGCCAGCCTAGCGAGTCTGCCCCTGAGGAAGTCTTGGTGTCATCCGCCTCGCGAGGCTTGGCCCCTCGCGAGGGTCTTGAGTGGTTGCTGTTGAAGATGGGTCGTACCAGGCCGTTGGTGGAGCCACGACATGGGCCGCAGGCAGGCCAGTCTGGGTACTGCCATTCCTAGGACGCCGACAACGCGCATATGGGGGTGTGAGTTATCCAACCTTCTAACCCTTTCTATGGTTGCCATGGGCCTCCTTTTATAGATCAAGGGGTCACCACAATGGCAAAGTAGTCATTATGCACTAATATGATAGCAAACAGTGTTATCATACCTAACTGTGCGGGCTGACAGGGAGCATTAAATGCACTGCTTAGTGTCACATCATTGGTTGCTCGGCAAGGCTTGCCGGGCTATCTTGCCAGCTCCGCACCTGCTTGCTTGACATTTCGCAGGACGAGTGTCGTCTGTGGGTTTTTCTATAAGGAGAGGAAGCCATGTGGCGAATGGCTACCACTCAGTAACTTTGCGGCATGACACCGCCCTGATGGATGATGTGGGTCGTGATGGAGTGGTTGGTGAGGTGGCTTTGCCTCCGTGAGCCCCGGTAGGCCTTGCCGGGGCACTTTGGTCGCCTTCTTCTAGGGGTGGCCTTGCCCCTTGTCGGGCTCGCCTATCCGGCAAGGGAGGCTTTCTCTTGACGATATCCTGCTTCTCTGGTTTGATCTTGGCCCCTCTGATCTGCATGTTGGTCCTTCGAACCTCTTGGTTCCTTGAACTCTGACTTGACTGGTGCTTCGATCTGGTTATTGTGCCTGTGCACGGTCTGGGCAACAGACTCAGGGTTTGTTGCACCGACACCATATGACAGCACACATGGGCTTTCTCATCAGAATCCAGTGATAGCACACAAGGGTTTATAGGGAGCTCCTATTATATCAGAATATCCTCTGCATTACAAAGATAATCTCACTACTATTTGTGTTTTCATGCTTTTCAGATATTGTACGTAATCACAATGAATACAAGAATGCGCACATCAGAAGAATATTGCGGAACATTTTAGGCCACTTTGTGAACTTGTCAATTGCAACGTACAACATTTCAAAGCCCCCGTTAGTATGGGGGAAGGTGCCCAAAATGTCAAGCCCCCAAACCGAAAAGGGCCAGGATAGAGGAATTGTTTGAAGGACTTACATTGGCTGATGTATGCTCTTAAAATGGAACTGGCATGCTTCATATTTTGTTACTAGCTCAGTTGCATCTAGGAGGAAGTGCGCCAATAAAAGCCCTGCCGGAAAGCCATCCCAACAAGGGTTCTTGCTCCTATGTGGGAACCACATACACCTCCATGTATCTCTACCAACAACTTTTGTCCATCTTCCCGGGCAATGCACTTCAATTTCACTCCGTTGGGTCATACATACTTGACTAGCAGGCTACTTTCTCAGCTTCCTCTTGCTCTTCGGGAAGTTCTCCTGTGTGGAGAAACTGGACTTCTGTTGTGCCCATGTCAGAGCTTGGGGCTCGACGACAAGGACTAAAGCCATCTCTTCAGCTATGGGAGCGTTGATCTCAAAGGCAAGAACCTGGGGTTCTGCCCGAGGTCGTTGCTCACCAATAGGCACATCGATGTTCCCGGCAGCTGTTTTGCCGGTGGCTCCTGGGAGCTCTGCCGAAAAGTAGTTTCCGGTACTTATCTTCCTCTGTTTCTTTTCTCTCATTGACGGTGTAACTGTGGGTTGAGTTAAGTGGAGCACAAAGGTCCCTGGTACCACAGGTAGCTTCTGGGCAGCACACTTTGACAGCTGGTTACTGATGCTGTTTTCCGCACGAGGGACGTGCTCCATTTGCAGACCATCAAAGTGTTCTTCCAACTTCTAACTTCATTCACGTACGCTCCCATCAACAGGCTCTGATAATCCTTGTTCACTTGCTCCACTACAAGTTGTGAATCTCCTCGGACGATCAGCTTTCTGATCCCCGATTCTACCGTAACTCCAAGGCCGGCAAGCAGTCCCTCATACTCAGGAGTATTGTTTGTCAGATTCAGGGCTATGCAGACCCCAGAAAGGTTCAAACTCTCGGGCATGTGTGAAGAACTCAACCTATCTAGCCTACCAGCCCATCGCCCCGCAGCCTAGCTCGATTCGCATGAGCAAGGAAGATGAACACAACAGTTTACCCTGGTTCGGGCCACCTTGCGGTGTAAGACCCTACTCCTGCTTTTTTGTTGGATTAGCCTCATGACGGGCTGAGGATGAACTAGTACACGGGATGAACAACCTCGCGAGGTCTAGGGGTGAGGGAATGAGTCGACCCCTCTACGGTGGTGGCTAACCTATATTTATTGTGGCCTTGGTCCTCTTCCCCCAAAACGTAGGCAGGAAGGGATCCCACAGTGGCCAATTTGAAAGGGGACAAGTAGTACAACTTATCCTGACGAATGGTGGTCTTCGCCTGCAAAGCTTCTGGTTGTGACGTAGCAGTGGGCTCGGCCATGACATCCGTAATGCCGCGCCGGTGGTCTTGGTCTTGTTGCACCGAAATGGAAACATTTCCCAGATTCCTCGGGAACCCACG
Organism: Aegilops tauschii subsp. strangulata; assembly: GCF_002575655.3. NCBI lineage: Eukaryota > Viridiplantae > Streptophyta > Magnoliopsida > Poales > Poaceae > Aegilops > Aegilops tauschii. Next base: position 222,376,430 of record NC_053038.3, read on the forward strand.
TCTGTCCTTGCCTCCTTAGCACCAAAGAGGAAACTGCCTTCTATGCACCCGCTGGCACCCGCCTGCTGTGGTCGTCATGGCTTGCATCATCATAACCTCATGAGGCTGGGTACCTGCATAGAAAACTCCGCTCCTTGGGAGGTCGTCTAGGGAGGCCTCTCCTTCAGGAGGTCTTGGTGTCATCTGCCACGCGAGGCTTGGGCCCTCGCAAGGGTCTTGTCTTGATATCCTTTTAGATAGGCGGTACCAATCTGTCAAAGGAGCCATGCTGTGGGCCGCAGGCAGGCAAGTCTGGGTACCCTGGTTCCCAGAACACCGACAGTAGCCCCCGGGCCCAAGGTGCGCGGACTTGGCTTCGAGGCGAAGCCAAGCGGCAAGGGCGAAGCGTCGCGGGCCCCAATCGCTTGCGGACCAGGCCGACGCATGGCGCTTGATGGGCCGTGGGCATCTCCGCTTCCCCACGTCGCCTCGACAACTGTCCGGACTAACATAAGACTAGCTCGCCCCGCTAGGCAATCATTACTCCTGCTCGCCTTGCTGCGGATCCCCTTTCCTCCGCCAAGGACCTCTCCAGAACCAATCGAGCTCGGCCCGCCTTCCTTCTACAACTCCAACGCCAGTGATCTCGCTGATGGCTCCCAAGAAGTTGCAGCCCACGACGCATGCCGCGAGCTCTTCCTCCTCTCCTGCACCTGCACTCAACGCGTGCTCCATCACCGAGGAGGGGCACCTTGCCCTCATGCTCCCATACACGCTGAGCGACGAGAACGAGTGGGACAAGACCACAATCTGGGTCGGCTCCACCGAGCAGTGGACTCTGGCGCGGACGGTCTACCCCTTCTTCCTACACAGCATCTTCGCGGGGCTTGTGCCCCCTCTCTCCGAGTTCTTCACCGCGGTCCTCGGCCACCACCAGGTCCAGGCCCTGCACTTCCAGCCCCTCTCCTTCCTCCTCCTGTCCATCCTCACCTTCTACTACGAGGCCTTCGTGGGCGTGAGGCCCTCCGTGCCCCTTCTTCGGCATGATCTGACCCAACACTCCGGCTGCGTGTCCTTCGTCGCAGTCCACAAAGACAACATGCTCATGACGGCCAGGAAAAAGGTGGAGAACTTCCGGCGCCGCTAGGTCTTCGTGGATGCCCGGGGAATGAACGAGCGGATAGAGCTGCTGATCGCACTACCCACACGACTCGAGAGGTGGAGCCACAGAAGTTCTCCAACCCCTAGTTTGCACCCATATTGAGGAAGATGATCTTAGATGTGCACGCCAGGGTGCTGACGGGGGGCATGCTCATGAAGGAGTTCCTGAGGCAGAGCTTGGCTCTGCTCCAGTCACACACGCGCCCAATGTGGGAGCTCCAGGGCGCGGAGGACGACATCAAGCTGTGCCCAGGAAGCCTGACAGGCGAGGAGCTGGACAAGGCCATGAACACCCTGCTCGAGGGTGAGCCAGGGGACCTCCCGGAGGCCTACGTCCCGCTATACCGCCATGCCGACAGGGAGGCACTGGTCGCCACCATGCCTGCCTTCAACGAGCTCGGGCTTTCATTGTTTGAGCTCCCCAACTCCTCGGTGCTGGTGTCCTGTGACGGCAGCGCCGGCGAAGAGGGCAAGGAGGACTTGGAGGCAACCGAGGATGATGTGGTAGACATCTCTCCCCCATCATGAAGTGAGCTTCCCTATGGCTTCGTCGACGATGACGATGCCGACGAGCCCCCTACCGTGTAATCCCCGCGCTCCACTGGGGTCCTCACGAGGTCAGGGGCCACTCCACAGGCCCTGCGGAGGACAAGCCGGGCGACCCCAAGGAAGAGCAGGGCGGCACCCCATCAAGGCGACGCCTCTGCCTCACCAAGTGGCGGCGCCGTGCCGAGGCCGGCCCCGTTCACTCCCCAAGTGCTGTGAAGGCCTCGCCCAGGAAGAGCGGGGGTGCCCCAGCCCCGGCCAGGAAGAGGGAGTACATCGGCCCCGACGAGTAAGTGCCTCACCATGTTTCTGTTTAGCTTATGTTTGCACCATTCTCACAGCGCTCCCGCCCTGATGACTAGGGTGGGCGTCATGGTGAAGAAGAGGAAGGAAGGAGACCAGACACTAGAGGCGCCACCTCTCGCTGCAGCCACAGCGGCTTCGGCACAGGCTGGGGAGGTCATCCCTCGTCTCCTCGCGGTGGAGCAGGCCCCTCAGGATGCGGTGGTGCCGCCTCGGGAGGAGCTGGTCCCTGCTGGCCTGTAGGCCGCGGCGCTGCCTACGCCCGTTGCGCCCGGGCAAGGTTCTAAGCCCGCAGCAACCAAAGCAGACCTCGGCGGCACCTCCGGAGCCACGGAGCACCCCACTACACTGGCTCCGCCTTCTCCTCCAACCCTTGCACTCGCGAACTGCTGCCCCTTGGTCAGGACCGAGGCCTACATTGCGCTTGGCCGTCTCCGGGTGGACCTTCAAGATATCGACAGGTGCATCGTGAGGGAGCGCCTGGGGTTTATCTCGGGGTGGGCCCAGGCCAACTCCGCCATTGAGAAGGCCTGGTGCCGGATCGAAGCCACCAACGCCGAGAGCAGGAAGGAGGCTGCCGATACTAGGGCATATCACGACACGGCGCAGGCTGAGGCTGCGTCCGCCGTGCAGCGCTCTGGGAGGCGGAGGAGAGCTTGAAGGCCCTTCGGGAGGAGCAAGCCGCGGCTATGTCGCGGCTCCACCAACAGGAGGAGGGCCTCAAGCATGGTGCACTAAACTATCAAGTAGTCATCATATTGAGCTAGCCAAACGTTCATAACGTCTGCATCTGCTCCTGCAATAGGTCTATCACCTAGTGGTGCATCAAGGACATAATTCTTCTGTGCAGCAATGAGGATAATCCTCAGATCATGGATCCAATCCACATCATTGCTACTAACATCTTTCAACATAATTTTCCTCTAGGAACATATCAAAATAAACATATGGAAGCAACAACGCGAGCTATTGATCTACAATATAATTTGCAAAATACTATCAGGACTAAGTTCATGATAAATTTAAGTTCAATTAATCAAATTACTTAAGAACTCCCACTTAGATAGACATCCCTCTAATCCTCTAAGTGATCACGTGATCCATATCAACTAAACCATGTCCGATCATCACGTGAGATGGAGTAGTTTCAATGGTGAACATCACTATGTTGATCATATCTACTATATGATTCACACTCGACCTTTCGGTCTCCGTGTTCCGAGGCCATATCTGCATATGCTAGGCTCGTCAAGTTTAACCTGAGTATTCTGCGTGTGCAAAACTGGCTTGCACCCGTTGTAGATGGACGTAGAGCTTATCACACCCGATCATCACGTGGTGTCTGGGCACGACGAACTTTGGCAACGGTGCATACTCAGGGAGAACACGTTTATCTTGAAATTTAGTGAGAGATCATCTTATAATGCTACCGTCAATCAAAGCAAAATAAGATGCATAAAAGATAAACATCACATGCAATCAATATAAGTGATATGATATGGCCATCATCATCTTGTGCTTGTGATCTCCATCTCCGAAGCACCGTCATGATCACCATCGTCACCGGCGCAACACCTTGATCTCCATCGTAGCATCGTTGTCGTCTCGCCAACTATTGCTTTTACGACTATCGCTACCGCTTAGTGATGAAGTAAAACAATTACATGGCGATTGCATTGCATACAATAAAGCGACAACCATATGGCTCCTGCCAGTTGCCGATAACTCGGTTACAAAACATGATCATCTCATACAACAAAATATAGCATCATGTCTTGACCATATCACATCACAACATGCCCTGCAAAAACAAGTTAGACGTCCTCTACTTTGTTGTTGCAAGTTTTACGTGGCTGCTACGGGCTTAGCAAGAACCGTTCTTACCTACGCATCAAAACCACAACGATAGTTTGTCAAGTTGGTGCTGTTTTAACCTTCACAAGGACCGGGCGTAGCCACACTCGGTTCAACTAAAGTGAGAGAGACAGACACCCGCCAGTCACCTTTAAGCAACGAGTGCTCGCAACGGTGAAACCAGTCTCGCGTAAGCGTACGTGTAATGTCGGTCCGGGCCGCTTCATCTCACAATACCGCCGAACCAAAATATGACATGCTGGTAAGCAGTATGACTTATATCGCCCACAACTCACTTGTGTTCTACTCGTGCATATAACATCAATGCATAAAACCTGGCTCGGATGCCACTGTTGGGGAACGTAGTAATTTCAAAAAAATTCCTACGCACACGCAAGATCATGGTGATGCATAGCAATGAGAGGGGAGAGTGTTGTCCACGTACCCTCGTAGACCGAAAGCGGAAGCGTTAACACAACGCGGTTGATGTAGTCGTACGTCTTCACGATCCGACCGATCAAGTACTGAACGCACGGCACCTCCGAGTTCAGCACACGTTCAGCTCGATGACGTCCCTCGAACTCCGATCCAGCCGAGTGTTCAGGGAGAGTTTCATCAGCACGACGGCGTGGTGACAATGTTGATGTTCTACCGACGCAGGGCTTCGCCTAAGCACCGCTACGATATTATCGAGGTGTAATATGGTGGAGGGGGGCACCGCACACGGCTAAGAGATCAATGATCAATTGTGTGTCTATGGGGTGCCCCCTGCCCCCGTATATAAAGGAGCAAGGGGGAAGGCGGCCGCCTAGGAGGAGGGCGCGCCAAGGGGGGAGTCCTACTCCCACCGGGAGTAGGACTCCTCCTTTCCTTGTTGGAATAGGAGAAGGGAAGGGAGAAGGAGAAAGAAGGAAGGGGGCGCCCCCCCTCCCTAGTCCAATTCGGACTAGTCCATGGGGAGGGGTGCGGCCACCCTTTGGGGCCTTTCTCTCCTTTCCCGTATGGCCCATTAAGGCCCAATACGAATTCCCGTAACTCTCCGGTACTCCGAAAAATACCCGAATCACTCGGAACCTTTCCGATGTCCGAATATAGTCGTCCAATATATCGATCTTTACGTCTCGACCATTTCGAGACTCCTCGTCATGTCCCCGATCTCATCCGGGACTCCGAACTCCTTCGGTACATCAAAACTCATAAACTCATAATAAAACTGTCATCGTAACGTTAAGCGTGCGGACCCTACGGGTTCGAGAACTATGTAGACATGACCGAGACACCTCCCCGGTCAAAAACCAATAGCGGAACCTAGATGCTCATATTGGTTCCCACATATTCTACGAAGATCTTTATCGGTCAGACCGCATAACAACATACGTTGTTCCCTTTGTCATCGGTATGTTACTTGCCCGAGATTCGATCGTCGGTATCTCAGTACCTAGTTTAATCTCGTTACCGGCAAGTCTCTTTACTTGTTCCGTAATACATCATCCCACAACTAACTCTTTAGTTGCAATGCTTGCAAGGGTTAAGTGATGTGCATTACCGAGAGGGCCCAGAGATACCTCTCCGACAATCGGAGTGACAAATCCTAATCTCGAAATACGCCAACCCAACAAGTACCTTCGGAGACACCTGTAGAGCACCTTTATTATCACCCAGTTACGTTGTGACGTTTGGTAGCACACAAAGTGTTCCTCCGGTAAATGGGAGTTGCATAATCTCATAGTCATAGGAACATGTATAAGTCATGAAGAAAGCAATAGCAACATACTAAACGATCGAGTGCTAAGCTAACGGAATGGGTCAAGTCAATCACATCATTCTCCTAATGATGTGATCCCGTTAATCAAATGACAACTCAAGTCTATGGCTAGAAAACATAACCATCTTTGATCAACGAGCTAGTCAAGTAGAGGCATACTAGTGACACTCTGTTTGTCTATCTATTCACACATGTATCAAGTTTCCGGTTGATACAGTTCTAGCATGAATAATAAACATTTATCATGATATAAGGAAATTAATAATAACTTTATTATTGCCTCTAGGGCATATTTCCTTCATATTGACCCTATGTGTTTATTTTACTTCGCATGTTAGATTTGTCTCGGTTCAATAAAAAGCAGAGTTGGTGATGATGGTGTGCCTGTCATCCTGCAATATAGGTCGTCCAATCTATATGTAACGGATAGGAAGGAAACTATGACAATTTACCCGCACTCCTCTCCACATTTGCAGATAAGGCTTTCCCTCATTCATCCTTTTCTCCCACAAGATCTTGATCTTCCGTGCAACGCACGGGCATCTTGCTAGTACTCCTACAATATGTATATTATTGTGAAAGTTCATATACACCGGCCGAGATTAATGCAAACACGGCAGATTTTCATTACATTTTGAACTTTTATAGGACAAAAAAATAAAAGAAACCCGACCCTAATCCTATTCTACGGCGGCGACTGACGTCCTCCATCTGCGATCTCTATGTACGGGGACGGGGTTCAAGACCCGTGAAGTGAAGGTGCGGTCTCCGGCGAGGAAGAGTAGAACACGGGATACGGACCGGCCACTTGGCACACCATGCCCTGCCGCCTCCCATGCCCTACTCATCCTCGGAGGAGTCCCCGACCTCGGCGATGCCGGACATTGGACGGCGGCAAGTAGGACGTGTGGCTGACGGTGCTCCCGTCGTCGGCCGCCAGCGTGGCCACCGCTTGTGCGGTCACGTCCGCGTTCGGCTACGCCGCTATTGCGTCGCGAGAGGCGACTTGAGCGAGGGCGGCGACCTTGAGCTTCATCCCCGAAGACAACCTCTCTCTCAGAGCGTTCGCACTTGCGGTCATGGCGGATGTGGTGCCAGGTAGGAGGACGATGCGCTATGGTGTGGAGGTTAGCTGGGCGTTGCCGCTTTAAGTAGCGCTTTCCGGTGAGGCCAAGCGTCCGGGTGCGTCATTAAGTCACCGGAGTTGGTTCCTCGGTCACCGAGCCTCTTAACGACGACATACGAACGGACGACATGAATGCGGGCAGCTGGTGCCGGCTGGGAACGCACCGCGCGACGGCGCGAGGGACGAGGGTTTTGGTGTGCCAGGGTAGTCAGCTGCGGTCGTGGCAACGTTGGAGATGCCCTTCGCTCACATGCGATCCCCGCATGTCATTGAAAAAGCAAGACGACCCGGCATGGTCTCAGGTTCAGAGGATGCAGCTGGCCGCGCTACACCACTCCGCGGACGCGTCGCGGCGCCCCGTGCATCCTCGACGAGCCGAGTGTTGGGGTGTGTTTGGATTGTGGCCAAAGTGCACCTTACCAAAATTTTCGTCATGACCCAAAGATTGGCTTTGTTTGGATGGTTGCCATTTTTTTGGCATGCCAATGAACTCTAGCCAACTCTAGTTCATTTTTCTTGCCAATGTCGGCCAAATCATGGGCAACCAATACCTCAACCAAAATTTTGGTCATGACCCAAAGATTGGTCTTTGTTTGGATGGTTGCCATTTCTTTGGCATGGCAATGAACTCTAGCCAACTCTAGTTCATTTTTCTTGCCAATGTCGGCCAAATCATGGGCAACCAATGCCTCAACCAAAATTTTGGCTACCCAATGCTTTGATGGGGCAACCTTGGGCACAAACCAAACATACCGTTGGTCGTGCCACAGCACTAACGCCACCCTCGGCACACTGAAACCGACCGTGTCTAGCGACGATATGAGCGTGTCGCTCACCGCAGTCGCCGTGTCCCGAGGCGGTGCTGGAGCTGCACCCCGTTGTTGGCCCCAACGACCCACATGAATGGTTGTCGGTGGTGAGGAGGTCGTGGGCAAGCTCCTCCATTGGACTAGTCTGCGCTACGTCGTCCCGACGGGTGTGCCCCACATGTCGGTTTCCCTGTTTTCCCGGCCATATTCGAGCGTCAGTGCTCCGCGTTGCGCATTAGGCCTTTCACTATGTAGGCCAAGCAAGACAACTTATTGTTTATTTGAGCCGTTCAAGTATAATCATGTGGTGTTTGCTTATTTCTCATTCCTCTCCAACCCTCTTCTCCATCGATCATGTCGCCCTCCAGTCGAGTCCATCCTCCCGCATGCCTCATTTGAACATTCCGCCTAGTATCATTCGCATGTACCCACCCTAGTCCTCTTTCAATAGATCTCCGGACCCTGAGATGAAATCGAGAGGGAACGAGTGGGGGCACGTGATACCTAAGGCGGATTCAAAATTTTGAACCGGTGATCATAGCATCCGCAAATCATATATAAAGGGTATTCAATGTTCGTTTCGTTTTTGAACGTGAAATATACTCCCCCTATCCTTTCTAGTTTACATATAAGTTTTATGTGTAGTCAAAGTATCTCTACTTTGATCAAAAAGGTATCAACATTCAACAACGCCCAATCAATATTGTTAGATTCGTACGTACTCCTAGATTTGTACTCGAGATGGTTTCCAATTTGACTATTGACAAGATTAATAGTACATGAGATGTATAATGTGAAAATTATATCATTGGAAACTCCTTTCACATACGAATTTGACCGTATGCTTTGTGTAAGTTGCATGTCATATATTATTACTCTAACATTTGGTCAAAGTTAGCCTCGAAAAATGCATTAGACCCTGTATGCTTTGTGTAAGTTGCATGTCATATATTATTACTCTAATATTTGTGTAAGTTGCATGTCATATATTATTACTCTAACATTTGGTCATAGTAGTATAGTGGAAGTGGATCCTCTGACGTAGGTATCCCTGCCTTACCCTCCCTTTCGGTCACTTACTGGCGGACCCCATGCTTGCTAGGCCCCGCATGTCAGTTACTCAATGGGTTCGGCCACGTCAGGGGATCCTCATCCGTAGTATACTCCCTCTGTTTTTATTTACTCCGCATAAAACGGAGGGAGTGGTGGTATAATAAATGACGCGGGCGGGGGAGGGGGAGGGACGTCGGCTTGCTCTCAACTGCGGTCCCACAAGCGAGCGAAAACGCAAGACGAAGCGCGTTCCATTCGGTGAGCGACGTGGAGGGTCCAGCATGTCGGGCTGCAACGCAAACGCGACAAGAGCGATGTACAGTCAAAACCGATTACCCGGTCGTCACCGGAACCACTATTCACACCAGAACCTTCGCTGCTCGGCCTACGCCAGCCACTGCCCTAAAACCACACCAAATCTCCAGCCCATTCCTCCACCTTTCAATCCCCTAGCCCGCATCAAGCGTCCCCTAGTTCGCCGGAAAGCCATGGTGCGCCGCAAGATCACTTACTACAAGATGCTGACGCCGGAGCGCCGCGCAGAAATCGCGGCGGCGGTCGGCACCACAGACCTCCGTTCCCAATCTCGCTTTGCGGTGGGCCAATCCCCGAGTTCTCTGGAGCCAAGCTACAAGGAGGAGGAAGCCGATCCAATGTTCATGGCGGAGGTCGCGGCGCAGAAGGCCCCCGATGGGTATGAGATGATGGACGTCGACTTCGTGCCGGCGTCCGAGTCCCCCATGGTGCAGGCGGACCAGCGGTTCAACATGGCGATACTAAAGGAGGACCGGGAGGCAGAGGCTCAACTCGACGCTCTCCTGCAGGCGGAACCAGATGTCATGGATGTGAACCGGGCGGCGGAGGCTCAACTTGAGGCAGAGCTCGCGGATGCCGCTGCCATCGAGGCCCTCCTGCAGCCGGAACCGGACGTCCTGGACTTGAACCGGGCGGCAGAGGCTCGACTCGACGCAGAGCGCGTGGATGCCGCTCTCATCGAGGCCCTCCTGCAGGCGGAACCGGACGTCCTGGACTTGAACCGGGCGGCGGAGGCTCGACTCGACGCGGAGCGCGCGGATGCCACTGCCATCGAGGCCCTCCTGCAGGCGGAACCGGACGTCCTCGACTTGAACCGGGCTGTGCTCTCGTCCGTACAGAGCGCCCGCACGCTCCGCTTGAACGAGTAGCTGGAGGCCGAGGACAACCACGGTGCGGAGACACACGTCGACAGCGACGGCTGGTTCGCGCCGGCAGCCAAAGACGACGAGGCTGTCTCTTTTCGCGAGCAGTGATAGTTTTTCTTTATGTTGTTGTTTTTATGGATCTTTTGCTGTGTAAAAACATATATTTGTTATGCAAGTCGCCTGACTTGGGTCTGTCTACCATTTCAGGCGGTTGGATGAATATCCTATGTCTCCTAACCCTTCTTTCCTTCTTCCTCACCTCTTCTTCTTCCCCAACAGACCACCGCACAGGCCGTACGGATACTCCCCAACATGCGGTTGGATAAACATACTCTATGAACGAAAATTATGTGTCAGCGATAGGATGGCTGAGTTTGGTTTGTTCACATGCGACAGCACGTGTCAGTGAGGGTGCGTTCCCTTGGTTGGGTTTGCGGCGTGCAGGAGCGACTGTGTGAGGGTGTGGTGCGACCGCAGCTTGCAGGAGCGACCGTGTGAGGGTGCGGTGCGACCGCAACAGCCGTGCGCAAGTGTACCTCCTTCTCATTTTGAAAACTTTAGGCAAGCTTGGCAAAAATGTGTGGCGAAGTTTGGCAATGCAAGGCCTAGACCCAAACAGGATAAGTACGTACGTACTAGGAGTACTAGTGTTAAAAAAGAAAGGCGGGGTTTTCCTTCGTGGGATTTAATCGATACAAATCCTCATCTCACGTGTCAATTAATGCGTATTTTTTTCTCGAAAGACCAAAGAGCTAACCATCTCACTCCTCATCGCTTGATTAATGCAGCGCCATGCAAACAGATCTTCTCACTTCCGCATGCATGCAGGGGATATTAATGTCCTTGGTTGCTAACCCCATCAATTTTGCCTCCATTATTGTTAGTGGCCCTTTGCAAATTGTAATTTTGATATACTGGCCTTGTGTACAAAAAAATGGACATAGTAACTATATTTGACTTCCTTCCCCATTGCGGTGACGTCGACGATATCTTTTTTTGGTGGTTTGGCGAAGTGCATTCGACGGAGAACACCATTGAGGGAGACCGCGGTAAGTCGTTCGCAAGTGCCACCTGCAAGCCGAGACAACCGCCTTATTTGCATCCAGGAAGTCCTTTAGTAGTACTACTAGGAGTACTAGTGCGGTGAGATGGTTTCTCGAAGAAGACGATGGAGAAGCGGAGTCAGCAAAGAGTGAAATGATGGTTGCTTCGTCCGTGCTTTTGTGATTTGACGCCTCACTGCTTTGTGATTTGTGATAGAAGGGACAGGGGAGTAGACTCTGTGCTCTATACTGTACTACATGCGTCCAAGCATGGGAGAAAGAGGAGAGACGTTGCATTTTTCTATTCCTTCAATCAATCAATCAGGGAGCTTCGGTTCCATCTTTTTGGCTTTGGCAACACCGTCCACAATGGTTCCCACGATGCCAAAAGCTATTTTCACATTTGGCTACACATTGTGGATGCCCTTAACCGTACCACTTGGTTTTGCTCCTGTGTGCTATCTATACAAATCTCAATTATATTGATCTAAAAAATTATAGAATCAAGATTAGTAAAAAGGAGGTGATTTTGCCGCGCGGATGGCGGGGGAGGTTTCTTATTTGAGCAATGCTGCATCCACGTTATGGTTTACGTAATGTTACAAACTGATGTGATGTGGGACTATTTGATTGGATTAAAGGAGAGGATTAGGCCCACCCCACCTGAAAATCAGGGGGGCATATATAGATTAGATGGAAAGTATACGTAGCAGCTACGTAGCCCTTTGTAAGTCTAGGATTAGGCTTCTTATTTTCGGAGGACGTTGTCCTGGCGGTTTGCTAACATGCGGTCCCACGTGTCAGTGCTTTACCAAGCCGATCCGAGTCCCACATGAGGCAGGACAACGGCAGAAGCAACACGTGGTTAAGTTGAAGAAGATGAGGGAGAAGCGGATTCAGCAATGAGTGAAATGATGGTTGCTTCATCCCTCCAACTTAACTGCAGGAAAGGTGCAGCTTGTGATTTGATGCCTCATTGCTCATTACTACGCCGGCGCCATGATTGGGTGCTTCACCCCGGCTGCTCTGCACTGTATTCTGCTATGGCACGTGGACCCGGTAGCTTGATGTCCCACATGGCGGCGAAAGGGACTAGAAGATTTATGAAAGCGAGCGCTTCACTTTTACGACGGAGGAGTAGACGACACGACGGCCCAGTGAACTATCACTTGTAGTACTGTATAGTACTATAGTTTTGCTGTTTCGCACGATCCATCGATACAAACCCGATTAAACAGGAAAGGGCGGGATTTTTCCCGCGCGGTAGATGATACTGGCAATTTTAATGTATGCAAACTGAATAATTATAAGTAACAATATGATATCTAGTAAAACAAAAAACACATATGATTTATTGTGTTAGAGTGTAGTAGTAGTGCTGTATTGCATAGTTGTTAGATGTAACATGCAAGAACGTGTAGAGATGTAGTTTTGGAGGGCCTACAGAGAGAAAAGCGTAATACGGTCACCGAACTTCAGAATAAGCTGATTATGGTCACTATATACGTTTTGCGGTGATTATACGGTCACTTGCTCACAGTTCAGCATCGGGTTGCACTCTGTTGACCGGCCAAATAATCTGCGTGGCGCCATGTTGACTAGTTAAATTGACCACGTTCCTTGTGGGTCCCACCTGTCAGTTTGCATAGGCAAAAGGTCAGATAAACACAAATTTACGCAGGCGCAACAAGGCTCCAACCCGTGCTTGGGAATCACCTGGTTGTGTATGTGTCTGTCAGGGCCTGATGTGTGCGCATGCATGTGTAGGTTGAGCACTTGAGCGTGAGAGTGTGTGTTGGTCGTGTGGTGTACTGGTGTGTGCATGCATGCGTGCGTGTGTGCGTGTGAGTGTTGCGTGCGTGCGTGTGAGTGTTGCGTGCGTGCGTGGCTGCGTGTGTACGTGTGAGTGTTGCGTGCGTGCGTGGGTGCATGTGTTTGTGTGAGTGTTGCGTGGATGCAGTTCGTGTGCATGCGTGCATGTGTGTATAATCACCACACCAGCTCCTGTGTGTTAAAACAGACGGCTCAGCATACCAATACAAGGCCACCTTGTCCGTTGTGCCCGCGGTCATGACTTCGAACCACCATCCAAATATTGTCGTTTGTTTTCATTCTTACTAGCAAGATGCCCGTGCGTTGCACGTAACATCAAGATGCATTTGTATGACTTGTTTATCTTGTGAGAGAAAAGGATGAACGAGGGAAGGCCTTATTTGCAAATGTGGAGAGGTGTGTGGGTACCTTTTTGCAAAATTGCCATAGTTTCTTTTCTATCCGTCAAATATAAATCGGACGGCCTATATTGCAGGATGGCAGGCACACCATCATCACCAACTCTGTTTTTTTATAAGAGTGTATTTTATGTATTTTATGAGAGTGTAGATGTAGAGTAGATACAAGTCGACAGGTGGGCACGATGGTAGTGAGATAATGTGATGCAACACTAGAGGTGCCATGTGGAGCGTTTAACTGGTCAACTAGTCATGTCATGAGCAAATACAGAGTTGTACGGTGAGCCCGTGACTATATAATAACCACTAAACGTAAATGGTGACCGTAATGAGTGGATTCTGAAGTCTAATGTATGTATCGTGCTTTCGCTTCAAATACAATGATCATCATTGCATATATCGTGAGAGAAAGATGAAACATGCATGAATTTTCTGGGGGCTTACTTTTAGAGGACCTGGAGATAGTTTTGTGTGCATACGTGAAAGGGGCGTACAGGGGGGGTATGCGATGGAGAGAGAGATGCTCTTCGTTTCTCTTTATTATGACTAACTTTGTATATAGTATAAAAATATACAAATTCACAGTGCGGAATAAATATCATTGTGGGCACCATGCAATGCAAATTAGCATTCGTACTCCTGCATATAACTTTGTAATGTTGTATATATGTAGAAACTCTAAAATAATTTTTTGGCCACACTTTATTCAAAAGGAATGTTGTATGCGAAATAAACGTGAGGAGAGGGCTTTTTAGATCAATGGGGTACATGATGTAACATGTGTGAATGTGTAGTTGATGCATTTGGCGGGGCCTAGAGAGGTATGTGTGTGTATTACGTATTCGAGAGAGGCATGGATAGAGGGGCCGGCGGGGGGGCGTGGGAGAGATAGCACGAGAAATGAGAGTGGTCTAGACAGAGAGACGAATATGACGTCACGACAAGAGATTCCATTCCCTTGAGTGTGTATATGCAAGGGGGGAGGGAATAGAGGCACCAGGAGAAATTTTCTGTGTGTGTGGTGTTTGTGTTGGTATGTGTGGGTGTGAGAAGATAATGAGGCGTGGGGGCAGAGGGTGTGTCACCGCGTGAGGCCCGGTGGGTCGAGGTGAGGCCCTTCATTCGGTTCTGACCTGCACCACATTGGTCGGCCCGTGACGCATTTAGGAAGACCCATGGATGACTACTCATACAAGACAAAGATAGCAGAATTGTGAAGGACTCTATGTCCACTGACAAAGCCGGCTAGGATTTGTAACCCTAGGTTCTCAGACTAAGGTAACCCCTTTATCTCTGATATTACTATTCATCCAACCTAACTTTAAGGGGCATCCTACAGAATGCTCTGCTAGAATCATACTCGTCGATTAGGAAGAGAGGTGTGAGACAATGTGTGAGAGACAGGCGTAAAGATAATGTGCGTACATGAGACACGTAGGCAGGTCCATGTATATAGAAAGGGTCGATGAGGATTGTGCGTGTGTATGTTTGGGAGAGGAAGAGTGCTTGTGATAAAGTTAGAGAAAACAGTTGTAAATGGTTACGAGAGGGAGGGAGGGTTATATCTAGAGCATGTGTGCGAGAAAGACACCTCGGGAGAGAGTGTGTGAGCATGTGTGAGAGACCACCGATGGAGAGTGAAACTACACGTAAAAGACTGCTCTACACATTGATTAAAGATATAAATTGTATCCAAATATTAGGATGGGATCATGATATTTGCAATTCGCGTAAGGAGCGGTCATTGATCCATCACACATCTAGATTCTATCGAATTTGAGCATGTCTATGTTATTATTCGACACAATTGATCCACATAGTTAGTATTATGAACTCCAGACAATGCATCGCTTTAGCAATCGAATATAAACGTGAGTATAGTTCATGTTTTGTGTGTAAAGCACATTATACATACGAAAGTTACACAATGGACATTATAAATAGCTACCTATGAACTAGCATACATTTGAATTCAACTTAAGGTGGTTTAAAAAAATTGAATTCAACATGAAGTCCATTCAATTATTTGAATTTGATATCATGGCATTTGTAAACAATACCTAAATTATGGGGGCACCAATCTTTACTCTGATTTTGTACATAATAGCATATGTAGTCGTGTACAAAATAGATTCAAATTTAGCTCCTCCATTCCAAAATAATCGTAGTTATAGGATTTTCAAGTGTCAAAATTTCAAAAAGAAGCGGATAATTTAATGAGGTTTTCAAACATACAAGGTCAAATATAACGTTCTCTATTTAGGTCAATCCTCATAGTTCAAGAGTACTCTAAACGTGAATGATTGTGTTTCAAAATTTCGAACGAAGCGCCAAAAGAGCCTCTACTCGCCCGAAACCGCGTGAGACCAATGTTTGGTAGTACAAGGTAATTACTTTTCTAATAACTCCGACCCGTGAAACCTACCGGCCCGACCTCCAAAGGTCTAAAGCGGGGTAGGTTTGTAGCTTCATCTAGACGCCACGCAACCGCATCCGAAAAACATTCATACACAATGGCCGCCTAAGCACACATGCGCGCGGCCGAAATCACTCCCGCCCACTATTTGGGACACCTGGGATTACCATCCTACCCTCGACCCGCAGTAGGTCCGAAATTTAAGAGGGGGGCAAAGTTTGTACTTTCCCCAAATTTCAAACAAGCGTGTCCCATCTTCTGTTCAAAAAAGCCAAAAACAAGCGCGTCCCAGACTGAAACATGGTTCCCCCCCACCCGTCCGATTCCCCATTCGTACTCCGTGGGCGCCAAAACTACCTCTCCACCAGCCGCAAAACCCCGGCGTCCTCCGTCCGCCACCCCATCCCACCCATCAACCGCCGCCCTCCTCCATCACGCCGGAGCCGATACCCCGACATCGTCGTCCACCGCAACCTCAACCGCAACGCCCTCCACGGCTAGTAGTTGAAGCCGAGGCCGAGCCGTCCGTACCCGAGCCAGTTCAACCACGCCGTCCTGCGCCTCACCGCTGCCGCTCCAACTTCGCCACCCTCCACCGCGCCGAAGCTGTTCCTGCTACGCCGTCCTTCGCCGCCTCGGATCTGCTTCCCCTCCGCCGATATACGGCGATGGCAACACAGTCAACAATTTGGCCATGGGTTCGTCCAAGCCTGCACCCTCCAGAACATCGGTTTCCCCGGTAAAAAGAAGAAGATCGGCGCGACATGTGGAGGTGACCACACCGGCAACCGAAAAAGGTACTCCTCTTCCCTTATTCGTGCAAATCTTACGTCTCTGCTTGCACGGTATTCATCCCAAATGTCGCTAGTTGACCGCTTCTTCTTGATACTAGATGTTCCTAGTAACTCGCGATGCACAAGGTTTCTCCTCATATACTATTTCACCTTAGCTAGAGGTCTATCGCCCCCTGAATTTCAATTTCTGGCCAGTTGATTCCCAATTAACGGAAGCATTCCCCGGCGTAACAGGCGCTAGTACGCCTATTACGTCGGGGAAGCAGAACCTTGGTGTTTATCTTAGGGGCGTGTGCAGCCTAGAGCTACTGGCGCCCGATCTGGAGGTCGGCCGGGATTAAAGGGATGGCTTGGGGGCGCTGCTAAGCACGGCGGTGGTGTGAGGTCGATGGAAGGGCGGGGCGGCGGAGGCAGGGGTCTGGGCCGGTGGTCGCTGGCGGTTCGAGAAAGATCGTCAACAGTGACTGACGGGAGCTAGACGAAGGCCATCTGCCCGTTTCTTATAGATCGGACGGTTCATTAAAAAACTACTGACCTATTTATTTTCAGTCGACTGTTATCTTAGATATGACCACATGTGGTGGTGTGCTGGAGGAGTACCTGCATTTCCTGTGCTCATATATTACAAAATCATACGGAGTAGAATCTAATTTTGTTTGCCATGCAATGTTGTAGAGCTATCATATGTCTCCTGTCATTTACTTTTTAGCAACCTGCTATCTGCTACTTTTATAGTGCACTAGTTCTGCACACACTTCACCCTTACTCTCACTATTGTGTTTTTATGCAAGGGTATTTCAGACTCTGCTGCCATGAGAGAAGCCAAAAAGAAAAGAGAGAAGTCGCTCCAGCTTCATGTGCGGTTAGGCAAGACACGTTACAGCGCAATAAAGGGTGCAGTGTCAGTAGATGGAGACGGTAAACGTAGCTCTGGAGTTGATGACCTCGCTCGCAATGAACCACCATCCCAGGTGCTTGCTTTAACTTCGCGGTGTCATATGTGGTTGCATGTTCCATATGGTGTCTAGCTTGTATTCGAAAGGCCGAAGTCGGTAAGATAAGGAAAGATATTTTTTTACATGAGCACGAGAAGACAAATAGCTAGTCAGGGCACTGGCCGAGCCAGTGACAAGCCCAGCAAAGATGGGCATCACCTGGAAGCCAACTAAAAAGCTGCGATGGTAGCGAAGCAGCCCGCCTCCCACCAGGCTCTCAGGTCCTAGATGATCATGCTCACCACTCCAGCCGGATGCCTAGCTTGTATTGCTTCCAATTTGGTTCAATTGCATCTGCTTAGCTTACACATTATATCTTTGAATATGACATGCCTTTCTGTTTTTGGTACATACTAGTACATCTGTGTATTAACCATGTTCTTACATCAAACTAATGTTCTTGTGTATCCCTCATCAATCACTTATGACGAGGCAGGCAGGCAAGGGGACTACTCCTCATTTAAAGAATGCAGCATCAGCCTCCCGACATGATTCTCAAGAAACGGAAATGCTAGATGAAGATAGTGAATGTAGCTCTGTAGTTGATTACAGCATTTCCCCTACACTAGCATCGCAGGTGCTTGCTCTAACTTGGCAGCGTGATATGTGGTTGCATGTTGCATATGGCGTCTAGATTGTAATTCTTCCAATCTGGTTAAACTACCTGTGCTAGTGTGCTTAGCTTATACATTATACATGTTAATGTGACATGCCTTCCTGTATTTAGTACATGGTACATCTGTCTATTAAGCATGTCCTTACATAAAACTATTTTTTTTTGTATCCCGCATCAATCAACATGACGAGACACCTTTAGTATATGCAGTGCGATATTAGTTGCATCTTTCATATGATTTATAGCATGCGTTGCTTCTAATTTGTTGAAATTCCATTTATGATGGGACGCTTTTAACTTGGCAGAGTCATATTGGTTGCATCTTTCATGTTGTGTCTAGCTTGCATTGCTTCTTATTTGCTGGAATGGTTTCTGCTTAGTTTACACAAACAGTTGTGAACATGCCATGCCGTCCTGTTTTTCGTACATATTCCATCCTGGTATCATGTGTTTGCCTTACATCAAAGTAGTGATTGTCAGTATCATTCATGAATGAGTTCTGAAGAGAGAATTTTATTGCTTTTTCTTGTCGGTTTTACTTGAGAATTCAAAATCAATAAAGCGGAAGGAAGTTAGCAAGGCAGCGGATAAAGGTGCTCCTTCCGAACGGAGGGCCTCTACAGTTTCTACTCATCCACACCCCCAAGATGATTTCCAAGACAACACATGCATAGGCACTCAACAAAGCTGTGTTTATGATGAGCACGTCTCCCCTAGTGCAGAATCACCGGTGCTCCCTCTAACTTGGCACTGTTATATGTGGTTGCATGTTATGTGTGATGTCTAGCTTGTATTGCTTCTAATTTTGTTGAATTCCATCTGCTTACTTTACACATTATACTTGAATAAGACACGTGTTCCTGTTTCTAGAACATACAATATCTGTCTATCACACCATGTTCTTACATCAAATTACTACTGTTGTGTAACCTGCAACAATCACTTATCATAAGACACGTTTGACTTCGGAGTGTGATATAGGTTACATCTCACATTCTTTTCTAGCTTGTACTACTAATTTGTTGAAATGGCACTTATGACGAGACAGTTTTAACTTGGTAGAGTGATATTCATTGCATCTTTCATATGGTGTCTAGCTTTCATTGCTTCTAATTTGTTGAAATGCCTTCTCCTTAGTTTACACATCATAAGCTATGAATATGCAATGGCACTAATGACGAGAGACCTCTAACATGGTAGTGTGATGTTGTTTGCATCTTGCATATGATTTATTTCTTGTACTGCTTCACATTTGTTTAAACGCCATTTATGATGAGACACTGTTAACTTGGCAGAGCAATATTTGTAGCATCTTTCGTATGGTGTCTACCTTCCATTGCATTGCTTCTAATTTGGTGAAATGTCTTCTTCTTAGTTTACACATCATAATTCTGGTTATCTTTTCCCTCCTGTTTTTCATACATATTACATCCTCCTATCATGTGGTTGTCTAACATCAAAGTTCAGTTCGTCTGCATCACGCATCAATTTGTTCTGAAGAACTAAATTGTTATTAGTTTTTCTTGTCGGCTTGACTTAAGATGGCACAGAGAAAGAGGAAGAAACACAGAATGGCAGGGAATGAGAAGCGGATGAATCCTGCAGATTCTGCTGGTACTGATGGTGCAATAGAAGGTCAAAGTCCAGCGAAAAATTCTACAAACACGGCATCCCATGCTACACGAGTTGCAAAAAAAGCCAAACAGAAACAAATAGCTGCCACCAAACAAGCAGAGATAGCCCTAGTTCTTGCAACACCTACCACAGTACTACCAGCTGCACGACTTACTCGTGTGTCAATTGAGCTAGCAGCACGTTCCCAAGCTCCCTTGCCACCTGACACTACTTCCCAAGCACTCTTGGCACAAGACGAGTTGGCAATATCAGATGAACCTTGTGAGCTTCAACAGCAAGAAGGTAGCTGCTGGAGTCAAGTTACAGTTGCATGCTTCTTTATATGTAGTCTCAAAGTTTGATGTACACTAACACTTCCTATGTTCGTTGTTGGACTAGCACCTAGGCGCAAGAGGAAACAAACATCAGGGATAATGCTCGATAGGTTAACTAAATCTAGAGGAGGAAGAATGGATCCGTTTTGAGGCAGGTTTAAAAAGGCCACGTGATGCTACAGAGTCAGCCAAGTTAGTATCAGAGGCAGCGGTTGCCATTAGGTGTCATGTACGTATCCTCCCAACATGGATTCAGTACAGGAATGACAAAGACGAAACCCAGTTCAACACCTTCCTCGACCATTTATCTGTAAGTATGGTTATGTATGGAAACTAGTAATATCGTCTTGCTCTGTCCCATACTTTCTAGGTTGCTGATAATGAGACTCCCATAATTTTCAACAGATGAGGTTCAAGTTGGATAGCCAAGATGATGCAACCAGACAAGCTTGCACCCATGTTTTCAAGTATGCTCTGCGACAGTATCGCTATAACTTGAGGAAAACTCACTTTGAAGGCAAGGCTAACAGTGACTTTCCCAAACATCTCCAGTGGAAAATATATCGGATGAAGACTGGAGGGGCCTTGTTAAACACTGGTCTGATCCGAAGTATCAGGTACATTATATAGATGTGATCAGATCACATGTTGAAGTCCTATTTACGCATGTGCCACACAAATCTATCTTCTTGTAGGTGAACTGTTCAAAGAACAAGGCCAGCCGTACGAAAGTGAAATTCCAACAGACGACAGGATCTCGTAGCTATATTGCACACTGCGAGGCTCTTGTAATTAGCTGCTGTTTCACTCTTTTCGTTATACCATATTATTAGATCTATATTGACTTGTTCGAAATGCAGAGGAAAGACCGCAAGGACCAAAAAGTACCTGAACCAAATGTTGTGGAAATCTTCAAGGACTGTCACACCAGCAAGAAGAAGGGCATGACTACACCAGTCAAAGCCGCTGTTGTAAGTCCTTAATCCTCATGCCTTTTAACTACTACTTACTCTGACTTGTGCCTTGAACTACATGGTTTGCAGCCAATGTCTATTACTCTTTTCAATTTTATACACAATTGTCTTAGCGTATCATTGCACCTTACAAGGTTTAAAAGAGAGGAGTGATGTTCCTTTGATCTTGACCCGTAATCTAGTTTCGTGCTGGACTTGCCCACACAACGTTACAATTGCCTGTTTGTCTGTTCTCAGTTGTTTTGCGATATGAATGATGTCATACTATGCTTACCGTATTATAAACTTCGTCCCTTTATCCTTAGCCCTCAATACAATGTGAAGAAATAGACAATACATTAGCGATGGTACATGGTCATATGTTTGGAACCTGGTTTTATTATGTACTTTGCAATAAAATACAACTAATATTTTACATGGGTTCACCAGAATTAGTTCTGTATATAGACCAAAGCTATTTTGTTTGGTTTTGCTGCCTCCTTAATATCTTCTGTTCTGGTACTACTAATGTAAAACCTCAACTTTTCAGCAAGCTATGGAAAAAATGGTGGAACCGCCACCTTCTAAAGGTGGCGAGGCAACTATAACCGCAATGTCAGCTCTTGCTGCAGTGGGTCAGTACCTATCCACTAACAGTGCCAAAAGCACGTTCCTCCGTAATACTGGGTTGGTTGTTAAGGCAATATCGTCCAAATTGCCTCATGATCAAGATATGCAAGCTCAAAGCAATGTTGTATCTGCGCTCTAGACACAAGTCCATTCCCTAATAGAGACCCTTTGTGAAACAAGGAGAAACATTGCTCAATGTCGTCAAGATATGCATCGGATAAATGGGTCTACATGGGCCGTAATCGGGCGTAATTGGTATCGGCCCAGCACGGTAACAGGCCGTTAACAGGCAGTACTACAGCAAAGGCTTAATTCTGTCACAGGCATAACGGGTCGTTAATGGGCCAGAATATAGGACAGGCTGGAAACAGCGCAACAAGTTAACAGGCCAGAAATGGTCCGACTCTTGCCATGGGCCGAATTTGGCCCATTAGGGTAACAGGCCAGTAATGGGCCGACTCTTGCCATGGGCCGAATTTGGCCCATTAGGGGAACAGGCCAGTAACGGGCCGACTCTTGCCATGGGCCGAATTTGGCCCATTAGGGAACAGGTCAGTAACGGGCCGGAAGTAATCAAGGGCCGAAAAGGAGCCTAAGAACGTATGGGCCGTCAATAGGCCGAAAGCTAACACGGGCTGGAAACGGCCCATGTAAATCACGGGCCGTTAACGGGTATAAAGAAAATTACTGTTCATTATGGGCTAGAGTCACCGTGGGCCTGTAAAGGGCCAAAAGATACGAAGGCCTCATATGGGCCGAAAGACGTCGTGGGCCATACATGGACCGAAAGTGAAATGGGCGGGTGTTATATTCGAGGGCCCACATGACGTTGTTGGGCCGATTTCCTTTAGAGCCTAACGGGCCGTGAGTTAACGGGCCGTAAAATGGGCTATTTGCGAAGAGACCGTTAACAGGCTTTTCATGGGCCAGCCCGTTAACTTTTGACCAAGTCAAACGGGCCGGCTTTGTAAGCTAAATGGGCCAGTGGTGGGCCGTGGCACGTGTCGACATATCATAGGCGCCTATCTAACCCACTGACGAGCTGACACGTGTTTCGTCCGGCCAATAAGAATTTTACACGTGGAAATTTCCCATTGGTCGTGGCTGTTAACGGGTTATCGGATCCAAAACCCGACCTGATAGCTTAACGGTGTTCCGTTATGGTGGATGCCACGTGTCGGTCACCCTTGACGAAAGCACTTCTCTGACGCGCGATTTATCGTCATGGAAGTGGACACTTCCGTGATGATAATTTTGGTAATGTCATGGAACACTTCTACAACAGCACAGGTATGACTATCTTGATTCTGTCATAAAATCGTCATGGATGTACATGCATGACAAAAAACGCGACCTACTGTGACAAACACGTATCATCACGGAAGTGTATTTTTTGTAATGTATGCTCCAAAATCCCTCAACCACTTTCTCATATCCCCATATGTCCCAAACCAAAAGTCAAACTCGGCCCCACCGATTTGATCTATCCGGCGCCACCGAGTTCACTTGACATAGCCATATCCAGAAACTGTAATCAGTTCAGTCTCACCGATAGGGATCTCGGTCTCACCGAGATGGGATTGCAAACTCTCTGTTTCCCTTCGTAACATTTCGGTCTAACCGAGATGAGAGATCGGTCCCACCGAGTTCGCAATGCAAACTCTCTATTTCCCTTTTGTAACGTTTCGGTCTCACCGAAATGAGCGATTCGGTCCCACCAAGTTTGCCTGACCAACTCTCTGTTTGCCTATTATAGAAATCGGTCTTACCGAGTTTATGTGATCGGTCTCACCGAGATTACGTTATGCCCTAACCCTAATGAAATCGGTCCCACCGAGTCGACATGTCGGTCCCACCGAAAAGCCTAACGTTCACATTTTGAACTGAATCAGTCTGATCGAGTTTCATGATTCGGTCGCACCGAGTTTGGTGAATTGTGTGTAACAGTTAGATTTTGTGTGGAGGCTATATATACCCCTCCACCAACTCTCATGTGTTGAGACCAAGATATCCCACTCCAACCTCAAGAATCTTGATCTCTAGCCTTCCCCAAGATGCTTTCCACTCAAATCATCTTTCCACCAAATCCAAATCTGCAAGAGAGTGTTGAGTGTTGGGGAGACTATCATTTGAAGCACAAGAGCAAGGAGTTCATCAATAACACACCAACTATTACCTTTTGGAGAGTGGTGTCTCCTAGATTGGTTAGGTGTCACTTGGGAGCCTCCGACAAGATTGTGGAGTTGAACCAAGGAGTTTGTATGGGCAAGGAGATCGCCTACTTCGTGAAGATCTACCCTAGTGAGGAAAGTCCTTCATGGGTAATGGCCATGGTGGGATAGACAAGGTTGCTTCTTCATGGACCCTTTGTGGGTGGAGACCTCCGTGGACTCGCGCAGCTGTTCCCCTTCGTGGGTTGAAGTCTCCATCAACGTGGAGGTATGATAGCACCACCTATCGGAACCACGGAAAAAATATCCGTGTCTACATTGCGTTTTCCCTCTCCAAACTCCTCCCTTTATGTTCATATGCAAATGTTTTACATTCCGCTGCTATACTCTTAGACTTGCATGTGTAGGTTGATTGCTTGACTTGTGCTAAGTTGCTAAAATCTGCCAAGACTTAAAATTGGGAAAAAGATGGATTTTTATTTGGTCAAGTAGTCTAATCACCCCCCCCCCCCCTCTAGACATACTTTCGATCCTACAAGTGGTATCAGTGCTTTGGTCTCCATTTGCCTTGATTTCCATAGCTTCTGGTGATCATAGCCTTGCTTTCACAACCTTGGATAGTATGGCGTCTAACGAGGGAAATTACCACCGTAGAGTCCTTACTTTGATGGTACTAATTTTGCTAGTTGGAAGCATAAGATGAAAATGCATATTCTTGGACATAACCCCACCGTTTGGGCTATTGTGTGTATTGGCTTGCATGCTGAATTCTTTGATGGGAGAGAAACGAACCATGAAGCTACCACGGAAGAGTTGAAGATGCTGCAATACAATGCTCAAGCTTGCGATATCCTCTTCAATGGTTTGTGCCCCGAAGAATTCAACAAAATCAGCCGTCTTGAGAATGTAAAGGAAATTTGGGATACTTCGGTTGATATGCATGAGGGTACCGACTCCGTCAAGGAATCCAAATTGGATGTGCTTCAAAGTCAACTTTACAATCTCAAAATGAAGGATGCTGAAGGTGTCGCTGAAATGTACTCTAGGCTTGCTCTCATAACATATGAGATTGCCGGCTTAGGAAGTGAAGAGATGACCGATAGATTCATCATCAAGAAGATCCTAAGAGCATTGGATGGAAAATATGATACTGTGTGCACATTGATCCAAATGATGCCCAATTACAAAGATCTCAAGCCAATGGAAGTCATTGGAAGAATTGTTGCTCATGAGTTGTCACTCAAGGATAAGGAAGAGCTTCACAACAAGTCAAGTGGTGCTTACAAAGCCTCATGTGATGCTCCTACATCATCAGGTGAGAAACAAACCTTCAATGAGGAATTGAGCCTAATGATGAAGAACTTCAACAAGTTCTACAAGAGTAGAAGCAAGGAAATAAGTTCCAAGTCAAGGTCCTACAATGACAAAAGATCTTCGAGTCGTGAGCGTAATTGCTATAATTGTGGAAGACCCGTCACTACTCCAATGAGTGTACGGCTCCCTACAAAAGAAGAGAAGATTCACCCAAAAGGAGAAGTAGAAGGGAAGAATCACCTCCAGGAGAGAGAAGGAGTAGGGATGATCGTTATGAACGAAGAACCTCTCGGAGAAGCAAGGATTCGGAAAGGAAGGACAAATCATCAAAGAGCTACACAAAACGAAGACATCAAGCTCACGTTGGTGAATGGGTATCCGGCTCCGACTCCGACCATCACTCCGAAAGAAGTTATCACTCTGACTCCGAATATACTCAAGATGAAGGTGTTGCTGGTCTAACACTTGTGTCAACCAACTCCTATGACATATTTGACTCACCAAATGAAGGAAATGGAAGATGGTTCATGGCTAAAGGCCCAGACAGAAAGGTGTTTACAAGAGCCTTGCCGGAAGTAAGAAATTTGAGGAAAATGTACACACGCAAGGAAGGCACAGGAAGAATCAAGGTGTTGGTTTTGAACAAAAGTTCAATGCCAATGGAGTTGAGTGGGAAGAAGATCAATACCCCAAGACGAAGTTTGTTCCTAAACAAGAGAAGTATGATCCTACTTCTTTCCAAGGGACACAAGCTCAAGATGATCTTCCACCACAAGACCACAAGGAAAAGGGCAGGGACAAGCTTCAAGAGGAGATTGATGCATTTGAAGAACTCACAAGGCCATGGTCAAGTGGGTTCCCAAGACTACATCAAGTTCTACTTCATCAAGTACGAGTACAACTCCAAGGATTCCCATCAACATGATGTGGATCCCGAAGAAGAAGAACTAGAGAGTTCTTGAGGGTGACTCTGCCAACATACTTCACTCATATCATCTTGGCGAGGACAAGTGCAAACAACTTCCACATCTTGCACTAGTTCACGGAGTCACAAACCCTCTTGTTGGTAAGACAAGGGACAAGGTGACCTAATGCTTTCATGGACATCATCTTGTGTGAACTTCACTCTATGTCTATGGATATCTTTGTTTGTTCCTTGTGGGACTAACCCGTGTAGGTATTGAAAGTGCAACTCACTCCAATGGATTGCTCCAAATGATCTACATCAAGTCAGGTTCGAACACTCTGTGTGAGGAGCACTCGAAGTCCCCAATTCGTCATAGACTTAAACTTCCAAAATCTCTCTGTGCATTTCGGTCTGACCGATTCATCCTTTTTGGTCTGACTGAGTTCACTGAGTTGATCTAGGTTTTCAATCTCGGTGCAACCGATTAGAACTTTTTGGTCACACCGAGTTGCAGTAACCACTTGCAATTCTGCATCTCGGTGCCACCGAGTTGTTCCACTCAGTCACACCGACAGTGTCAGGATATATATACCGTCGGGTCGAATTTTGTTAACTTTTCTCCAAAACCCCTCAGCCCGCGCGTGTCCTGCTCTGCTGCCTCGGGTCTCCGGATCGTCCTCTCATCCCTAGCGACCTCCAGCCGCTGGTCTCCGTCACCGTCAACAGAATTCAACCCCGTCATTGCCATCGTAGTGAACTCACTGCCGAACTAGGGTATGAGTTCGAAACTTTGTGTTGTTCCTTACTCTAATTCTTAGCACAAACCTAATGCCATATTCTTTACCACATTTGAGATCATCCTGTCCAGCAAGAACATCCCTTAGATTAGATTTGATTCAAAAATTTAGGGTTAGGTTTCCACTGAACTCATCTCAGACCGACCGAGTTGTGGAAATCAATCTCACCGATTTGGCCTAGGCCATTGCACTTGCACTTTTTGGTCTGACCGAAAGTTGCAAATCGATGTGACCGAGTTCAACTCTCTGTGTAACCCTAGAAATCTTGGAGTCACCAAACTGTGTCTCGGTGTGACCAATTTCACTAGTTTAGACTCCAAAAGTTGCTTCGGTGTCACCGAGTTTGACAAATCGGTAGCTTCGACATGCTTTCTACGGAAAAATAAAACTAAGTTTTGACTCATTTGTTTTGCAAAAACTCTACACTTTGTGATGCTCACCCACTCTGCCTCATCTATATCTATTCACAGGGTCAACAGTCAGTTGCTTTGCTAGTATGTCTGATTAGAGTGATAGTTAAAACAACTCAGAAGTGCAGATGAACCTGAGTGAGGGCACTAGTCCCTCTAGCAGCTATGATGAGGGCAGCAGGAGTACTCCAAGCAATTTTCCCAAGGCAGCTACAAGGACAAGGAAGAAGAGAAACTCAGACTCAGAGGATGAGGATTATGTGGCTGCTGAGGAAGAAGTGAGCTCCAAGAAAAGGGTTGTTAAGAAAGAGTTTGGCTCAGCTGCATCCACCAAGCTTGGCATGCACAAGAAGGCACCTACCAAGAGAGTTCCTATCTCTAAGGCCAGAGCCTCCACTCTTGAAACTTCCAAATCAACTGGAGGAAAGGCTGCTGGTGAGGGCAAGAGAAAAAAAGAAAGAAAGAGAGGGAGATGGTGCAAGAAGGTAGATCCCATGGCAGAATTTGAGAAGCACTCATCTGATGAAGATGAAGAATAAGAAGAAGAAGAAGAAGAAGAAGAAGAAGATGATGCACCAGCATCAAAGACTCAAAAGCTGATGGGGGATGCCATCAAGTCTGGGGCTACCCCTTCAAAGCCCAAGACTGCCCCCAAAGTTTCTGCTCCAGCTCCAAAGACTTCAAAGCCCAAGAGGAGCACAAGGAATATTCCAGTTGCTGAAAAGAACAAGGCCCCAATGCCTAAGATTGATGAAGAAGAAGATGCTGAAGCCCAAGTGCTTAGGAACCTCAAACCTAAGATTCCAAATCATGATGACAGCCATCCAGTGGCAGAAGACACGAACATCAGGAAGGATGCAGGTCTCAGACTTTGGAGACAATCTGATCCATATGCTATGAGGAGAAGGACTACTGTGGATTACAGGTTCCACACCAAGGAGCAGCAGGACTTCTATGAAACCATCTTGCTTGATAAGAAGCCCATTGTTTGTGATATGAAGTGGGCAGACTGGGAATACATTGATGAGAATGAAGATCATTTTCCAGGAGTGCATGAGAGCTTTAGGCTAAGTGCAGTGGACAAGTTTGTGGGTTAGAAGCTGACCAAGTGGAATGATGAACTCATCATGCAATTCTACTACACAGCACACTTCTATCCTGATGGTAGAATTGTTTGGATGTCTGAGGGTACAAGGTACCAATCAACAGTTGATGAGTGGGCCAAATTGATCAATGCCCCTGAAGAGCATGAGGATGACTTGGATGTCTATGCCAAGAAGAAGAAAGACCACAACTCAATGGCCAACATGTACAAAGAAATTCCAGACAAAGCCTTGGAAATTCATAAGCTAGGGTTTGTTCATTATCTGTTATTTGGCTTGTCCACAATCAACACTATCCTGAGGCATACCTTATTGCCCAAATCTAGAGATCACAAGATGATCAGAGGTCATTCTATCAACTTGCTGCAATTGTTTGATGTGCCCCAAAAGTTCAAAGTCATGAGCCTGATTGTGGAAACAATCAAGAGGATAGCTGCAGATCAGAAGAGATCATGTGGGTATGCTCCACAAATTCAAATGCTCGTTAACTCAAAGATGGGCACAGGCACCTACTTGTTAGATAAGGAGCATCTACCCTTGAGGCAAGATTTTGAGGACAACATTGTTGTCATGAATGAAGAAGATCCCACATCTGTGCATTCAAAGAAAAGAGAGAGAAAGCTAAGGCTGAAAAAGCTACAAAGATGCCAAGTGTTGAAGAGGCATCTCAAGTATTTCTCAAGACCAAACAAGATCAACTTGCATATATGATTCAAGCAACCTTGAGGATAGAGAAGGGCTTGGTCACCCTGACTCAGAACCAAGAGAGCTTGAAAAGGATCATTGAAACTAAGTTCTATGATCTTGATCTAAAAGTGACAGAGATGCAGACAACAGTTGAGCAGCTCCAGGAAGAAGTTGAGGAGAGGAAAGGGCAGGCTACCACAGATGCCTTTCAAAGAGTGCCAAGAGGTCAGAGATCTACTGCAGTGCCCATGCCTAACACAAGAGCAACTACATCAACACCTGCAGCCACAACATCAGTGCCACCTCCAGTTGCCACTCAATCAGCTCCATCAACTTCCACAGATGCATTCGTCCTTGGAGTCCTCTCAACACCACCTCCAGAAGATCAAGCTGAGAGAGACGCATATCACTATGCATTTTCAAACTTTTTTGTAACTTGTTGCCAAAGGGGGAGAAATGTATAGATAATAGGCTTCGAGAGAGAGTGTTTTTGCTTCTTTTGTCTCTTTTGCCATTTGGTTGATACTTTTGTGTGCTTGCTTGATACTCTATGTTTATGTGTGTGAGATACTTGTATGATCATGTGTTTGATAATATCCTAAATTAATGTTTGTGCTTGAATGATGTTATCTTTTATATCTCTTATATGATAATTAACTTTGCCTTGGTGATGAGTGCATGTTTTTACTCTCTACCATTTTGAGCGCTCCACCAAGATGTATGTGACATGGAAGAGTAACCCATGATCCTAATCAATTGTGCATTTGCATTCAAAAGCAAAACTTTATTAATGCACAAATTTAGGGGGAGCTCTTACTTATCACATACTTCTTAAAGCAACGATGCATTTCAATCTTATCATCATTCGTCGAAGCTTTGATCTATATGTTGTCATGAATTACCAAAAGGGGGGAGATTGAAAGTGCAACTATCCCTGGGTGGTATTGGTAATTCCTAACAACATATAGCTCATTGAACTAATGCTCTTTCAAGATGATCATTTCAGAAAGTTCAATGATTGGCATGGCATGGACTAGGAATGGGGACCCCTCAAAATGCTAAGGACACCCATTGGCTCAAGCTCAAGACTCTACATTTTCATTTTAGTGATCCAAGATCACATTGAGTCCATAGGAAAAGCCAGTACTATTAAAAGGGAGTGAGGTGTTGCCTAATGGCTTGCTTGTCCAAAATGCTTAGTGATATGCTCCAAAAGCCCTCAACCACTTTCTCATATCCAATATGTCCCAAACCAAAAGTCAAACTCGGCTCCACCAATTTGATCTATCTGGCGCCACTGAGTTCATTTGACATAGCCATAGCCAGAAACCCTAATC
This sequence comes from Aegilops tauschii subsp. strangulata, assembly GCF_002575655.3. Taxonomy (NCBI): domain Eukaryota; kingdom Viridiplantae; phylum Streptophyta; class Magnoliopsida; order Poales; family Poaceae; genus Aegilops; species Aegilops tauschii. The sequence goes on from NC_053038.3 coordinate 222,406,560, forward strand.
TGTTCGGTCTCACCGATAGGGATCTCGGTCTCATCGAGATGGGATTGCAAACTCTCTGTTTCCCTACATAACGTTTCGTCTAACCGAGATGAGCGATCGGTCTCACCGAGTTCGCAATGCAAACTCTCTGTTTCCCTTTCGTAACATTTCGGTCTCACCAAAATGAGTAATTCAGCCCACCGAGTTTTCCTGACCAACTCTCTGTTTGCCTATTACAGAAATCGGTCTTACCGAGTTTATGTGATCGGTCTCACCGAGATTACGTTAAGCCCTAACCCTAATGAAATCGGTCCCACCGAGTTGACATGTCGGTCCCACCGAAAAGCCTAACATTCACATTTTGAACTGAATCGGTCTGACCGAGTTTCATGATTCGGTCCCACCGAATTTGGTGAATTGTGTGTAACGGTTAGATTTTGTGTGGAGTCTATATTTACCCCTCCACCCACTCTTCATTCATGGAGAAAGCCATCAGAACGTGCCTACACTTCCAGCATACATTTTCTGAGAGAGAACCAGCTACTCATGTGTTGAGACCAAGATATTCCATTCCACCCACAAGAATCTTGATCTCTAGCCTTCCCCAAGTTGCTTTCCACTCAAATATTCTTTCCACCATATCCAAATCTGTGAGAGAGAGTTGAGTGTTGGGGAGACTATCATTTGAAGCACAAGAGCAAGGAGTTCATCATCAACACACCATATATTACCTTTTTTTACTGGGAACTGTAGGGGAAAACCCCCACAGCATATCAAAACTTTATTAAAAAAAGGAAACAAATACAAAGGGAGGATTACAAGGGGTAATCAAACTAATCTAAAGAGTAGAAGAACAAAAAAGAGAAGATTAGAAAACAGTGGGCCTCAAGGAGGCAGAAAAGAGACCCATCTGAGGAGGTCATCCTTGTAGGCAGATTTCACTCTATATTGCATCATACTAATATCATGAATGAATGCACTTCTCCATTTATTAAATCTAGCTCTCTCATGCCTGAACACTTTAGCATTCCTGATGATCCATATATTCCAGCATGCAATAAAAACCACTTCATTGAAGAAGGGCTTCCCAAAGCTTCTTCTAGCATTGATAACCAAATCAGCCATGGAGTCACCAGATGACCAATCAACTTGCAAATAGTTCCAGACTCTGACACTGAAGTTGCAGTTGAAGAACAGATGATCTCTAGTTTCCCTGGCCTGCAAAGGGCATAGAACACAATTGACTCCATCATCTAGATGCCAATTCCTCCTTTCCACCATATCCTTAGTGTTTAATCTGTCCATAATGAGCATCCAAGCAAAAACCTTGATTTTCATTGTACAAGAGGACTTCCAGATCCAAGTGGTGAATGGGTTAAAGGACTCTGATGCAAAAGTATGGGAGTAAAACATCTTTGGCTTGTATCCCTTGGCAGTGCCATGCCAAAACCAGACATCCTTGGGCCCAGGTGCTCTATTGTGGATGTCCATCAGAGACTGCAGAGTGGTGAGGTCATCAAAAGCTTGGCTAGACAAAGGAAGATGGAAGTGCTGGAACACGTCTTGTGAGTCAAAAAACTCTTTAACAGTGATCCAGGGGTCCTCAACATATGAAAAGAGTCGGGGGAATCTGTCCTGGAGATTAGAAACCTGTTGATCAAGCTGCCAGTTGTCTGACCACATGAGGGTAGTGTCACCCTCATTTATCTGCACCTAAGCGCACTCTCTGAAGCTTTGCATGATCTTGCATATATCTTTCCACCAGAAAGAGCCACAATTAGTAGTTCCCTGAGGCACTCTGCCATGATAGTAAGAGTCCTAGATTAAAGACACCCAGGGAAGATCCTTCTTATTGAGAAAGTTATTTGCATGTTTGAGCAGAAGAGCTACATTCTGAACACCAAGGATGAGAATACCAAGACCTCCCTTGTTTTTTGGCCTACAAATAAGGTCCCAAGAAGCAAGTGAAGGAGCAGGCTCACTCCTATTTTTCCTCCAGAGCCATTGCCTCTGAATTCTTTCCAGTTGTTTCAAAATTCCAGCAGGAACAGCCAAACTGCAAAGGAAAAAATGGGCATAGAAGACAAGGCAGAATTGAGAAACTGCAATCTTTCTCCTTGATTTAAAAAAGAGAAGCTAGCTGTCATTCTTCTCTCCATGCAGTCCACTAATGGCATAAAATCAGCCATTCTTGGCCTTGTAGTTCCCACAGGCAACCCAAGGTAAGTAAAAGGCATTTTCCCAATCTGACACCCAAAAGCAGCAGCTAATTCAGTCATCACAGCAGAGTCCACATTGATTTGTATAATAAATGATTTGTGGTAGTTCACATCAAGACCAGTGGACAAAGAAAAGACCTTCAGCATGTCCTTCAGAGCTACAAGTTGATCCTTGTCAGCAGGCAAAATAATCAGTGTGTCATCAACATACTGAATCACAGGGTAATCTTGGTCATGACAAGGTATGGGGAGGTGAAGGATGCCTCTTCTAAACATGTCATTAATGATAGTCTGCAAAAGATCAGCAGCTAGGACAAAAAGGAGGGGGGAGACTGGATCACCCTGTCTGACACCCTTTTTGCAGATGAACTTCCTACCTGGAACTCCATTAAGCAGAACAGATGAGGTACCTGTGGACAAAAGCTGCTTCATCCAAAGAATCCACTTCTCATTGAAGCCCTTATATCTCAAGATTTGCACTATAGCCTCATGCTCAAGGGAATCAAAAGCCTTCTCAAAGTCCAGTTTAAGTATTACAATTGGTCTCTTGGACTGATGACACTGGTGCAAATACTCAAAAGTCCATCCCATGCAATCCTGAATTGTTCTGCTCTTTATGAAACCATACTGGTTCTTGTGAACACACTGCATAATCACCTCTTGAAACCTATTGGCTGCCATCTTAGAAAGGAATTTAAGACCCATTCCAGTTAATGAAATAGGTCTAAAATCACCCACCACTTTAGGTGAGAGCTTTTTAGGCACTAGAGTGACATATGAGTCATTAATATTTTCCAGCCGAGCAGAGCCATCAAAGAAAGCCTGGGCCAGCTCATAAAAATCCTTAGAAATTATGTGCCAGCAATTTTTAAAGAAGAGACCATTAAACCCATCTGGACCTGGGGCTTTATCCACAGGCATATGCTTGACAACATTATCCATTTCCTCTTTCTCAAAAGGCTTAGTTAGAATATCTAAACCCTCAACAGGATTAATGAGGGAGGAGAGGTCAAAACCCATGACAATTCCCCTGGAAGAACCCATTCTGTTTTTAAAACAATTCCTGATAATACCCTCCATTTGTGAATGATCAGTGACCACGGTACCATCAACAACTTTAAACTGGCAATAGAATTCCTTCTGTGTCTCTCAGTAGCCATAGCATGTCCTTAGTGTTTCAGGATCTATTACGTTTTGGAGAGTGGTGTATCCTAGATTGGTTAGGTGTCACTTGGGAGCCTCCGACAAGATTGTGGAGTTGGACCAAGGAGTTTGTACGGGCAAGGAGATCGCCTACTTCATCAAGATCTACCCTAGTGAGGCAAGTCCTTCGTGGGCGATGGCAATGGTGGGATAGACAAGGTTGCTTCTTCATGGACCCTTCATGGGTGGAGCCCTCCGTGGACTCGCGCAGCCGTTACCCTTCGTGGATTGAAGTCTCCATCAACGTGGATGTACGATTGCACCACCTATCAGAACCACGGAAAAAATATCCGCGTCTACATTGTGTTTGCCCTCTCCAAACTCCTCCCTTTACCTTCATATGCAAATGTTTTACATTCCGCTGCTATACTCTTAGACTTGCATGTGTAGGTTGATTGCTTGACTTGTGCTAAGTTGCTAAAATCTGCCAAGACCTAAAATTGGGAAAATGATAGATTTTTATTTGGTCAAGTAGTCTAATCACCCCCCCCCCTCTAGACATACTTTCGATCCTCCACGTGGGCATAGCCACTCATCACCCGTGTCGTCCGCCAGCGCGGAGCATGGGGCTTACACTAGTGCATGGGCATAGTCCCTCCTCGACCGTGTCATCCGCCAGTGCGGAGCATGGGGCTTCCACTAGTGCGTGGGTGGGAGTTCCCTCTGGGGGAGACTCCGGGGCGTGTACAACCCCGTTCATACACGTGGCCAGCATGGCAGAACTGGAGGAGGTGTATCTGGGCACTCGTGAGCCAGCGCGGGATTCATGAGGCCCTACCTCAAGGCGGGTTGCGCCTGATTTTTGCGGTGTGGGTCGCGTGTAAGACACCTGTGGGGCGATGGGGGGTTCTATGCCGAATACCCCTCCGGAGGTTATCGCATGAGAAGGCCGGACACCAATGACCCCAGGAGGTGACGTGTATGGGGCCGGTCCACCAGACAGAGCTCAGCCATTGGTTTTATCGACGTTGCAGGGACGGACCCGAGCACAGATGCCGTGCCAAGTATTCTCATGCGATGATCCCATGGAAAAACAGTTGGCACAAGGCTCCCACTGCAGCGAAGCGTCAAACTATGGTTGTACGAACCGAGACGCGCACCCTTAATTGCCCACACGCGATTAGCTCATGCGAGAACAATGCACCAAGGACCACGGGAGGTGACGCGCACGGGAGCTAGCCAGCGGGACGGAGCTCGGCCGCTAGGATTTATCAATGCTGCAGGGACGAACCCAAGCACAGACACCATGCCAGTCCTTAATCATGAGGCGGTTGCGGGCGGATTTGTGAGGGCGCGGAGACATCATAGTGACGAAGCACCGGACATGCAGTTGAAATACTTAGGAAATTCATGAAGGTAAGGCCAGTTCTGATACATGCGCAAAAACGATACAGCTGTAGGGCCGGGCCCTAGCAACCCGAGGATGATGCAACCCGAGGGGCACCCTTAGTTGAACAAACCAAAAAGTCATCGGGCACCATCGTTGTAGAAGCGTTGGAGTAGCTGAAGACGCGTGATGCAGAGATCTCTCCTCGCGAGCCAACCGACCCCTCAGGCCCGGGAGGCTCTGGAGGTCCGGGGGGCTTGCGAGGGTCCGGCACCTCCTTCATCAGGACCGCCTGGCGCCTGACCTCGTGAGCCACCTAGGCACACTGCGCGAAGCCCTTGTATGAGGCGGCTATGTTCAGCAGGCCGAAGGGCATGCAGACGTAGTTGTAGGGGTAGCCCCCGCTCCGGCTGACGCGGGACGGCCAGAAGAGATCTTGCAAGGTAGCCCTGTTGAGGCTTGGATGTTGACACAGAAGCGCAGCTCACCGCCCATGTCAGGGGCCGCAGCTACGCCCGGTGGTGCTGGACGATGTTTGCCATGCATGGCTTGCGCCTCCTGAAGCTCTTCGATTGCCTTGGTGATGAATTCCTGCGCGCCTGGCATCTCACGCCTTGCGCCTTGCTCCCGGAGGCGCGCGTCGAAGCACGCCTCCACGTGGTGCCCGAACGCCTCCCTGGTCGCGCTGGTCAGGTCAGAGGCCCTCCAGATGAGAGCCCCCGAGCCCGTCCTGTGGGGGGCATCGGGTGCGCCTTCCTATGCGAGAGGGAAAGGTGCCCTAGCAGCGGGCGCAGGGCCAGAGGCACCACCGGCAGGCGCCACAGCCTCCTGGCGGCCCTTGGGGAAGAGCTGCTTCTTCTTCCTGGGGACGGCCTCATGAGGCAGGATAGCATCCTCGGTGTCAGAGTTCAACCACCGTAGCCTGATAGGCATGCTCGAAGGAGCACACCGCATCCTTTTCGTCATAGGTGACCGTGATGATACCGCCACTTCCTGGCATCTTGAGGACATTGTCGCCATGGTGAGTTGCTGCCATGAACTTGGCGAGGGCCGGATACCTGAGGATGGCATTGTATGGGAGGCCGATGTGGGCAACATCGAAGTCGATGAGCTCGGTGTGGTAGTTGTCGCACTTGCTGAAGGTGACAGGGAGGCGGATCAGCCCTATGGGAACGGTGGAGCCTTCGATCACCCCTGAGAAAGGCTTGGTGGGCAGAAGCTGGTCGTAGGGCACTTGGAGCGTCTCAAACGTCTCGGCGGAAAGGACGTTCCGGCCCGCGCCGCCGTCGATGAGGGTTTTGGTGACGAGGACGTTGCTGATGGTTGGTGTATAAAGCATCGAGAGCGTGCCAGCAGCTGCTGAGCACTTGAGTTGGTACATGGAGTCAAATGTGATGGCATGCTTGGACCACCTCAGGGGACGCGACGCCTCGATCTTGGGAAGGGCCGCATTTACCTCCCGAGTGAACTGCTTGAAGATACAATGAGAGGTGGGAGCCTGAGCACCACCGATGATGCAGGCGATCGCGCGAGGCTCTTGGAAGCCCCCAGCCCCATAATCTTTGCGGTTGTCGCCGTTTCTCCTTTGCGGTGGTGGCAGCGGAGGGAGGCCGGCATTGCCCTGACTACGGTCCTCACGAGGCTGGTCTCGCCAGGGACCATCACGAGGCTGGCCCTGCCATTGGTGCTCATGGGGTTGGTCGCGCCAGTCCTGGTGGGGGACGGGCCCAAGGCACCCATCGCGGATTACCCTGAGCTCCTGGCAGTCGTTGGTGTTGTGGCTGTGGACATTGTGGAAGACGCAGAATGGGCGGCTGCCCCTGGGAGGCTCATCATGCTCACAACCACGCTTCATCTCGAGCTCCGCGGCCAGCACGGCGGGTCCCTTACGCTTCAATTCCTTAGCCTTGGCCTTCTTGTCTTCAGAATCGGCCTCTGGAAGCTCCAGGAGGGAGAGGCGACCTTCTTCTGCCCTTGCGCACCTGGTTTCCATATTGAACATCTCTAGGGTAAAACACAAGTCATCGTGTATGGCGAGCTCCTCCTTCATCTTGACATCCCGGACGCCATCAGAGAACGCCGAAATGATGGCCTCGTCCGACACCTTTGGAATCTTGAGGAGAACGTTCGCGAAGCATTGTATGTACTTGTGCAAGCTCTCGCTCGGCTGCTGCTTTACACGCTGCAGGTCGCCTACTACAGGAGCACGGTCGCGAGTGCCCTGGAAGTTAGCGATGAAGCGCTGGGAGGTTTAGGAGCCGAGAACATGCGCCATCCTTGAGGGCCATGGGGAACCAGTTGGCCATAACCTTCTTGTCGCCGCTTCGATGCTTAGCTCGTATTGCTGGATAAATTCCGTGGGGTCGCGCGTGCCGTCGTAGCGTGGAGGCATATCCGGCTTGAACTTGCCAGCCAAAACGACGCGGCGCAGCTTCGGGGTGAAAGCACGGCAGCCTGCCGCACTCACAGGGGCCCGTCGCATGGGGGGAGCTTGATCTTGGCGCCCGCGCGCCACTACCTCTGGTGGCACGCAGTCTTGATTCAGAGGCGCGGGAAGCGCGCGCGCTTCTCCTTAGGGCCGCTGCACCACCTGGCAGCTTGCTTCATCACGCGTCGGCACCCTGCATGGCTGGTCGTGTTGGGGTGCCTCACGCCTAGGCTCGGGGTCTGCGCCGTGCAGAGGAGGGGGCGCGCCATGAGCCACATTGCCCGCCTGGGACGGTAGGGGATGGGGCGAACGGGACAGTACAGGGGCATCGCCGACGGCGTTGACAAGCTGGGCAATGCGGTCGAGCCAGACATCGTAGAGGTCGTTAGCCGGACGATAACGCAGAAGCTCACGCGCCATGAGCAACACAGCCTGCGCGTTTGCGGGCCCGCGACGATCATGAGAAAACGACACCGTGGCTGGAGTGGGTGATGGAGTTGCGTTGCGGCCATCGCGCCGCATGGACGGTGGCAGCGACGAATCATGTTGTTCATGAGCAGTAGGGTCAGTGGTGGCGATAGCCACCAGGGAGGCGGAGCGGCGAGGAGCGTTGTTGCCCACGGGTGTTGTCTGGGCGACACCAGAGGCGCGACGCTCGGCACGGACATGGCGAGCGTCGACCATGGGAGCGACCAAATGGAGGCGGAGCGAACGGTAGAAGAAGGTCTTTGACACGCCCCTACCTGGCGTGGCAAATGTTGGATTCGGGGCTCCAATGACCCAAAAAAGGTTCGAACTTTGGGGCGTGTGTGAAGAACTCATCCTATCCAGCCTACCAGCCCGTCGCCTCGCAGCCTAGCTCGATTCGCGTGAGCAAGGAAGAAGATGAACATGGCAGTTTACCCAGATTAGGTCCACCTTGTGGTGTAAGACCCTACTCCTACTTTGTGGTGGATTAGCCTCACGAGGGGCTGAGGATGAACTAGTACAAGGGATGAACAACCTTGCGAGGTCTAGTGGCGAGGGAATGAGTCGACCCCCTCTACGGTGGTGGCTAACCTATATTTATAGTGGCCTTGGTCCTCATCCCCCAAAATGTAGGCGACAAGGGATCCCACAGTGGCCAATTTGAAAGGAGACAAGTAGTACATCTTATCCAGACGAAAGGTGGTCTTTGCCTACAAAGCTTCTGGTCATGACATAGCGGTGTGCTCGGCGATAACATCTGTCCTGCCATGCCGGTGGTCTTGGTCTTGTTGCACCGGAATGGAAACATTTGCCAGATTCCTTGGGAACCCACGTCCATCCTTGCCTCCTTAGCACCAAAGAGGAAACTGCCTTCTCCACCCCCGCTGGCGCCCACCTGCCGTGGTCGTCATGGCTTGCGTCATCGTAACCTCATGAGGCTGGTTACCTACATAGAAATCTCCGCTCCTCGAGAGGCCGCCTGGGGAGGCCGCTCCTTCGGGAGGTCTTGGTGTTGTCCACCTCGCGAGGGTCTTGTCTTGATGGCCTTGTAGACGGGTCGTACTAGGCTGTCGAAGGAGCCACGCCATGGGCCACAGGCAGGCAAGTCTGGGTACCCTGGTTCTCAGAATGCCGACATTGTTGGTAGCTTCCTCCCGGGGGAAATGCATTTGAACCATGTACTTGAGATGCTCTCCGGTGGGTGCGATAAGCAGCACCCCGGCGCCAGCGCCTTGCAATGAGAAAGCACCATCAAAGTACATGATCCAATCCTTTTCAGTGTCTCTGTCGGGGAGCGCTGACTCCTGAACCTAATCATCTGGTGTTGGTGCAATTCTGCAATGAATTCAGCCAATGCGCGGCTCTGGATAGATGATGTGCTTTCAAACTTGAGCGCAAAGCTCGACAATTCCAATGCCCATTCCACAATCCTCCCGGTTGCTTCTAGATTCCTTAGGATATGCTGCAGCGGAAAACGGGTGACCACCGTGATATCATGCACATGGAAATAGTGGCGCAGCTTCCTTGGGTCCATGAGCAAGACAAAGAGCAATTTTTCACGCCTCAGTACCTTGACCAAACCCGCTGCAATAGGGATCTAACAAAGTATACTGGCCGTTGCACCACTTTCTTCTTGGGCGTAACTTGCTTCTCAACTCTCTTCTCTTGCATCACCTTTTCCTTCCTGGCATTTGATCTTGTCGGGGAAATGTGGGGGAAGGGGCCCAAAATGTCGAGCCCCCTGACCAAAATGGGTCGGGATAGAGGAATTGTTTGAAGGGCTTGCGCTGGTTGATGTATGCTCTTCGAATGGAACTGGCATGCTTCACATTTTGTTACTAGCTCGGTTGCATGCTGGAGGGCAGTGGGCCAATAAAAGCATTGCCGGAAAGCCTTCCCGACTAGGTTTCTTGCTCCTCTGTGGGAAACACATACACCTCCATGTATCTCTGCCAACAACTTTAGTCCATGTTCCCGGGCAATGCAATTCAATTTCACTCCATTGGGTCATTTTCTACACAGGATGTTATCAACAAACTGGTACATACTTGACTGGCGGGAATCACAAACACCTCCATGTATCTCTTGCTCTTCGGGAAGTTCTCCTGTCTGGAGAAACTGGACTATCTATTGTGCCCATGTCGGAGCTTGGAGCTCGAAGACAAGGACTAAAGGCATCTCTTCAGCTATGGGAGCGCTGATCTCAAAGGAAAGAACCTGGGGTTTTGCCCGAGGCGCTACTCACCAATAGGCGCATCGATGTTCCCGATAGATGCTTTGTTGGTGGCTCCTAGGAGCTCTGCTGGAAAGTAGTTGGCGGTACTTATCTTCCTCCATTTTTGGGCTCTCGTTGGTGGTGTACCTGCGAGTTGAGTTAAGTGGTGCACGAAGGTCCCTGGTTCCATACGTATCTTCTGGGCAGCACACTTTGACAGCTGGTCAGCGATGCTATTTTCCTCACGAGGGACGTGCTCCATTTGCAGACCATTAAAGTGTTCTTCCAACTTTCTCACTTCATCCACGTACGCTTCCATCAACCGACCCTAGTAATCCTTGTTCACTTGCTTCACTACAAGTTGTGAATCTCATCGGAGGATCAGCTTTTTGATCCCCAATTCTAACACAATTCTGAGGCTGACAAGCAGTCCCTCACACTTAGTAGTATTGTTGGTAGCTTCTCCCGGGGTAAATGCATTTGAACCATGTACTTGAGATGCTCTCCGGTGGGTGCGATAAGCAGCACCTCGGCACTAGTGCCTTGCAATCAGAAAGCACCATCAAGGTACATGATCCAATCCTTTTCAGACGCTCTGTCGGGGAGCGCTAAATCATGAACCTCATCATCTAGTGTTGGTGTCCATTCTGCAGTGAATTCACCCAATGCGCAGCTCTGGATAGTTGATGTGCTTTCAAACTTGAGCATAAAGCTTGACAATTCCAATTCCAATTCCCATTCCACTGTCCTGTCGGTTGCTTCTGGATTCCTTAGGATACGCTGCAGCGGAAAACGGGTGACCATTGTGATCTCATGCACTTGGAAATAGTGGCGCAGCTTCCTTGAGGCCATGAGGAAGCCAAAGAACAACTTTTGCATGCCTGAAACCTTGACCTGCCCCCTGCGGTAGGGATCTAACAAAGTATATTGGCCGTTGCACCACTTTCTTCTTGGACGTAACTTGCTTCTCAACTGTCTTCTCTTGCATCACCTTTTCCTTCCAGGCATCTGACCTTGTTGGGGAAACTGCTACTTTGTCAACGGAGGGCCCCGTCATGGTTGCTTCCTCATCATCAGCTTACCTCTACGCAACTAGTGCAAAACTAACAACTTCATTTGTCGTCGCTAAATATAGTAGCAACGGTTCTTGTAGTTTTGGCGTGAATAGAGTTGGCACAGAGGACAAGTGTCTTTTCTGGTCTTGTAGCGTACCCTCCGCTTCCAGAGTCCATTTTACCGGACCCGCCTTTTTCAAAATTTTGAAAAACGGCAGTGCGCGCTCAGCAAATCTTGAAATGAACCTGCTCAAAGTTGCAACACAACCGGCAAGATGCTTCACATCCTTTACGGTCTTGGGTGCTTGGATCTACTCGATGGCCTTAATCTTGTCGGGGTTCGCTTTGATCCCACGCTGTGATACAAATAATCCAAGGAGATTGCCAGAGGGGACACCAAATACACACTTCTCGGGGTTAAGCTTCAGGTTCATCTTTCTCAAGTTGGCAAATGTTTCTTCCAAATCTTGGATCGGGGTATACCTGTCCTTGGTCTTGACCACAATATCATCCATGTAAGCCTCAATGTTTCTATGCAGTTGTGGCTCAATACCAATCTGAACTGCCCTTGCAAACGTTGATCCTACATTATTTAATCTGAAAGTCATCCCTACGAAGTAGTACGTGCTACATGGAGTAATGAATGGAGTTTTCTCTTCATCTTCCTTGGAGAGAAATATCTGGTGATATCTAGAATAAGCATCAAGAAACAAGAGTAGATCGCAGCCGGCAGTGGAGTCCACAATCTGGTCGATGCATGGCAAGGGCAAAGGATCCTTTGGAAATGCCTTGTTGAGGTCAGTGTAATCAATGAAAGTCTCCATTTCCCGTTTGCCTTGCGCATGACGACCGGATTTGCCAACCAGGTTGGATGTAGCACTCCTCTAACCAGGACAGCTGCCTCGAGTTTCTTGATTTCTTCCGCTATGAATTCCTGCTGTTCCAAAGCCTGCTTTCTAACCTTCTTCTTGACGGGCAGAGCAAGAGGGCAGATAGCAAGGTGGTGCTCAATTACTTGCCTGGGAACACCGGGGATGTCAGATGGTTTCCATAAAAACACATCTACATTCGCCCGCAGGAAAGTAATGAGTGTGCTTTCCTATTTGCTATCTAGGGTATCACTGATGGTGAAAGTACCATCAATGCCATCCTCCCTTGCTGGTACTTTCTTTATTGCAGGAAGAGTGGCCTTGGATCTCTTGCCAGTAGAGCTTTTTGGTAAGTCCACGACAGGTGCGCAGCACTCCGAAGAGGCGCGCTTCCCGGAAGTCTCACTAGACGTCTTGTTGGGCCTTTCGCTATTCGTCATCTTGGCGGGAGTTGCTGCCTTGTCGGCTCCGCTGCAACTGTGTCTCTGTAGAGCTTATCCATGCAGATGATTGCATCTTTATGGTCTGAGCTAATGGAGATGACTGATGGCTCCTGTCCGCGTCAGTATTTTCCCCGAAGAGGAAGGGATGATGCAGCACAGCTATAGTACGTATTTCCCTCAGTAATGACACCAAGGTTATCGAACTAGTTGGAGAACCAAGCAACACTATCTAAACGGTACCTACATACAAAGAACAAATACTTGCAACCCAACGCATAAGAGGGGTTGTCAATACCTCCCAGGTAAAAGATAGATTGGATTGTAGTAGATTGGATCAATAGATCTCGCAGAACCGTGAAATAAAGTAAATAACAAAAAATTGCAGCAAGGTATTTTTGGGTTTTCGGAATAATAGATCTCAAAATAAAAGTGGCATATTAAATATCGGAAAGCACATATGATAAAGAAAAGACCCGGGGGCCGTAGATTTCACTAGTGGCTTCTCTCGAGAAAAATAGCATATGGCGAGTAAACAAATTACTATTGGGCAATTGGTAGAACTTCAAATAATTATGACGATATCCAGGCAATGATCATTATATAGGCATCACGTCCAAGATTAGTAGAACGACTCCTGATGCATCTACTACTATTACTCCACACATCGACCTCTATCCAACATGCATCTAGTGTATTAAGTTCATGGAGAAACGGAGTAAATCAATAAGAACAATGACATGATGTAGACAAGATCTATTCATGTAGGAATAGACCCCATGGTGTTATCCTTAATAGCAACGATAAATAACTGCCTTGCTGCCCCTTCTGTCACTAGGAAAGAACACCGCACGACCGAACCCATCACAAAGCATATCACATGGCAAGAAAAATCGATCTAGTCAGCCTAACTAAACCAAAGATTCAAATAAGAAATATGAGGCTATAAATAATCATGCATATAAGAGATCAAAACTCAAGTAACTTTCATGGATAAAATATATCTGATCATAAGCTCAAAGTTCATCGGATCCCAACAAACACACCGCAAAAAGGGTTACATCAAATAGATCTCCAAGAGACCATTGTATGGAGAATCAAAACAGAGAGAGGAAGCCATCTAGCTACTGCCTACGGACCCATAGGTCTACAATGAACAACTCACGCATCATTAGAGAGGCACCAATGAGGATGGTGAACCCCTCCGTGATGGTGTCTAGATTGGATCTGGTGGTTCTGGAACTTGCGGCAGCTGGAATTGTGTTTTGTCGACTCCCCTAGGGTTTTGTATTTTCAGGGTATTTATAGAGCAAAGAATCGGTGCGGAAGGCGGACGAGGTGGGCACAGCCCACCAGGGCACGCCTCGGCCCCCAGGCACGCCCAGGTGGGTTGTGCTCCCCTCGGATCCCCATCTGGTACTTCTTTGGCCCAACACGTGTCTTCTGGTCCAGAAAAATTCTCCAAAAAGTTTCGCTGCGTTTGGACTCCGTTTGGTATTGATTTTCTGTGAAGTAAAAAACAAGCAAAAAACAGCAACTAGCACTCGGCACTATGTCAATAGGTTAGTCCCAAAATTGATATAAAGTTGCTATAAAATGATTGTAAAACATCCAAGAATGATAATATAATAGCATGGAACAAGCAAAAATTAGATACGTTGGAGACGTTTCAGCATCCCCAAGCTTAAATCCTACTCGTCCTTGAGTAGGTAAATGATAAAAATAGAATTTTTGATGTGGAATGCTGCCTAACATGTTCATCACATATTCTTTTCTTTTGTAGCATGGACATAAGGACTTTCATATGATTCAAAGCAATAGTCTAGTTTTGAGATGAAGATTTAAGTACTCAAGCATATCAACAAGCAATCATGTCCTTCAAAATATCAACACTAAAGCAAGTTATCCCTAGCCCATCATGCTCAATCATTGATCCATTCATGAAACACGCTCGCATATTAGCTACACCCAATGCTCAAGTACGATCATAGTGCCCCTTAGTTGGTGCTTTATAAGAGAAGAAGGAGACTCAAATAAAAATAAAAATTGGATAAAGTAAATAGAAAGGCCCTTCGCGGAGGGAAGTAGGGATTTGTAGAGGTGCCAGTGCTCAAAGCAAAAAGATAGAGATAAAACATTTTGGGTGGCATGCTTTTCCTGTCAACGAAAACGATCGAGTAATTCCCAATACTTTCCATGCTAAATATATCATATGCGGTTCCCAAACAGAAAATAAAGTTTATTCCTTTTTCCACCATACTATCACATTCCACGGCTAGCCGTATCCACGGGTGTCGTCCATACCAACACTTTCCAAGGAATTTATTGTTTGACAACATAAAGTAAATTCATTTTTCATTTCGGGACTGGGCATCCCTAATACCTTTGCCGTACTCTCGTGCAATGACAAATGAATAAACACTCATCTTGAGAATAACACATCTAGCATGGAAAAATATCAGCAACCCCCTACCGTTTCATAAGCGGTGTGAGCACACAAAAAGAAAATTAATTTGAAAATTAGAGATGGCACATACAAATTTGCTTAGAACGGCAAGAGAATAACACATATAGGTAGGTATGGTGGACTCATATGGCAAAACTGGGTTTGAGGATTTTGGATGCACCGGTAGTAATCCCACTTAGTACAAGGGAATTCTAGCAAAAAGATTGAGAAGCATCGAACCAAGAAACAAAAAATCACATAAACGAGCATTAAGCATAACTAACACCGAATAGTGCACCACAAGTAGGATGTAATTTCATTGCATAACTATTGACTTTCGTGCTTGCATAGGGAATTACAAACATTAACACCAATATTCTTACTAAAGCATAATTACTCACCAACATGACTCACATATCACTATGATCATATCGCAAAACTATTACAAGGAATCAATTTTATTTTTTGCAATGATCTTCATGAAAGTTTCTATTATATCCCTCTTGAATATCTATCACTTTGGGACTAATTTTATACGTTGCTTTTGATAGCTCAAACAAATCTAAGTGAAGAACATGAGCATAAAATTTTTCCATCTCTCAAAATGATATAAGTGAAGCATGAGAGAATTTCTTCAGAAGTTTACTAACTCTCAAATAAATCTAAGTAAAGCATGAGATAATTTCTTCAAAATTAATAAAGCACACCATGCTCAAAAATATATAAGTGAAGCACTAGAGCAATTCCATAGCTCAAAAAGTTTAAGTGAAGCATAAAGAGCAATTCTAACAAATCATAACATAATTTTGGCTCTCTCAAATAGGTGTGTCCGGCAAGGATAGATGACTCAAACTAGAAAGCAAAACAAGCAAAGACTCATATAATACAAGACACTCCGAGCAAAACTCATGATATGTGACGAATAAAAATATAGATGGTCGTTAGAAGAAAGAGCGGATGCCACTCGGGAGCATCCCGAAGATTAGTTGCTTGTTTCTCCTTGGATAATAACTTGGGGAGCCATGGGGCATCCCCAAGCTTAGGCTCTTCTTACTCCTTATTCCTTCATCCATCATGATCTCACTTAAAACTTGAAAACTTCAATCACACAAAACTCAACAAAACCTTCATGAGATCCGTTAGTATAAGAAAGCAAATTACTACTCTAAGTATTGTTGCAGACCCATTCATATTTTATTTTCCCATTATATCTATTGTATTCCAACTTTACTATGGCTTATACCCCCCGATACAAACCATAGATTCATCAAAATAAGCACACAACGCAAAGAAAACATAATCTGTCAAAAACAGAATAGTCTGTAGCAATCTGAAAACTTCGTATACTTATGTAACTCCAAAAGTTCTGAAATTTTAGGACAACGTAGGCAATTTGTATATCAATATTTTGTAAACCATTAAGAATTTTTTGTCGTTTCTATGATTTTTCAAACTATTTTACTGGACGCAAAACTTTTTGTTTTCCAACAAGATCAAATCAACTGTCACCCAACATTATCCCAAAGGCTTTGCTTGGCCCAAACACTAATTAAAACATAAAAACACAATCATAAGAGAGGCATAATTGTGCAAACACTCAAGAACAGAAAGAAAAAGGCAAAAAATAAAATTTATTCATTGGGTTGCCTCCCAACAAGCGCTATCGTTTTATGCCCCTAGCTAGGCATAGCGCATAGATTCAAGTGTTGTCATTTTTAGTTTCCAACTCCTCAATCAAACACTTAGAATTCTTCAAAGATTTAGCATACAAATAACAGTACTTCTAGGAACAAGCTTGAAAAATTCATTCTTGCAAGTA
This sequence comes from Aegilops tauschii subsp. strangulata, assembly GCF_002575655.3. Classification (NCBI taxonomy): domain Eukaryota; kingdom Viridiplantae; phylum Streptophyta; class Magnoliopsida; order Poales; family Poaceae; genus Aegilops; species Aegilops tauschii. Next base: position 222,423,028 of record NC_053038.3, read on the forward strand.
GGGTCTTTTATCACTTCAATAAAATCAGGGTGAATACTAATCATCTTAATATCTTCTTTGTTAGAAGTCGTACCCTTGTTTTTAGTGACTTAAGTAATCTTGCCAATCTTTACAGGAGTTTTTTCAATAGTTTAACAGAACTAAAAGTCGTGCTTAGATTACTAAAAATTTCTTCCAACTTATCAATTCTTGCGGGGCTCTCCTCTATTCTTTCGTTGAATGCGGGTTCTTTTTCTTTTAGTACTTTAAGAGCGTCTCCCGCTTTTGACCCAATTCTATTAGCAAGATTGTGCATTCTTTTATCTAATTTTTCAATGTTTTCTTCAGTGAGCATTTCCTTTTCAATAGCATCTAGCCTTTCCATAACATGCTCGAGAGTTAAAGTTGTTTCATTAAGCATAACAGGTGGTGAGCCCACTTAATTTCCCATAGCATTAAAAGCATCTAGAGAAGGGCACATCAAGAAATTCCCACCGGTAATCGTATCAAGGAAGAATCTATACCAAGTAGTGATGTCCACATAAAAGCATCAAAGAGGAACAACAGTAGATTGCTTACGAATAGATCTATTATGAGTATTGCAAATCCTATACCAAGCATCTTTTAGATTCTCCCCTCCCCTTTGTTTGAAATTAATAACCTCGTTCTCGGGGGTACACGCAATAGAGGAAGAAGTATCCATAACGACAAAAGGAGGGAAACAAAATTGCACACAAAAACAGATCTGACGGGAAAACGGCGAACGAAAAAGAGGGAGAATAAAATGGCAAATTTTTGTGAAGTGGGGGAGATGAAAACGAGAGGCGAATGGCAAATAATGTAAATTGTAAGGATATGAGATTTGTGATTAGGAACCTGATAGATGTTGATGATGTCTCCCCTGTAATGGCGCTAGAAATCCTTTCTTGATGGCTCGTGTTCACGTAAGTATTTCCCTAAAGAGCAAGGGATGATATAACACAACTACGGTAGGTATTTCCCTCAGTGATGAGACCAAGGTTATTGAACCAGTAGGAGAACCAAGCAACACTATGTAAATGGTACCTGCACACAAAGAACAAATACTTGCAACCCGACATGTAAGAGGGGTTGTCAATCCCTCCCGGGTAAAAGATAGATTGGATTGTAGTAGATTGGATAAATAGATCTCGCTGAAACGCGAAATAAAATAAATAACAAAAAATTGCAGCAAAGTATTTTTTGGTTTTTGGAATAATAGATCTGAAAATAGAAGTGGCAAATAAAAGATCGGAAAAAATATGACAAAGAAAAGACCCGGGGGTCGTAGATTTCACTAGTGGCATCTCTCGAGAAAAATAGCATACGGCGGGTAAACAAATTACTATTGGGAAATTGATAGAACTTCAAAATAATTATGAAGATATCTAGGCAACGATCAATATATAGGCATGACGTCCAAGATTAGTAGACAGACTCCTGCCTGCATCTACTACTATTACTCCACACATCGACTGCTATCCAGCATGCATCTAGTGTATTAAGTTCATGGAGAAACGGAGTAATGCAATAAGGACGATGACATGATGTAGACAAGATCTATCCATGTAGGAATAGACCCCATCTTGTTATCCTTAATAGGAATGATCAATACATGTCTTGTTGCCCCTTCTGTCAATGGGAAAGAACACCGCACGACCGAACCCATCACCAAGCACCTATTCCCATGGCAAGAAAATCGATCTAGTCGGCCTAACTAAACCAAAGATTCAGAGAAGAAATACGAGTCTATAAATAATCATGCATATAAGAGATCAAAACTCAAATAACTTTCATGGATAAAATAGATCTGTTCATAAACTCAAAGTTCATCGGATCCCAACAAACACACCGCAAAAAGAGTTACATCAGATAGATCTCCAAGAGACCATTGTATTGAGAATCAAGAGAGAGAGAGAGAGAGAGAGAGAGGAAGCCATCTAGCTACTGCCTACGGACCCATAGGTCTACAATGAACTACTCACGCATCATCAGAGAGGCACCAATGAGGATGATGAACCCCTCTGTGGTGGTTCCGGAACTTGTGACAGCTGCAATTGTGTTTCGTCAACTCCCCTAGGTTTTTTGGATTTTCGGGGTATTTATAGAGCAAAGAGGCGGTGCAGGAGGCGGACGAGGTGGGCACAACCTACTAGGGCACGCCTGGGCCCCCAGGCGCACCCAGCTGGGTTGTGCTCCCCTCAGATCCCCCTCTCGTACTTCTTTGGCCCAACAGGTGTCTTCTGGTCCAGAAAAATTCTCCAAAAAGTTTCGCTGCGTTTAGACTCCGTTTGGTATTGATTTTCTGCGAAGTAAAAAACAAGCAAAAAACAGCAATTGGCATTGGGCACTATGTCAATAGGTTAGTCCCAAAAAATGATATAAAGTTTCTATAAAATGATTGTAAAACATCCAAGAATGATAATATAACAGCATGAAACAAGAAAAAATTATAGATACGTTGAGAAGTATCAGTGACACCCATGGGCCCTGGCATCTTCAATGTATTATAGGTGTAGTGAGAAGCCGCCATAAATTTGGCCAAAGCAGCGCGGCCAAGGATTCCATTAAATGGCAAGGGGATCTTAACCACATCAAACACTACCTTCTCAGTCTGGTACTTTAGGTCCCCGCCAAACGTCACTGGCAGGGTGATCTTTCCCTTTGGTTGGCTCCTTCCCGGGTTAATTCCTTGGAACGTCCCTATTTTCTTGAGCTCTTCATCAGGTATCTGCAGCCTCTTGATCACCTCAGGAGAAATCAAGTTCAAGCTAGCACCGTTATCAACTAACATTTTCGTGACCTTGAAGTTGCGTATTGTTGGTGAAACCAACAACGACAAACACCCAACTACAGTAGTGCGATCAGGGTGGTCCTCGGCATCGAACATGACAGGCGTGTGGGACCACTTGAGGGGCCTTCATTAATTTCACCCAACTACAGCTGCCGGTTCCACTTCATTAATTTCACGGGCCCATTGCTGGAGTTGACGGTGGGAGGAATGCAAAGATGCACCTCCATCAATGCACATGGCCTCCGTTGCCTATTGGAACTCTTGCTCGCTAGACTCACTACCATCATCTTCACTTTGTTTGTCTTCTTCTTTCTTTTCTCTACCCCTAGCAGGCTTTTATTACTTCTGGCTGGCGTTGCCGCAGCGTCCCCCATGGCCATTCTTGTCGGGTCCATAAGTACCTTCCTAACCCTCCTCCTTGTCCCGCTTCTCGTACTCTGCTTTCTGCTTCTCAACTAGCTGCTCGACTTGGTGGCACTCTTGGAGATCATGGCCCTTGGTACAATGAATCTTGCAGTACGGTCCATCAAACTTGCCAGTCTTCTCCCCCATAGTGGCAACCTAGCAATCAGTTCATTAAGTTGCTTCCTTGATGGTACCCTCTGTTTTGGATTTCTTGGCGGGGCTGGAGTTGTTGGACCCTTCTACAGCCATAACTGTCTTGCCTCTATGCTTTCTGTTTCTCCCTGATTCTTCTTTCCCGGGGCGGTGGCATCATCATCGTCAGAGTTGATCTCAGCAGAGTCTTCCTCCCCGGGAAGCCTTCTCCATTCTTCAGCACGTGCACATTTGTCCGCCAACGTATAAAGTTCGTTTACAGTCTTTGGCAAACAGACATGCATCTTCTCCCGCATCTTCCGGTTGTGCACATTCGTGTGGAATGCGGCAACTAAAGCCGCGGGATGGATGTTCGGTATGCTGCGATGTACGCGGTTGAACCTTTGGATGTACTTGCGTAGGCTTTCTCCTCTTTTTGTGGGATCACTTGCAAGTCATTGGGCAACCTTGGACCTTTCTGTCCTCCCGTAAAAGCACCAATAAACTCATTGCAAAGATCTGACCATGAAGCAATGGAATTTTCTGGTAAGTTCATTAGCCAAGATCTCACGTTGGGCTTGAGCACCAACGAAAAGTAGTTGGCTAGGAGTTTCTCGTCTCTTCCCCCGGGAGCTTGCACAACAATCATATAGATGCCCAAGAACTATGCTGGGTTTTGATTGCCGTGGTACTTTTCCGGGACTTCAGGCTTGAATGTGCAGACATAAGGCCAGCGGACTTCCGCAGCTCACGTGTGAAGGCAGGGCACCCAACCTCGTAAGGTAAGTACCCCCCAACAATGGGCACTAGCTGATCGACGGTTGGACCGTTGCGCTCGTCTAATTGACGGCGTGCCTCCCGACGCCGCTGGATAGTAGTGCGGGCATCCTCCCCCCGCCTTTCCAGCAGCACTTGCCTCCGATCCCGATGCGTCTGCGGATCTGAGGATGCCATGGATGCATCGTTAGGCTGCATGTCTTGTTGGTTTCGCTGCGAAAGTCGAGGTTGTCGCTGAGGCTAATGCCGAGGAGGGGATTGCACCGTGGGTGCAGCACCCGCCCCATGGTCCTCAGCTTTTGCTGCAGGTGCAGTTGGCGAGAGCCGCGAGGGCTCCGCTAACTGGGACCTTTTCGCATCGGCAAACTCGATCAAAATCCGAAGAGTGGCTCTCCACTCATCCATCTTGTCAGCCACTGGGGGTAAATCGAACAGTATCTGCGCCCGCGCCATCACTTTCATCGCCCCTCGGGGTATGTTGGAGCATGAGGATCGCGATGTTGCTCGACTCCAGGCAGAGCCAGAAGGAGAAGCGTTGCAGTCTCGTTGCCGAATCACGAGGGCGGCATTGGGCTGACGCGGTGGGAGTGGCTCCTGGAAATCTTGATCTTCATCAACTGGCGACTTGCCATGCGGGCGCCGTCGCGGAGGCACAACAACACTGCTCGGCGCCTTATCGCGCCCATCTCACGACGGACATGGCACGTGTCTCGACGTCGTCTCCACCGCACCGCCGGGGCCGGTGCAGCGGGAGGATCTTGGCTTGCGCCGAACCGGGAGGCATTGCTTTGGTGGTTGTGTTCGCCCTGAAGCGGGGAGAGCAGGAGTTGCACGTCCGCACCGCCCACACGATTGTGGTGGTCATGGCCAGAGGGTCGTGTGAGGTGATCGGCTCTGGCGCGTCTGTTGTCCGCCCCCGCCACGGTGTGCACGGCGACAGCACCTCCTGTGCTGGTTGTGCCCCCCGTGGCTTCCGCACCGCCCGCTGGAGTGGTGCCGCCTACGCCATCCGTGGGCGAATATGGTGGTGGTTTGGACGAGGATGGTTTCGTCGTCATGGAGCCCTTCTTCTTGGGTGCCATGGGTGGTGAACAAGATGCAGAACTTCACATAGCCAACACGCTTCTCACTGCTTTGATCCACGCAATTTTATTCCCCTACCTAGCACGCCAAAGATGTCAGCGTGGAGCGGGCAATCTATGGGGCAATGCAGCCCCTTTGCTGGTTCAGCGAGGGGTGATGGTCGACGCATAGAGCAAACACAACGGGAAGCACACGATTTCACCCAGGTTCAGGCTGCTCGGAAGCGTAAAACCCTACTCCTGCCTTTGGTTTATTGGTGGTGTTTGAACACGAAGTACACGGAGCGCTCCTCCCCGACAAGTGGTGAGGAGGGCAGTTGCATGAATACCTATGCGTGAGAGTTGTAAAGGTTCGAACCCCTTCTAATGTTCCCATGGCCCTCCTTTTATAGGTCAAGGGGTAACCACAGTGGCAAAAAGGTCATTACAAGGCGCGCCAAGAACGCTGTGAGGCCTGCTTCTCCGTGGACTGCCGTCTCGCCCGCTGCTTCAAGAAGCACACATTGGGACACACCCTTAAGTGATGCTGAATCACCTCTCTCGGCACCCCCACCAGCTAGCACTACTAGAAATCCACATTTTACCTAGAGCCATATACCCTAGGTGAAATAGGAAAAACCATAGGGAAAGACTTTACCTTGGGCTTGCCCTAGGTAAAGAACCCTAGGTATAGTATAGTTGGTAAAGACTTCTTCCCCTAGGGTGTATCCAACAAGCTGTAGGGAAAGTTCCTTTACCTAGGGGCACAAGCCCTAGGGAAAGATTTCCATATGGATCCTACATCCCACGTGTATGGTTGTTTACCTACAGCCAAGCCCTAGGGAAAGACTATGGGGCCCCTTTGCACCACATCACCATACTTCCCCTAGAGTTACATACTGTAGGGAAACACCAGCCCCATACATGACATAATTCAAATGTGTAATTTAAATTTAAATTCATAATTCAAATAATCCAAAATGGATTCATAATTATGAAATGAAAATAACATCAAATATATAGATAGATATCAATCGTCACATGCATACAATAGATGCCAAGACATCACCAGCCATCAAATGTTTGACAAAAAATAGGCACGCTGGCCAGAGTTTGCTACATCTAACTGAGTAAACATCTTAATTAGCACCTATATATTGATGTAGGTCAACTAGAGTTTTCTACATCACAAAACATGTTAACTATACATGCACCAAAATGTTACACCAAAACATGTACCACCATGTTAACATCAAGAACCCAACTGGTTACTCAATAGTGACTGGCTGAAAAAGAATCCCCCAAACATCCCTTCATCGTCTGCAACACGAAGACTTGAGGCAACACCATGTTCCTGCCTTCCTGGAAAGTAAGATTTGCAAATTTTCAAAGGCTGGAACATGACAATAAGAAGGAAAAAAATAGAAAGCATAAGGAAAGGATCAAGGTGCCATAGAGTCACTAATTTGTGATGCATTAGTTTGAATCGCGTGAAACTATTCTAGGGTATGTTCATAAAGAACTTTTTGAAACTATTCCAGGAAATAAAAAGGCTAAAGTTAAGTACTTCTCACACCTCTAGTAACCCAGAATCTAACTTAAGTTGTGAGATATTACTTTTACTCTACAGATAATCACAAAAGAAGTGATTATCTTTGTTTCGAAATAAAGTATGAACTACACTCAACTCTGTTGCAATGCAAATTAGTGTGTTACATCAAATCACCAAAGTTCTAAACAGAATTTCCTATTTCCAATAATGAGAACCCAGAAATGCAAAAATTGGTATAAATTTTGGCAGCATAACAACTGTAAATTGGACAACTGGACATACGAAAAGATATTATGATCCCTCCCACATCTCACACAACCCCATTAATCAAATGATCCAGCACCACACAGGTTAGCATCATACATCAAAGAAGCATGCATATTGTCACAAGTATGTGAACATCAAAACGAACAGACCATCACTAGTTGTATCATTTGAGATTAGTTTGAGAAATACATACGTGAAGAGATCTAGGATTTATTTCTTGTTGAGCACACAAAGCTGGTGGTTCTTCGCTATTTTCTAGAATCTGCAAAAGAAGAGTCGGGTTTTAGAAGGAATCCTTATCATGCTTCAAATGTATTTATGTTTGTGTGTTTGCTTGAGATGGATGATTACATACTTGGATAGTAGATCGTTGTGGAGATCCACGAGGAGAAAGTGAATGAGAAGGTGGAACCGGCGGCGGCGGTATTTCTGCAATAGGCACTCTTTGGTTAGTTGCCAAAGTCTGCAATACAAGAAAATTCACATGGTGGTTACTTTCAAATCTAGCAAATTGTAAATGCAACAAACAAGTATTAGAAAAAGGAAAAATATTGCAGAACAAGAAACTACTTATACAAATTAATAAGATATATGTCTTCCCAGCAGGTCGGTCTTCATTATTTGGAATAGCAGCAGGAAGATCTGAAACTCTTACGTATCCATCATAGTGTTCCGAGTAGCAGGCACAGGTTTGATGGCTAGAGAAAGTCGATATGCTTTTCTTCCAATTGTCATCCTGTAATGTGTGATTCTTTAGACAAATAAGATAAAGATAGAAAAGAAGAATTTATAATCAACAAGACAATCATGGTAACCATAATAATAGTAAATAGATAAGTGTTTGTTGCCAAGTCTTCAACCACCTGGATAATTGATTTATAACACACACACACACACAAGATGGATCAGTGAAGCTACTATTTTTGTCATTCATGTACTTGCATAGCTGTGAACAAATTTAACAGATAGACTACATGAAATATTTCCTATTCATTATGTTTAGTGGCTACATTCTGACCACAATTTACATGGTTTAATGGCTCATTCATGTGTTCGGGTGTGTTTGGTTTTGAGCCAAAGCTGGCCTTGCCAAAATATTGGCGTGCCCATGAGTTTTGGCTGCTATTTGGTTGGACACCAAATATTTGGCTTGCCCAACCCAGCCGGCTTTTGCCCATGCATTTCTCACCAATACACGGGCAAGCCGAGGGCAACCAATTCATCCGCCAAAATATTGGCTGCCCACCTGCTAGCTTCACTGTAATATGCTTGGGTGTCATGTTAGCCGGAAAATTAAGTAGCTAGCTCGTATACTTACGCATCCATGGGTCGTATTTTCTCTTTTCACAAAAGAAGGTACCATATTTTCTCGATATGAACAAGGGGTGGAAAGAGTCAGAAATGAATGTATGTTCACATAGGTTGCATGCAATATAAGCCATGAACAATAAAAAATATATGTTTATAGGAGAGGAGAGATCAATATCTCAATCTTGAGTTACAACCAGCAAAAGGACAAAAAAAGAACATTATCACCTAGAGCTTCCGCTCTTATATTTGCACACTTGTGCGTTTGCACATAGGCCAGTAAAGCACATAAGTGATAACCTAAACCTAATCAAAGTCGAACAGTTTGCAAACAGAAATTATACTCTAGTGTAAGAGTTTTCCATTTTTCATTGGCATCACATCAAAATACCTGCAGTTTGCAGTCACCGATAGAAATAATTAAGACCTATGAGTTTACGAAGAAGAGAGCGATTTAATCATATATATAACCAAGCAAAGGAGATGGAGGTACTACAAGTTCCACATAAGACTGCTGGATCTAGCTACATGAATGGCATTGTGGATCTCTGGTAAGCACCACAAAACTTAAATATGTCCATGCTTACACAAACATGCTTGCTAAAAGTATCAGAAAGATGTAAGAATATAATTACCTAATAATTTTTTTTGCTTTTTCACCGTGATTATATGATGCCTACGACATACGAATCAGTTTCTGCATTCTCGTGTTATTGAGTCAAAGTTCAAGACGATATCCCATACAAAGACAGTCACAACGAGCCATCAGACCACACACTAATCTTGATTCCGAATCACTACTTAGAGTTGTGGAATCGCTCAAATAGATGTTCTCATAAGGGCTCTTTAAGAACCTGCAGAAGAAAGGTAGTTTATTATTTACTTTTACCATCTTTTTTTGAACATGTATCTCCTTTCTAAGAGAAAGTACATTATAATCCCACACTTGCTGCGACGCCATGGAGTGGAATAGGTCCACAGAGCACCCACAAACACAATGTCGTGCAGCATCCCCCATCTCATCGGTCCGCCACAGATCCAGGTTCTGTCTTCGCTCTGGAATTTTATTTTACAACTTTGTTTTTCATGGCGGCTGAGTGCTCCTGGCATAGGAGAGGAAAACGGCGGCTGTGGTCGAAGGATAGAGGAAAGACAAAGACATAGGGACCAGCGGAGGTGTGGACTGGACCATGTAAACAGGCCCAGTGTACTAGCCCGATCAACCACCACAAATATAGATGGTTCTGCGGAGCAGCGGCCCATGAAACGGCTTGCGATCTATGCAATCTGACGGCCAGCAATGATGAAGCATTGTGGAGGCTCGTAGGTCACTTAGTTATACTATTTCTTAATTCATGTTAAGACCCCAGATGCTCATTCACTAAAAAAAGAAAAACGAGCTATGCTGATATGTGGCATGTTAACTGGTTACAAACCAAACCTAGAATCAACCATTTTGCCAAAAAAACTGGTAGGAACTACGGTAATGCAAACAACACTACCACATCAAAATTTTGGCAGGGCAAGTTGGGGCACAAACCAAACAACCCCTTCACGCATCTTCATATCAATTGGTTCTTATATTTCCTTTTAAAGCTAGAAATTTATTTTATTCCTTTTAACCTTCCATACACCTTTTATAACCAAGATATTTAAACTGACAATCCCAACTACTGGAGAAGATACTGAACAACGTCTAGGTGTACTGAATAGTACACCACCTGCCACTTGCTTTGGATGCTATATAAGACAAAATCAACATTTCAGAGTTTTGCAAGATATACAGTTACAACTATCCAAACCAGCAATCAAAAAACTATCTAAAACAGAGAGTGAGAGAGATAGAGAGAGAACCTTATGGATGGTAGCAGTGGCGTACAACAGCACGCAAATCCGGTTGTCATTCAATCAGCGGGGGCGGCACCGTCTACCACGGTCAAGGGCGGCAGCACGAGTTGAGGGCGTCGCAGATGGAGTCACCGCCAGTGGCACGACGCCGTCACCCAGCCGACATGGCCAGGGCCACCACGCCCTTCGCGACCATGGTGTGACTAGGTCACCAATGCGGTACAGACGGGGAAATAGAAGTGGAGCGGCGGAACGGGGTGGGCAGGGGAGCGGCCGAGCGGGGCTGGCCTGGGAGCGGCGCAGTGGGGCGGGCCGTGGAGCGGCGGAGCTGGGCGATCCAGGGCGAGGCGCGGATGGTCGGGAGATGAGATCTGAGAGAGGGGAAAGTATTGGTCTGGCGGCGGCACCGCTTGGGACAGGGGCGAGGCGTGAAGGATACACATACGATTTTTTTCCTCTACGCGCCCTTTCTCCCTTCCTTTTCTCACTAGACTATGGCCCCAACCTTTGCGAAATGAAAAAAATGGCGCGAGCGTAGAGCGGGAGGTCAATCTACCTGGGCACACCGGGGCATCTCTTGATGTTTTTTGGGCTTTGATGTTTGTACGTGGCACCACCCTAGGGAAAGCTTAAGCTCCAATTTTTTTTGCTAGATATTCATCTTTCCCTAGAGGCCACTGTTCATAGCTTGTCTATCCCTTGAGTTGGCTGATGAGCTCTAGGTAAAGACCTTGGCTCTAGGTAAAACATAGATTTCTAGTAGTGTGGTTGGGCTCCCATGCGAATATATCTTTGTTTGCGCACAAGAACTTCACCAACGCTTCCTCTTGGTTCGGGTTGAGGCCGGCACCTATGGTAAAGGTGGCTCCTGAGGACCCGTCCTCATCGACCGACACCTGCTTGGTTTCCGCCTTGTCTTGGGTGAACAACTGCTTCTTCTTGGTCAGTGTGGCTTCCTTGGGCTCGGAGGTGCCTGCATCGTCGGGCTGCGCCGCCGCGGCGGTCTTGAGGGCAAGCTTGAGCACCGCCAGGGCCTCCTTGGAGTCCCCCTTGACGGTGAGGACGCCTTTGCTTCCAGGCATCTTCATGAGGTTGTAGGCCGGATGAGTCGCTGCCATGAACTGGGCCAGAGCTGGGTACCCGAGGATGGCATTGTACGGGAGGCCAATACGGGCGATGTCGAAGTCGACCAGCTCAGTGCGGTAGTTGTCACGCGTGCCGAAGGTGACGGGGAGGCGGATCTGCCCCAGGGAGCGGGCAGTGCTGCCACCAACTCCTGAGAAAGGCTTGCTGAGGCTGAGCCGCTCGAGCGGCACGTGAAGAAGGCTGAAGGCCTCCACAGAGAGCAAGTTGAGGCCGGTGCCGCCATCGGTGAGGGTCTTGGTGACGGCTACGTTGCAGATGGTGGGCGTGCAGAGCATCGGAAGCCTGCCCCGAGCCGGCGGTGGTGACGGGGTGGTCTTGTGAGCTGAAGGCAAGGTCGGCCTCAGGGGCGGCCCAGCCCGGCAGAGCCCCCGAGCGCTTGGAAGCGGCACCAATGTGGCGAAGGTACGGCTTGACATGGCGATCTGAAGGTGGCGCTTGAGAGCCGCCTAGCAGTGCCGCGACCGCGCGGTGCACCGGTGCCGCGTAGCACGCGGCAAAGAGACCACGCAGCTCCTCCCAAGACGCCACCGTGGATCCGGGGAGGTTGAGCAGCCAGGCGCGCGGCTCGCCGGCGAGGGCCATGGGGAGCCAGTTGGCCATGACCTTGTCGTCGCCCCCGGCCTCGAGGACGGCCTCCTCATATGCCAGCAGGAAAGTTGACGGGTCCGCCGCGCTATCGTAGCACGACGGCATCTCGGGCTTGAACTTGGGCGGCCATCGCACCTGCCGCAGGGCGGGGGCCAGGGCTCGGTGCCCCCTGGCCCCGTCTTCAACGCCGGCCGTCGGAGTCGGTAGCGGAGCGCCTGCCATAAAGGCGGAGCGCGGTGGCGGCGGAGCATAGATTGGCGGAGGGAAGGCTACCGCGCACCCCTACCTGGCGCGCCAAATGTCAGATCACGGGTTCCGGCAAAACCCTTAAGGTTCGAACTCTGGGGTGCGCGCGAAGTTCTTTCCCTCCTACCGATCTGCGTCCTAACTGGCTAAGATCTCGCGGACGAACTGACAACACAAAATACACAAGCTTTATACTGGTTCGGGCCACCGTTGTGGTGTAATACTCTACTCCAGTGTGGTGGTGGTGGATTGCCTCTTGGGCTGATGATGAACAGTACAAGGGGACGAACGGCCTCCAGAGGTTGAGGTGTTCTTGTGCCCGGTGAACTTGTGGGTGTGAGGATGGAAGATGGAATCGATCCACCCTACTGTGGTGGCTAGTTCTACTTATATAGGCCCTGGTCCTCTCCCCAAATATTGAGTGGGAAGGGAGCCAACAACGGCCAATTTGAAAGGGACAACTAGTACAACTTATCCTAACAAAAGCGATCTTCGCCTGCAAAATGCTCTGGGTGATGCCGCCTTGGGCTCCATGGTGACCTCCGTCTTGCCGTCCTGCTGGTCTTGGTCTCGTTGCACTGATATGGGAACCTTTGCTTGATGCCTTGGTACTCTGCGTCTGCGCTTGCCCCCTTAGCACCAAAGGGGAAACAAGGACGCTGCGCGCGCTGGCGCTCGCCTGGCGCCTACCTGATCTTGATCGTCATGGCTCACGTCACGTGAACCTCACGAGGTTTGCCCTGCCTTGATCTCTCCGCTCCTCGCGAGGCAACCTGGTGAGGCCGCTCCTGAGGAGGTCTTGCGTCGTCTACCTCGCGAGGCTTGGCCCCTCGTGAGGGTCTTGAATGCCTTGTTGATGAAGATGGGCCGTACAGGCCTGCTAGCACGGCCACGCCGCGGGCCGCACGCAGACAAGTCTGGGGACCCCCGTTCCCAGAACACCGACACTTACCTGTCCAGCCGAGCCGGCCCAGCATTGTAGCTGGCCCAGCCCAGCTGCCGCACCGTCTTCAACCTCCTGCCAGTAGGCAGAAGGGCGTGTGCCCGACGCGCGCCGACCGCCTCCTCCCTGACTGGCTGCCCCTCCTCCCCCTGGATGCCTCTCCCGAGTGCCACGCAACCCCCTGGCCCTCCTACTCTTCCCGTGCCCCTCTCCTTCCTCTGTCTCTCTCCCTCACTCCTCCCCGGACGCGCCCGAGACCGCCGACGGGCACCACCGCGGCCACCAGCGTCCCCACGCCCAGCCAGTTAGGCCATGAGCTCCGCCTCAGATCCGTGAAGCTCTACCCCGACGCACGCGAGCCGGGTGCCCTGAAGCCATGCCATCACCGTAGTCTTCATCGGCATGGCCGGCGATCGCCGCTGCTTGATTCGTAGCACCAAGGACGCCCCCGAGCTCGCTGACCACGTAATCGTCCTCTCTCTGAGCTCATTCCGCTTTCTCTTTGCTCGCCCCCTCCGTTCCCGTCCCCTAGCTCCGTGTTCTGGTCGTGGCCGAGGTCGCCGCCGCCGTGCCATGTCGTTGACGTGGCAACAGCCGCCTCCGCCCGCTTTTGAGCTTGTCGCCGTGCTCACCGAGCTCCCAGGAGCCGAACGCATCCCCCATCTCCTCATGTCATGCTCCGCAGCCCTGTTCTGCTCGACGCCGTAGCTCCGGCCGCCGCCCAAGTGGTTGTCGCCGTCGACCCCGGCCTCCTTGTGCCAAGCTGCATGCACCCCTAGATGTAGGCGAGCAAGGGCTCCCTCCTGGTGCCCTCTGTCGCCCGTTTAGCCGCTGGAGAAGCAACCCCGCGGCGCTTTGTCGTGTTTGCCGTCGCCGGAGTCAAGCCGCCGGTGGCATTGGCCCTTTTGACCAGGGGTTTGATCACCCCAGGTCACTGACATGTGGGCCCAGGCCCTAATTAACTTAGGTTAGATTTCCACTTAGCACTAATTAACTCTGTTAATTAGTTGTGACACTGACAGGCGGGTCCCACTGGTTAGGTTGGACATAGACGGCCCCTGTTGACCGATGACATTACAGTGACGCCATGCTGGCGTAGTAAATGATTTTCTGGATTAAAACTAATTTAGGTAATTACAGGAAATGACTTAAACTTCAAAAATTCATTGAAAATAATCTATAACTCCAATGGAAATAGTTTATAAATGGAAAATGATCAGAAAAATCCAAAGAATCTGTTAATGTCATTTCCATGCTTGTTTGAGCAAATTATGCCTACTGATCAGGTCAAATCAATTAAATGGCATTTGAATAATCACATATGGTGTTTGAATTTGAAACTTGTATTCAAACCAACTCCATTTAAATTGTTGCTAGCTGCATTAGCCCAAATCATAGCATGTTGCCATGACATGATCATGCATCATATTGTTGCATTGCATTGATTGTGTTCTTTCTCTATTGCTGGTGTTTGTCCCCTCTCTGTAGACGTTGTTTAGACGATGTGATCGATGACACCGATGAAGAGCTATACTATCTTCAGAAGTGCCAGGCAAGCAAACCCCCATTGAGCATTTTGGTACAATCCCACTCTCTCGCTCTTGCTCTCTTTTACTGCATTAGGACAACAATGATTCAACTGTTACATGCGGCGGTAGTTGAACTCCTTTCCTCCGCGTGACCTATCTTTGCCACAGTAATTGTTGAAACCCACTAACATGAGTAGGAGTTGTTTGAGCCATGATGTGCCTACTCATTGGTGCTTGTTTGTTATGCCTACTATGCTAAGAGTTGTGTCAGGTCTGATTCATCTGGGATGCATCGGGATGGTGATGAACATGTCTTACCATTGAGAGCTAAGTGTGTGAACACGATTTGGCAAAGGTAGCAATGAGAGGCCATGTAGGAGTACGTGGTGGGTTGTCTCATTGAAACCGTCCTCAGGAACTGAGTTCTGTGTTTGTGATCCAAGACAGTTACTACCACACATTGGGTTTCGGCAACTCGACCCTTCTCAGCTTATTAATCGCCTCGATCTCTGTCCAGGAGTTGCAACTACTTTCTGGTGTTTGTAGGTTGTGTTAGTAATCTACCAAGTGGCACCCGGTATAGGTGGGCTTGGGACAGACTAGGCACCATGGCCGGGTGTACCAAGCGTCACCCGTTTGGTGGGCTTGGGAACCCTATACACATCGTTTGGGGCTGTAGTGGAAACCCCGGCCGGATTTCCTTGCGGATAGAACCCGAATAGGCGATAAACCTAGACTAGAGACTTGTGTGGTTATTCAGGTCGTGGCCAACACCCTCGCTGGGCTTCCGCTTGAAGGTTGCCGAGTACATGTCGTGTAAAAGGTGATAAGTGGTGAGAGCGTGTGTGAAGAAGTACACCCCTGCAGGCTAATATGATCTATTCAGATAGCCGCGTTCGCGGATATGGACCACTTGAAACGCTTACATTCTTCATAGACAAGTGAAAGTGGATGCTCTAAAATGCGCAAGATAAGCGTGAGTGCTATGGATGGCCCTCTCGTAGGGAGACGGGAGCGGATCCATAGTGGTGTATTGTTATGGTGAATATGTGGAATCGTGTGCGCCACCTCAAAAGAGTTACTTGCAGTCGTAGTACGGGATACCCACTGAGTCAAAGCTGGCTTGCTGCAGTTAAACTCCACCAACCCCTTTGTTGATACTGATGCATATGTAGCTAGTCCTGATGTAAGTCTTGCTGGGTACATTTGTACTCACGTTTTCTTAATTTATGTTTTGAAGAGAGACTTCAGTCTTACTAGTAGTTTCGCGTGGACTTCGACATTTTGCTTGTTACCTCAGCTACGATCTTGTACCCTTGGGAGGGTCCTGTAGATAGTCAGGCTTCTTAGCCTTTTTCATTTATAGTTGTCTATACTCGGACATGGTATGCTTCCGTTGCTTGTATGCTCAGTATGTTGGGTCATGTGACCCATGATTTTAATTCTTACTATGTATGACTCTTCAGAGCCTTGTCAATAAATACTTTGAGTCGTAGAGTTTTGTTGTGATGCCTTGTTGTATTTGCACATATCGAGCATATTGTGTGTATGACTTTGAAATGCTTGGTATGTGTGGGATCCAACAATCTAGTTGTTTATTCTAGTAGCCTCTCTTATGGGGAAATGTCTCCTAGTGCTTCCACTGAGCCATGGTAGCTTGCTACTGCTCCGGAACACATGGGATGCTCGGCATGTGTCCTTCTTTGCTCCTGTGTCTGTCCCTTTGGCGAAATGTCATGTGTTGTTCCTTTAAGTCCTTGTAGGTTGCTACGACTTGGGTTCATACATTGATGACCGACATGTGCATTGCTGGGTCATGTATGCTTGTCCCTATAAGTTAGTGCCACCTTGGGTTTACGACTAGTCATGTCGGCCCGGGTTCTCTGTCATATGGATGATAGCGACACTATCATAAAAGTGAGCCAAAAGGCGCAAATGGTCCCGGGCCAGGTAAGGTGGCACCCATGGGGATACCGTGTGTGAAGCCGCAAAGTGATATGATGTGTTACATGCTAGATCGATGTGACTTAAGATCAGGGTCCCGACAAGGTTTGCCCAAGGAAGGGCAGCACCCAAGCACCGGTCCACCCACATATCAAATTATCAAAGTAATGAACGTGAATCATATGAGCATGATGAAAACTAACTTCACAACAATTCCCATGTGTCCTCGAGAGCGCTTTGCATTATATAAGAGTTTGTCCAGGATTGTACTTTGCTACAAAAAGGATTGGACCACCTTGCTGCACCTTGTTTACTTTTGTTACTTTGGTACCCGTTACGAATTATATTATCACACAACTACCTGTTACTGGTAATTTCAGTGCTTGCAGAGAATACCTTACTGAAAACCACTTGTCATTTCCTTCTGCTCCTCATTGGGTTCGACACTCTTACTTATCGAAAGGACTATGAAAGATCCCCTATACTTGTGGGTCATCACGGACTCGCGCCGCTCCATGAGTGCCTGCAACTTCTGGTCGTGCCGGGCCTGCATCTCCTTGACGCCCATCGCCATGGACTCCAGGAAAGATAGGTCCATTGCGACAGCAACTGAATCATCCACCTCTCCAACCCCTTGATGCAGCGGCGCGAGAATGTGCTGAAGTTCCTCATCGAGCTCCGCACCTGTCACTGTTGATGGCCCGGGGGCTCCGGTCCCAGGCTGCACCAACATCGGCACCAGTTGGCTTGGGGAGGACGTTGAGATCCCCGTCGTGGGCACAGAGGACGAAAGGGGGTCTAAGGTTTGGAGAGGAATCTTCCCCTCGATCACCACTCGCACCTCTGGGCGTTCTCAGAAGCATGTTCAGCCACCGCCAAGGAACCCAGAGCATTCCCGACAAAAGGGTCGTGTCCCTCCGTGGTGGCGATCTTGGTGGCCTCGTCCGCGGCAGCTCTCCCTATGCTCGCCACCTCTTCCAGCAATTCTAGCGCTTCGGCCTGGAGGACTGCAGGAGAGTGGACAAGCAGATGACCAAAAGACAGAGGTTTCAGGTCACTAGGGCATATGACGGAGAGGAACGGAAGTTAACTACCTGGAGAAACCTGCCGGGCAGGGGCCTCAGTTTCCCCGGCAGCATCAGCTGCTGGGCCATGAACTACACCCCTGCCGCACCAGTGGCGGCCGCATTCTGGGCAGTCTCATCCATAGAGGGCCTTGCCAGGGGTTCTTCGATAGGGGCAGTGGGAGGAACCTGCCCCTCCAGGGAGGACTCGTCCTGTGTCGTCTCGCCGCCTCCTCCAGTCGAGGAGATAGGGAGCTCGTGTTCGTCACCTCCAGCAGTGTAGACCAACCCTCCACTTTCAGGTCGGGGGCGGGGCTGGGGGCTCGGTACAGGATCTTTCGTGTAGCTCCCTGCCAAGTCCAGGCTCTCGGCCGCCTTTGGTGACCCAGCACGCCGGAGCCTGTTCGACCGGTGGATGAGGGTTTGCGTATCCTCCTCCACCTCCCTGGCCACAACAGCAAAAAAGAAAGAGGCCAGTCAGCAAAAATAGTCATACTGAAGCTATTTTACAAGAAAGGAATCTTCCTTACTCTTCCTCAATGAGCATGGAGTTCAAGTTGAACTCCATGGGAGGCGAGGGCGCCCTTCCTCTCTTATGGGATGGAGGGGCAGAGCTCTCTAGAAGCTCGGACTCCAGCTCAAGTGCCAGCGGCTCCGATGAAGACGACCTCTGTGAAGAGCTCGAGCCGGAATGGGAGCTGGAATCGACTTCCACTTCCGCCAATTTCTTGGCGGGGGAAGCCTTGATCCCGGCAAGGCGAGGAGACTGGCGGCAGACCACATCTGTCTTGGTGTTTTTGGTGGTGGTCTTGTTCACCCGCTTGGCGACAGGTGCCGAATTTGGAGCCACCGGTCCCTGGCTAGCAGTACGCCTGCGGGGACGCTGATCTAAAATCGGCTCGGGGGCTTGAGGCCCAGCCGCAAGCCACTCCGCCTCGAGCTCCGCCACCTCACCAATCTCCTCCTCCTCTTGGAGCTCTGTTGCCGGTGTGGCTAGGGCCTCAAGCCCGGCAAAATCGTTCTCGGCAGGAACATCACCAGCAAGTTCTTCCCTGGCAACCCCTTCCGTGGCCTGCGCCTCGCCGCCACCGTGAGAGGAGTCTTCGTCCTGAGCTTTCCCTTTTCCCTTCCAGGACTTTGCGGCCCTTGCCATTGCAGCCATTCGGGTAGCCTTGTCCTCCTCAATTCTTCTCTTGATAAACGCTGCCTCCACAGAGGAGGTGCATCTATACATCTTGGGTTCGACCCTGACGACCTTCTCCACCAGAGTACTGGACAGAGTTCTTCATCAGGGGTGGGCAACCAACAATTGCTTGCCACCCCATGGGCGTTACAATCTATCATCCACTTCACGATTTGATCCCGGGCTGAATTGACATTCAAAGGGATGGCATTTGCCAGGAGCTTAAACAACTCAAAGTGTCCAAATAGCTGATCACACAACCAAGCGTGGCCATAAACAGACAAATTGTTGGCCAGGCCTGGGAGCAACCTCATCCTGTCCCCGGCGTCACCATACAGCCAGGCAGGTATGTCCCTATTCTGAAGTGGAGAGATACGGCGAAGGAGAAAGTCTGCCCCCACATTCTCGATGGTTAGCCCGACAGTCTTCAAATGGGTGATCTTGTTTATTGCCGGGCGAAGCCTGTAATTGGTGAGGCCGTATGCGCTCCATACTTTTCTGCGCTTGACACACACTGTCTGAGCTTCACAAAACTCTGGAGCTTCCTCATCATGGATCTAGCACCAGTCCCCTCTCCACTCTTCCCACCTCTCACGCTACAGACCAGATATATATCCCCAAGTTTTCCTTGCTACTCGTGGCATCCGACTGATGTTTCCGGAGCGGTGAGTCTTGTTCTCCACCCGCAGGACAAAGTAATGCCTGCACAGATCGACATTGGGGGCAACTGCAACAAAATTCTCGCACAAATGGGCAAAGATGGCCATGGTCACCATTGCATTTCGCGTAAAGTCAAGAAGGTGGAATCAGTAAATCATCATCATTGCTTCAAAGAATTCAAAGAAAGGGGAACAGAGGCTGCACATGAAGTATGCGCAAAAGAATCGGTACGAATTTGGCGGGTCCTCTTTCCCCTCCCCCAGAACTTTGGGCGCACCATGCCCTTTTGGGACTTCCCTCCCCCACAGGTATACGTACCTGGCTTGCAGAACCGGGCCATCCAGATTCGATGGGAAAAAGACAATGTCTCCCTTCTGCTTCTTGTCCAGCTCCGTCGCCCTCTTGCTTCCCTCGTCGACCACTTACTTCGCCGCAGCCATCTGCTTCCCCTTCGCCGCGGTTTTCTTCCCCATTTCCTCGGACGCCGATGCAAATGGGGGAAGGTATCAGGTGGAGGAACGACGACGGGGGAAGGGTTGGTTTGGATTGCGAGAGAAGACGGTGGGAGGGTAGGACAGGCGACATGTGAACCGCGTCGCTCCGCATTTTCTTATCTTAAGGGGAAAAGGGGAGGAGCGGGCGTGGAATGGGGGGTGCGATGCTTCCGAAAGTTACCGTTTTACCTTAACTACAACAGTCCCACGGCCACACGACTCGCAGTAATTGTGTGAAGTGGACGTTCGCTTGACTGGTCATCATGGCGAACCGCCGTGCGCAGCCTTCTCCTGCCACGTGTCCGTGCACTGTTTGGAGCATAACCCAACGTGTCGCGCAACACATAAGGCTCAGGCTCGGGGGCTTATGTCGGGGAAAATAAACCAGGGTGTATATTTCCCCCTGACTCGTACACGGACAATGAAGCCTATAGGCACGGGAACAAGACCACAACACCAAGGTCAGAGCGGAGCACAAGGAATCAGTTCTTCGAAGGACCAACATGCAGCACAAGTAGGCCAAGACTAACTAGAAGAGCAAGATACCGCTAAGGAAGAAACCTCCCTTGCCGGGCAGGCGAGCCTGGCAAGGACGGGGTCGCCTCAGAAGCGAGCCTCCAGGTCATCCCGGCAGGCCTGCCGGGACTCGCATGGCAGAACCACCTCACCACGACGCACAGCGTCGATCGGTGCGGTGTCAATCTCCAAAGTGACTAAGTGGCTGCTATTTGCCACATGGTAGCCATTTCCTACAGAAAATGCCTCCAAATGAAACCCCTCGTGCAACATGTCAAGCGAGCAGGTGCGAAGCTGGCTAAACAGCCCAGCAAGGCTTGTCAGGCAAGCTATGATGTGACATTGAGCGTCGCATTTAATGCGCTCTATCCAGCCTATGGAGTTAGGTACGATAGCACTGTTTGCTATCTAATCAGTGTATAATGACTGATTTGCCACTGTGGTGATCCCTTTGTCTATAAAAGTAGGCCCAAGGCAACCATAGAAAGGGTGGGCAAATCCACCCCTTCACATATTCATACGCGCGTGGCCGCTTCACCCATAGGCAACCCTGTCGGGCAAAGCGTGCCACGCTCACAACCATTTTTCCACCATCAATACACCAAAGCAGGAGTAGGGTTTTATGCCTCACGGCGGCCTGAACCAGGTTAAAAGACTGCCAGCATGATCTTTGTCGCGCTGTCTCATGCTCCTCTGCTCTTTGTGCAACATGCCATCCCCCTGCCGAACCTATCATCTTTGTCGAAGAGGATCACCTTGACCGCACAACCACAATAGGGTGTTTGCCATTGTTGGTTTCACCAACTATCCGCAACCTCAAGGTCACAAAGATGTTAGTTGACGGCGGGCAGGGTTGAATCTGATTTCCCCCAAGGTGATTAGCAAACTTCAGATATCAGATGAGAGCTCAAGATTGCTGGCATGTTTCAAGGAATCAACCCTGGCAGGAGTAGTCCTAAGGGGAAGATTACGCTGCCAGCGACGTTTGAAGGAGAACTAAACTACCGGACCGAGAGGGTTGTGTTTGACGTGGTTGAGCTTCCTTGCCGTACAATGGGATTCTTTGTCGTCCAGCTCTGGTGAAATTCATGGCGACATCCCACTATGCCTACAACACTCTGAAAATGCGAGGGTCAATGGGCGTTATTTCCATCCCATTAGACAAGAAAGATGCAATCATATGCGTGGATAAGATGTACTGGGATGCGGTAGCTGCCGAGGCCGGTGAAGCTGCAGCTCCCGCCAAGGAGACAAGAAAGGAAAGAAGGCTAGCAGAGAAGTCGGCAACGAATTCAGGAAGCGCACCTCTATGGAGTGCACTGCACCAGTCGATGACTTGCCAGAGAGATCCACTAGCAAGAGATCCAAGGTTGCTTCACCTACCGTAAATAAGGAGCCGGCAAGGATGGATGGCGCTAATGGTTGTCGCTGTCAAAACCGTTGGATCTCAGGTAGGGGGTCCCGAACTGTGCGTCTAAGGCGGATGGTAACAGGAGGCGGGGGACACAATGTTTACCCAGGTTCGGGCCCTCTCGATGGAGGTAATACCCTACTTCCTGCTTGATTGATCTTGATGATATGAGTATTACAAGAGTTAATCTACCACGAGATCGTAGAGGCTAAACCCTAGAAGCTAGCCTATGATTATGATTGTTGTTGTCCTACGGACTAAACCCTTCGGTTTATATAGACACCGGAGGGGGCTAGGGTTACACAGAGTCGGTTACAAGGGAGGAGATCTACATATCCGAATTGCCAAGCTTGCCTTCCACGCAAAGGAGAGTTCCACCCAGACACCGGACGAAGTCTTCAATCTTGTATCCTCATAGTCCAACAGTCCGGCCAAAGTATATAGTCCGGCTATCCGAAGACCCCCTAATCCAGGACTCCCTCAGTAGCCCCTGAACCAGGCTTCAATGACGATGAGTCCGGCACGCAGATTGTCTTCGGCATTACAAGGCGGGTTCTTCTCCAAATCCTGAGTACCTGTCGAGTAGTGTCCGGCTTCCCATGAATGTTGCGCTCCTCGGCTTGTGCGCCTAATAATGGCTATCTTCCACGTGTCGAGCGAATGCGAGAAGTCGGGGCATTTTTACATTTGCCATTGTCGGTGTCAAAACTAGCGGATCTCGGGTAGGGGGTCCCGAACTGTGCGTCTAAGGCGGATGGTAACAGAAGGCGGGGGACACGATGTTTACCCAGGTTCGGGCCCTCTCGATGGAGGTAATACCCTACTTCCTACTGGATTGATCTTGATGATATGAGTATTACAAGAGTTGATCTACCACGAGATCGTAGAGGCTAAACCCTAGAAGCTAGCCTATGGTATGGTTGTTGTTGTCCTACGGACTAAATCCTCCGGTTTATATAGACACCGCAAGGGGCTAGGGTTACACAGAGTCGGTTACAAGGGAGGAAATCTACATATCCGTATTGCCAAGCTTGCCTTCCACGCCAAGGTGAGTCCCATCCGGACATGGGACGAAGTCTTCAATCTTGTATCTTCATAGTCCAACAGTCCGGCTAATGTACATAGTCCGGCTGTCCGAGGACCCCCTAATCCAGGACTCCCTCAGTAGCCCCTGAACCAGGCTTCAATGATGATGAGTCCGGCGCGCAGATTGTCTTCGGCATTGCAAGGCGGGTTCCTCCTCCGAATACTCCGTGAAAGATTTTGAACACAAGGATAGTGTCCGGCTCTGCAAAACAAACTCCACATACCACCGTAGAGAGAATAATATTTCCACAAATTTAATCTACTGACAACTTTTCATAACGTGACATCACATCACGGCCTGGTCATTATTCGAACCGTTTCTGCCAGCCTGCCACTGCATGTTTCGCGAGGCAGTTTTTATTGGCACATCTTGTCGAAGCAGAGATCGTGTTCCCCTTATCACGGGATTCTCATCAATACGGTTATGGGTAACCCAATCGTGCCTGTTGGTATGACTCCTCGATTTTAGGCAAGTTCCAAACGGCCACGCGGAGGACGTTTGATATTCACCCTCTTTATAAAGAGGCCAAGGCATGTCCTTTTCTTCTCGCGCTCAATCGAATCCTTCCCCCGCCCCGAGTTCCAATACCCAAGGCTCAGGCTAGGCGTTTCGGACCTTCAATCATGTCCGGATCCAACCTTCAAGGTCGGTGGATGCCCTCTTCTGTCACAGAGGAGGACATCAAGAAGCTAAGAGAAGCCAGGTATCTGACCGCGGAAATCTCGCATAGGCTGCCTGCTCAAGGGCAGGTCATCCCCACTCCCGAACCAGGCGAGACTGTCGTATTCGTCTCCCACTTCCTCCGAGGCTAGGCCTTAGTCTAGATCCCTTTGTTAGAGGGCTCATGTTCTATTACGGGCTTGATTTCCATGATCTGGCCCCGGATTCCATCCTTCACATCTCGTCGTTCATCGTCGTGTGTGAGGCCTTCCTCCACATCACCCCACACTTCGGCTTATGGCTCAAGACCTTTAATGTGAAGCCGAAGATGATTAGTGGGCGACAGGCAGAATGCGGATGTGCCGTAATAAGCAAAGGCGACGATGTTCCATGGCCAAAGGGTTCCTTCCCGGAGGTGTCCAGCCTATGGCAATGAGAGTGGTTTTACATCACCCCTCCCCGAGGTACTAAGTGGGTAGCCGCCCCTGCCTTCCGCTTGGGCCCCCCGCCACAACTGGTGTCATGGATCAACAAGGGGCTGGACTGGAGGCCAATAAATGATGTGTCGATATTGCAGAGTCGCATCCGTGATCTCCTCGAGAGAGATGTCAGCCTGGTCACGGTAATGCAAGTCCTGCTAGTTCGTCGAATCCTGCCTTGCAAACGTCGACCTCTCCGTATGTGGGAGTTCAACCCGGAAGGACCGCGAGCTATTCAGCACTTCTTCGGCGTGATGCTCGAAGAGATGTACAGATTGTCCTACGGATCACAAATAAAGTGTTCGGACACCACCGAGGATGCGGGTCTGAGCTGCAATCGTCTAGATACCCAAGTAAGTAGTTCTTTGGCCGAACATGCTATCTATTTATCACAACATCGTTCTGAAAAGTCGCTCTTTTACCAGGACTGGGTAAAAAAGGCGAAGGTGATCAGGTGTTCGGCCCCCCTTCCCGAAGGCTCAGCAGATCCAGTGCTGGCCAGAATGCTTGAGCTCGCGCCTTATCAAGCGCCCTCAGGGGAAGATAAAGGGGGGAATAAAGAAGCCGAAAGCGGGCCTCACTCATTATTCATCCAGACCGGGGGAATTAGTGCCTCCGCGAAGGAGGATAACCGGGGAGAAGAATCTAAAATTCCCTCTCCCCAGGGAAGGAAGAGGACCGCCTCTGAAGACTTGGAAACAATGATTTCCAAACGAGGGAAGAAATCTTCGGCTGAGGGTCCTACCCCGGAGGGTATCCTTACCGCACAGTGCCCGCAAGGGGATCAGCCCCCCACCGAGCTGTAAGTAGACAAGAGTACTTTATAGTAAACATATCCTACGTTATTTCCGAGGACAATAACCAAGACGTATGTCCTGCAGTTCGGATCGTAGCCCTTCTCGACAGAGTTCGTCTTCGGGGGATCTTCTTCCGGAGATGATGGAGAGCGAAACAGCTCCCCATGCCTCCCCGCCTAATGAGGCGGGCGACCTTGAGGTGTCGTCACGAAGGGTTTCTCCTGATCCGCCAAGGCCGGAAGGTAACCCTTCGGCCACCCAGAGTCTGGAGTATTCGGCTCCTAAGGGGAGCAACAAAAAGAGTCCGGAGCTGTCCAGCACGCGACCAGACTCACTGCAGAATCTTCTGGAGCAAGCGGCTATCTTAGAAGCACACCGTACATTAATGGGTACGGTGGTTGAGAAGATTTCATCCGCCAAAAGCGGGTTGCATGAAGCTTTTATGAGCCTGCTGAGAGGCTTTGAGGTACGCAAAGTAGTATGTATATTTTTTACGGTACCGCACACGCCAGGTGTGCCCTATGTAGATAGTAGCCCCTGAGACTCTGGTTGCTTTCGAAAAAGTCGGCAAAGAGAGGATCATAGTCCTAGGTAATAATGATGCCGCCGTCATGTGTAGGTGGCTGAAGGTTCGGTGCCTAACCGGACTGGTGAGTTTGCTGAACTGAAGCGGCAACTTGATGCGGCAGATGCCGACATCGTGCTTGTAAATAGGCAGCTTGACGAGGCACAGGGTATGTATTCTCCGATGGTCAACATATATTAAGAGGAGCATAATGCTAGTATCTATAATATGTTGTGTCTGGAGATGGAGCTGCCGCCCTGGAGACCCTTCGGGGGGAACTTGCCCGAGCCAAGGAACAAGCCAGGAGGAGTGGTGCGGCCGCCCTAAAGGCGGTCGAAGAGTTAAAAGCCGAACAGGATGCGCATTGCGAGAGCAAAGAGAAAATAGCCAAGATGGCTGTTGAGCTGACAGACGCCGCCGACCGCTATGAGCTTCTCGAAAGGGAAAGTCAAACGAAGACGGCGGACCTGGAGAAAGCCATGGTAGCAGCTAAGGAAACCCGCTCTAAAATCAGAGCGACGAAGGAGGAGCTATGTAACACCCCGGATGTAACTTTCCATATTTGTAACTCCAACTCTTGCCATTTTCGGCTATGTGTTATGATATTCCCTTCGTGGTCGGGTTTTGTCTTTCGTTTTGCATTTTGCTCATGTCATGCATCTCATATCATGTCATCATGTGCATCTCATTTGCATACGTGTTCATCTCATGCGTCCGAGCATTTTCCCCGTTGTTCATTTTGCATTCCGACACTCCCACATGCACCGGCGCACCCCTCTTGTCTCTTTTCGTGAGCGGGTGTTAAACGTTCTCGGAATGGACCGAGGTTTGCCAAGTGGCCTTGGTACACCACCGATAGACCACCTGTCAAGTTTCATTCCATTTGGAGGTCGTTTGATGCTCCAACGGTTAACTGGGTAACCGCAAAGGCCTTTTGTGTGTTGCAGCCAAACACCCCTCCAAACAGCCCAATAACCCATCTAAGCCCCCTCCATGCTCTCGGTCGTTCGATCACGATCGTGTGGGCGAAAACCGCACTCCATTTGGAGTTTCCTAGCTCCCTCTACCTATATATATGCATTCCCCTTCCAAATTCGCGGTGCAAACCCTAGCCTTCTTCCCCTCCGCGCCACCGGACAAAACCTCCCCTCGCCGGCGGACATGTCCGGCCGCCGTCCCGTCCAATAGGACGCCGCCACGTCACCGCCGCCGGCCCCCTCTCTCTCCTCCGCCGCCTGGGCCCGCGGGGCCCAGATCCGGCCCCCGCGGCCCGTACGCCGCCGCCCGCGCGCGCCTCCTCCCGCGGACCCCGCGCCTCCGCCGCCGCCCAGGCCTTGCCGCCTCGCTCCGGCGCGTCGCCGACCACCGCCGCCCTCGGCGCCTGCGCCTCCATGCCGCGCCGTCCTCGCCGCCGACCTTCCCCGCGGCGGATTCGGCGTCCCCGACCGCTGGCGCCTTCCCCGAGCGCTCCTCTGGCCGTCTCCTTCCAACTCCGGCGAGCCGCCCCGCCTCGGCTTCCGTGCCACCAACCCTAGATCTGGAGAGGTTGAACCCCGAAATTTCCTCCCAAGTCCTTTTTGTCATATTATGTTGCTCTGTTCATCATGGCATATCTCATTACATACTGCTCCGTTTTGCATGCATGATATATCGAAATGTTCAACACGAGAAGCTCTTCATTTTGTTCCATTGTGCCATGCTCGTTTGAGTTCATCTTAATGCTCAAATCTCTGGTGCAAGAGTGCTATATGATGTTTACTGCTGTTACTTGTTAGAATTTGATGTTTTGTTATTTTTGTTGCATTTGATGTGTGCATCTTACGAGCATGAGCTCTACAGGTGTTTTGATCTATGCCATGCCATCTTTACAGGGGTGTATGCCATGTATTTTTGTGATCTATGTGGTGACTAGCACAAGCATGCAAACTAGGCTTCGTGATGTTTCTGTTTTCAGGGACAGGATTTTGCGAAGTCTTTTACCTGCTGTTATTTTGTTGCCATGTATCCATGTGTCTACAGTGAGATCCATGCTTCTTTTGTGTATGTTCAGTAAGGATGTTTTGTAGATATAGTTGTGCTCTATCCATCCATGCCCCTGTTTGCAATTATGGATTGCCCTAGCATGTCTTAATCTTGCTCTACTTTTGCTATAAAATGTTCCTGGCAGAATGTTAACATGATATTCAATTTTGCCAAGGTTGTCGTAGCTGATCCATACATGCTGGGAACTTCCTCTTTCCATGGTTAGCTTCATAAACATGCCATCTTGCTGCAAGTATGCTTGTTTTGTCATGCATCGCTTTTTGATGAGTGCTTCGAGCTCACAAAGATGCCTTCATAATTCTGTTAATGCCATGCTCTGTTTTCTGCCAAGTCTGGAACATGTTAACGAAACTTGCTATGTTTACATGGGTGCCATCATATCTTTTGATCCTTTTTGGATCATGATCAGTAAGGGACTTTTGTTCCATGCTTCTAGTAGATTCATGCCATGCCTTATTTTTCTATTATAAGTTCCTGTAGCATGTGTTTGGCTTGCTCTTAACATTGCTACCTGATGCTGCTTCAACCATGTTCAATATTTTCACCAAGTCTGTGAAGCTGATATCTTTTGCACTTTTTCCATGCTTGTTTGAACCTGTTATTTTGTGATCTAGCCGTATCTCAGTGTTCATCTTTTGTCAACGATCTCGTGTAGATCACTGCCATATGCTTTGTTGCTATGTTGGGTGCGGTAGCATAGTTACTTGATGTATTCTATGTGCTATCATGCTGTTAATCGCAGAATCGTGTCATTCTTGTTTTGCTCGCCATTTGCAAACCGTGCATCCGTTTCCGGTGATCTTTATATCGATTTCGACCAAAATCATCTCATCTTTCCGGTGGCATACTTGGTTTGCCAAGTTGATGCCTTGTTCATCCTTTTTCTTCCGGAGCATGCATATGCATCGCATATCACATCTCGCATATCATTCATGTATTGCATCATGTTGCTTGTGCATTGCACCGTGATTGATTGTGGTTCCATTGCTTGTGTTCTTGCTGTGGGTAGAGCCGGGAGACGAGTTCGTAAATGAGGAACCTGTTGAGTACGCTTACGAGGATCAAGCTTTCGACAACTCTGAGAACCTTGCAGGCAAGATGGCCATACCCTCGAAATCACTTCTATCTTTGCTTTGCTAGTTGTTAGCTCTATTGCTATGCTGTGATACCTACCACTTGCTATATCATGCCTCCCATATTGCCATGTCAAGCCTCTAACCATCCTTTCCTAGCAAACCGTTGTTTGGCTAAGTTACCGCTTTTGCTCAGCCCTTCTTATAGCGTTGCTAGTTGCAGGTGAAGTTGAAGTTGGTTCCATGTTAGAACATGGATATTTTGGCATATCAAAATATCTCTTATTTATTTAATGCATCTATATATTTGGTAAAGGGTGGAAGGCTCGGCCTTATTCCTGGTGTTTTGTTCCACTCTTGCCACCCTAGTTTCCGTCATACCGGTGTTTTGTTCCTTGAGTTTGCGTTCCTTACGCGGTTGGGTGATTTATGGGACCCCCTTGACAGTTCGCCATGAATAAAACTCCTCCAGCAAGGCCCAACCTCGGTTTCACCATTCGCCACCTAAGCCTTTTTCCCTTGGGTTTTCGCGAGCCCGAGGGTCATCTTTATTTTAACCCCCCAGGCCAGTGCTCCTCTGAGTGTTGGTCCAAACTAGAGCACCATGCGGGACCGTCCCGTGGCAACTTGGGTTATGTTGGTACCTGTACGCTTCGCTTATCCGGTGTGCCCTGAGAACGAGATATGTGCAGCTCCTATCGGGATTTGTCGACACAGTCGGATGGTCTTGCTGGTCTTGTTTTACCATTGTCGAAATGTCTTGTAAACTGGGATTCCGAGACTGATCGGGTCTTCCCGGGAGAAGGTTTATCCTTCGTTGACCGTGAGAGCTTATAATGGGCTAAGTTGGGACACCCCTGCAGGGTATTATCTTTCGAAAGCCGTGCCCGCGGTTATGAGGCAGATGGGAAATTGTTAATGTCCGGTTGTAGAGAACTTGACACTTGACTTGAATTAAAATACATCAACCACGTGTGTAGCCGTGATGGTCTCTTTTCGGCGGAGTCCGGGAAGTGAACACGGTTTGAGTTATGCATGAACGTAAGTAGTTTCAGGATCACTTCTTGATCATTTCTAGCTTCGCGACCGTTGCGTTGCTTCTCTTCTCGCTCTCATTTGCGTATGTTAGCCACCATATATGCTTAGTGCTTGTTGCAGCTCCACCCCATTACACCATCCTTTCCTATAAGCTTAAATAGTCTTGATCTCGCGGGTGTGAGATTGCTGAGTCCTCGTGACTCACAGATTCTACCAAAACAGTTGCAGGTGCCGACGATACCAGTGCAGATGATGCAACCGAGCTCAAGTGGGAGTTCGACGAGGAACGTGGTCGTTACTATGTTTCGTTTCCTGACGATCAGTAGTGGAGCCCAGTTGGGACGATCGGGGATCTAGCATTTGGGGATATCTTATTTTCATATGGATTTGACCGTAGTCGGTCTATGTGTGGATTTCGGATGATGTATGATTTAATTTATGTATTGTGTGAAGTGGCGATTGTAAGCCAACTCTCGTTATCCCACTCTTGTTCATTACATGGGATTGTGCGAAGATGACCCTTCTTGCAACAATACCTACAATGCGGTTATGCCTCTAAGTCGTGCCTCGACACGTGGGAGATATAGCCGCATCATGGGCGTTACAAGCTACGTTAAGCCGGAAATATCGCGGCTGGGAAGCACTTTTTGTTGCGGACGAAGTTCGGAGATCCTAAGTATGCCCTTCTGGATCAATTATGGAGTTCCGCGGACGCGTACCTGGATTTGGCAGCGAGTGCTGCTGATGCGACCAAGTTTTTCAAAGATAAAAAAGATGACGAAGTGGAAAAGTTGTTCTGGTCGCAGTCCATGCTCCGGCGCGTCCGCTGCTGTTAAATGAGCAAATGGCCGAGTGGGCCGAGCTCCATAGGTTGTCCGGGCTTGCCATGAGGTCTGTCGTGGATCGTCTCTGGCCGGAAGGACCAAGGCCGAATAGTTATTTTGGTCTTGTGCAACAATTCTTTGGTGATGTGCCACATATTGACGCGGTAAAGAGGTCGGCATGCATAGAGGGTGCGCGGATGGCTCTTGCCCGTGTCAAGACCTACTGGGTGGAGATGCAAGCCACCGTGATTGCAACCCAGAATCCGGCCATAGGCCAGGTTTCTGCCGAGCACTATTTTGAAGAAGTCCTGGAAGGTGCTCGTTTAATAGAGGCTCAGTACTCGAAGAGTGTCATGTTCAAGTGACATGTATTTAGATTGTAATAACAATGCTATTTGAATTATAAAGGTTGTGTTCATACTTTTGCCTGAAAGTATTATGGTGCCTCCTTTGCGGCCGTCTATGTATATATGTATATAACCTGAAAGTTTGCAGTCGTCGGCTTCAGCCCCCACGCACATAATGCGGGGGTGTTCGCAAAAGCGCGTGTTCACACTTGATCCAACGTCTTGGTCCATTAAGGAGGTGATAGCGCAGTGAACGAGGCAATCGGACTATATTGCTTTAACACTTCCACTTAGCCATAGGAGTTTGACAGTGGGGCTACTATATAGCCCCTGGTACTTTCGCGCTCATCCGAATACGGGGTGCTTACGTACATGACCGGGAAAACCGGCCCTTCGTTAATGCGGAGGAATCTCGAAGATTTCGCTAAGTCATCGAGTGGTTGACCAGTCTCACGCTTTATCATGACAGTCAGTTTTTGGCTTTCTCTACTGAGGTGCTCATCCGGATGAACTAGGGCACAATCGCAGTAGTTCTCCCGGTGCCACCTTAGCCGATAGAGCGGAACGTAAGGTAGCAAAACGCGGGAGCCAGGCAAACCCAACATTTGGCCAAAGACATGATTCGGAGCGGATGCATATAAGGCCAAACTCGTGACGCCGAACACTCCCTAAGGTATTCGGTCTTTACAACATATACCGGGCTGGGTAACGCCCTTGATAATGAACCCCTAGTGTCCAGGTACATGCATTATTCTGACGTGGTGAAATGCCAATAACGTCAGCATCCCTCTCGGTTGTAGTGAGTATCCGGAGGATGTGAAGCAACAAGAGACAGTAAAAAAGGTTTACACAGGGTCTTAATCTAAAAAGAAACCTTTGAGCAGGGCCCTGCTGCACGTCTGCGCTAGTGTCTCTGTTGTGCCGTATCCTGGAAGGGTGTAGCACGATTATCATCTCTAAAAGAGAAGACATTAGTTGAAAGTTATCGTGCAGAAAATTGGTTATTCTCAATAAACCATTAAAATTCAAGATGAGTGAGGTTGAGCCGAACTGTAGTCCTTTTTACATGCGGGAAGCCCCTGGTACCGCCTATGGGGGTATATCCGTCAAACCAATCTCAGGTTTATCTAAGCTGTTATAGGTAGTGATGCGCCGGACTCGTCTAGCCGTGTCCGCGGTCTTGACGACCGATCATTTATTCTGGTTGGAGGCCGTTTAAGTGTTCGGCTGCTAAAGTCGCCACACCTTCTTCTGCGCGTAAGGAACGCTCAACATTTCCGCTAACTGTGATGATGCCACGTGGACCGGGCATCTTAAGCTTAAGAGAGGCGTAATGCGGGACTGCATTAAAACGAGCGAAAGCTGCTCTTCCAAGTAGTGCTTGATAGCCGCTTCGGAATGGAGTGATTTCGAAGGTTAACTTTTCACTTCGGAAGTTGTCGGTAGAACCGAATACAACCTCTAGTACTAGAGAGCCCGTACAGTGGGCCTCTGGGCCTGGCATTACTCCTTTAAAGGTAGTATTGCTTTGGCTGATTCTCGTCGGGTCTATCCCCATTTTGCGGACTGTGTCTTGATATATCAGATTAAGACTACTGTCGCCGTCCATGAGGACTTGGGTTAGATGGTATCCGTCGATAATTGGGTCTAGTACCAAGGCAGCCAATCCTCCGTGCCGGATACTTGTCAGGTCATCCCTGCGATCAAAAGTGATCGGGTTGGCCGACCATGGGTTGAACTTAGGGGTGACGGGCTCTACGGCGCATATGTCTTGGAGTGCATGTTTGCTCCTTCTTTTTGTTACGTGAATCATGTTCACTGTTTTGACCTCTGGTGGGAATTTTTTCTGTCCCCCAGTGCTTTGCTGGCGAGGCTCATCCTCATCTTCACTTGGTGTTTCCCTCCCCTTGTGTTCGGCGTTTAACTTACCGCCTGCTTGAAGACCCAGCATTCTCTGTGGGTGTGATTTGCAGGTTTATCGGAGGTGCCATGAATCTGACATAATTTGTCTAGAATCTTGTTTAGGCTGGACGGTCCATCTCTGCTACCTTTGAAAGGCTTTTTTCGCTGACCGGGTCGAGAGCCCTAAATCCGGCGTTTACCGCCGTGTTGTCTGGGATGTCTTCGTTATTTCGACGCTTGCTTCTACGTCATGGTTTTCCATTGCCATCCCTGACTTCAGATGTGCCTGGGTCGCTGGTGCTACTGTGGGCCAGCCAACTATCTTCGCCCGCGCAAAAGCGGGTCATGAGGCTTGTTAGGGCTGCCATTGTCCTTGGCATTTCTTGGCCGAGGTGTCTGGCGAGCCATTCGCCTCGGACGCTGTGTTTGAAAGCTGCTAAGGCTTCGACGTCCGGGCAATCGACAATTTGATTCTTCTTAGTGAGAAATCTATTCCAAAGCTATCGGGCTGACTCTCCGGGCTGTTGAATTATATGACTTGAATCGTCTGCGTCCAGAGGTCGGACATAGGTCCCTTGAAAGTTAGCCCTAAAAGCATCCTCAAGCTCCTCCCAACTTCCAATGGAATTTTCGGGGAGGCTCTTCAGCCAGTGCCAAGCTGGTCCTTTCAACTTGAGGGGCCAGTATTTGATGGCGTGGAGATCGTCTGCGTGAGCCATATGGATATGGAGGATGAAGTCCTCAATCCAGACCCCAGGGTCTGTCGTTCCGTCGTATGCCTCTATGTTCACGGGTTTGAATCCCTCTGGGAATTCATGATCCAGTACCTCATCGGTGAAGCATAGGGGGTGTGCGGCACCCCTGTATTTGGATGTATCATGGTGTTCTGACGGTTGTAGTGTTCAGTTTTGATTCTGCGCTGGAGCGCGCTTCCTACATCAGTAGATGGATCTGGTAATGCCGTCTTTTTGATCCAAGTCCTCACATAAATCGTGTGCTGACTTATGTGCGGCCTCGTTAGCTGCCCTATCGCGGCCACGAGGTGGTCGATCCGACCGATCAGCCATTTTATTTTTTGGCTGTGTAGGTTCTAAGGCCTCGTCATCGAATTCAGGCAGCAGCTTGCGCTTTGGGTAAGTCTTTGTGTGGCGACTGCCACCGTACTTTTCCGAAGTGTCCAGCACTTTGTTCCATCTACTGATGAGTGTATTTTGCGCGGCCTTAAGCCTTTGTTTCTGCTTATTGAGACTCCTCGCGGTGGCAATAAGCCTCCTGTGGAGGTTCTCTTGTTCCAAGTTCCTTTCCGAGATGATATGTACATCGTCATCCGGACTATTCTCCTCTCGGGAGATAGGTTGATTATTTCTACCCTCGGCGTCGCCGTGATCGGACAGTGGCTCCGTACTATGTTTGCTGTCCGCTAGCTCGTCCTGCTCTATTGCATTGGAGTCGACCGGGGTCTCATTCTTTCTTGCGCTGTTATCGTTGTTTTTGCCGAGGCGGGATTTGGAGCGGCGTCTGCGTCGTCGCTTTGGTTGCTTCTCGAGGGGGTTATCCTTCGTTGCATCCTCCCGTTCCTCATCATTGTCTTCTTTGGGTGTATCCACCATGTATATATCATGTGATGAAGTGGCTGTCCAGCGCCCTGTGGGCGATGGTTCCTGTTCGTCTCCTGTATCGTCGTCCATACCGTCGATGTCTTCGGAGCCGAAATCGAGCATGTCGGTTAAATCGTCGACAGTGGCTAATAAGTGGGTGGTGGGTGGGGAGCGAATTTCTTCGTCGTCCGGAAATAGTTCAGCCAAGGGTCTCCTGACAGAGAGAGAGACCTCAACGAGTTTAGCACATCGCCAAAGGGCGAGTGCTGAAAGATATCCGCGGAGGTAAACTCCATGATTGGTGCCCAATCGGATTCGATAGGCACGGACGCAGGCGGCTCGGAGCCCGTGGCCGGGGACGAATCCAACGGTTCGGCAACACGGGTCTCGTAGGAGGTGAAGTCAGTATTCGGCTCTGTCACCACTGAGAGTGCGGCCTCCGTGGCGGGGTCCATCCACCCGTCCTCAGATGGCGCGATTTGTTCCGGATTGAGGGCCGGAGTAGTTGCAGGTGCGATCTCCCGAACACTGTCCGACGACAAAGCTAAGCCATGCTCGTCGTGACTGTGCGGCACACTTGACATGGGCTCGAATCCGTCAAAGATCAAGTCTGCACGGCTGTCGGCGGTATAGTTCAAGTTTCCAAACCTGACCTGATGGCCAGGGGCGTAGCTCTCGATCTGCTCCAGATGGCCAAGCGAGTTGGCCCGCAGTACGAAGCCGTCGAATACAAAGATCTGTCCGAGGAGGAAAACCTCACCCTGGATCGCATCGTTGCCGATGATCGAAGGAGCCATCAAGCCTTACGGTGACGGCACAGTGGAACTCTCAATGAAAGCACCAATGTCGGTGTCAAAACCGGCGGATCTCGGGTAGGGGGTCCCGAACTGTGCGTCTAAGGCGGATGGTAACAGGAGGCGGGGGACACGATGTTTACCCAGGTTCGGGCCCTCTCGATGGAGGTAATACCCTACTTCTTGCTTGATTGATCTTGATGATATGAGTATTACAAGAGTTGATCTACCACGAGATCGTAGAGGCTAAACCTTAGAAGCTAGCCTATGGTATGGTTGTTGTTGTCCTATGGACTAAACCCTCTGGTTTATATAGACACCGGAGGGGGCTAGGGTTACATAGTCGGTTACAAGGGAGGAAATCTACATATCCGTATTGCCAAGCTTGCCTTCCACGCCAAGGTGAGTCCCATCCGGACACGGGACGAAGTCTTCAATCTTGTATCTTCATAGTCCAACAGTCCGGCTAAAGTATATAGTCCGGCTGTCCGAGGACCCCCTAATCCAGGACTCCCTCAGCCACCCTAACCATGTGAGTAAATTGTCTATTTAAAGAGTCGGGGATCCTCAGATCCAGATCACACCATCCTCCCACAGCGAGTATCCATCGGAGCGTGCCCGGAAAAGTCCATCCCATCATGGCCGGCTATCGCAGCTCCTCCTCTCGCTCCCGTAGCACTAAGCCAGGCAATTAGGAGAAGTGTTCCGTCCCCCACAGCCAATTAGTAGAGTTACAGACCCAGGGGTTTCTCCCTCCTGCGTATATGGTCGCCGACCGAGCTGGACTAGCCACTTACAATGGCGGGGAGCAAGCGGAGAGCTTTCCCAACCCATCCATGGGGGAGCGGGTATGCCTTGTCCCTTACTTATTCAGGGGACTCGGATTTCCAATCCATCCGTTCCTCCGCGGGCTCCTGGAGTTCTACGACCTCCAGCTGCATAACTTTACTCCTGCCTCCATATTACACATCGCTGGCTATGTCGCCTTTTGCGAGCTGTTTCTGGGCTGCGAAGCTCATTTCAAGTTATGGAAGAGGCTATTCTGCCTCGTACCCCGTACACAGGAGGGGTCGATATATCAAGTGGGCGGAGCCGAAATATGGCGCATCGCCGGGACCAGATACCTGTCCGGTACTCCGAAGAGAACATCCGAAGACTGGCCTTCGGAGTGGTTTTATATGGAGGACGTCTGTCAGGACCCCGATTCCAAGTCACATCGATCTAGCCGGTAACACCTCATATCATTTTGCGGCCTCACGCATGGTATTCCCACGGGTGTCGCCTTACCATGGCCCGGGACCGTTTGCGCCTTTTGGCTCACGTATATGATAGTGTCGCTAGCATCCATATGACAGAGAACACGGGCCGACATGACTAGTCGTGAACCCAAAGTGGCACTAACTTACGGGGACAGGCATACATGAATCAACATCGAGCATGTCGGTCAGCAGCGTGCGAATCCGGGCTGTAGCACTGGGCTAACAGGACTCCGGTGAACCGGGCTGTAGCAGGCTAGGCAGGACTCTGGATGTCACCGCGTGACATTTCCCCGAAGGGACAGACACAAGAACGAAGTGAATCACATGTCGCCCAGTCAAGTGTTCCGGAGCAGTAGTGCTGGGTTAGCAGGACTCCAGTGAACCAGGCTGTAGCGGACTACTATGGCTCATGGAAGCACAAGACGACATTTCCCCATAAGAGAGGCTACCAAGGATAAACAACTAGGTTATCAGATCCCACACATACCAAGCATTTCAATCATACACACAATATGCTCGATATGTGCAAATACAACATGGCATCACAACAAAACTCTATGACTCAAAGTATTCATTCATTATGCTTCGAGGAGCGAGATATTACAAACATGGCTCTCATGACCCAACATTCAGAGCATACAAGTCAATGCACATGCGGAAGCTTAACATGTCTGAGTACAGACATCTACAAATGAAAAAGGCTGAGAAGCCTGACTATCTACCAGATCCTGCCGAGGGCACAAGATTGTAGCTGAGGTATCAAGCTAAACGTCGAAGTCCACATGGAACTACTAGCGAGACTGATGTCTCTCTGCAAAACATAAAATAGGCAAACGTGAGTACAAATGTACCCAACAAGACTTACATCAGAACTAGCTACATATGCATCAGTATCAACAAAGGGGGTGGTGGAGTTTGACTGCAGCAAGCCAGCTTTGACTCAGTGGCTATCCTAAACTATGACTGCAAGTAACTCTTTTGAGGTGGCACACACGAGTCCACATATTCACCATATTAATACACCACTATGGATCCGCTCCCGTCTCCCTACGAGAAGGCCATCCATAGCACTCACGCTTATCTTGCGAGTTTTAGTGTATCCACTTTCACTTGTCTATGAACTGTACAGGCAACCCAGAAGTCCTTTACCGCGGACACGGCTATTCGAATAGATGATGTTAACCCTGCAGGGGTGTACTTCTTCACACACGCTCTCACCACTTATCGCCGTTTACACGACATGTACTCAGCAACCTTCAAGCGGAAGCCCAGCGAGGGTGTCGGCCACGGCCTACCTAAACACTCAAGTCTCTAGTCCAGGTTTATTGCCTATTCAGGTTCCATCCGCAGGGAGTCCGGTCAAGGTTTCCGCATACGGCCCCGAACGATGTGTACAGGGTTCTGAGACACCAAACGGGCGCCCGTCATGCCCGGCCACGTGCCTACCGCATCACAGCCCACCCCTCAGGTCAGCGCTGCGCACGGCCTCCAGCATACTACAAACACCAGAAACTACTTGCAACTCCTGGACAGAGGACAAGGGTGGTTAAGAAGCCAAGAGAGTCAATTAAGGATCCCAATGTGTGGTAGTAGCTGATCATGGATCACAAACACAGAACTCAGTTCCTAAGGACGGCTTCAATCAAACAACCCACCATGTACTCCTACATGGCCTCTCATCGATACCTTTACCAAATCATGTTCACACACTTAGCTCTCAACAGTAATACATGTTCACACACCTCCTATTCATCCCCGATGAATCAGACCTGACTCAACTCTAAGCAGTAGCAGGCATGACAAACAAGCATGAATGAGTAGGCACATCAGGGCTCAAACAACACCTACTCATGCTAGTGGGTTTCATCTATTTACTGTGGCAATGACAGGTCATGCAAAGGAAAAGGGTTCAACTACCGCAACATGTAACAGTTGAATCGTTGTTGTCCTAATGCACTAAAAGAGAGCAGAAGCGGGAGAGTGGGATTGTGTCGGAATGAACAAGGGGGTTTCGCTTGCCTGACACTTCCGAAGATAGTATAGTTCTCCATCGGTGTCATCGATCACATCATCGAAGCAACGTCTACTTAGAGGGGACAATTACCGGGAACAGAGAGAAAACACAATCAATGCAATGCAACAATATGATGCATGAATATTACATGGCAAAGTGAGTGTGTTGGGCTGATGCATCTACAACCAGGGTGGTTTGAGCTCATTTGAATCAAAGATTCAAATACAAACTAAAGTTATGGGTTTATAAAGTGCATTAAGATGTTTTGAGCTAGACAGCAAGGTGAGGTCGCTTATACATGCATGAAACTAGGGCAGATGGATAGATTGGATTTGTTTGATCATTTTTCATATATAACTTATTTCATTGTGAGCTACGGTTGAATTTCTATGATTTTTAGAAGTTTAGGACATTTTCTGAAATTTCCTGAAATAAATTAAATCCAGAAAATAACTTATTGCGTCAGCATGAGATCAGTGTGGCATCAGCAGGTCAACACGCCAGGTCCAGGTCAAACCTGACCCGTGGGACCTGTTGGTCAGTGACCCAGGGCTGGTTAGGGTCGCTGACACGTGGGGTCGGTCAAAGGGCCACGTCAGCATGGTCAATGCTGACGCGTGGGGCCACTGTGATTAAATTAAACTAAACAGGAATTAACTATGGTTAATTAAGGGCGTGGGACCCATATGTAAGTGGGTCAGGGGGTTAATTAGCAGGGTCATTAGTGGTTAATGATGGGCCACATCGACATCGCCGGAGTTCGACCGGCGGCGGCCAAAACCAACGACGTAGACGCTGCGGGAAGGCGCTACAGGGACGGTTTCGAGCACGGTTTGCGGCTATGGGTTGCTGGCGCTCACGCGCATCTAGTGGTGGCAACAGGAGGGCGAGAGGTGGCCTGAGTCGAGCGTGGCGTTGACTTCGGCGGCGGCCGGAGTTCGGCCTCCAGCGGGCGCAGCGTTGCAGCTGGGTAGTGAGCGAACGGAGGGGCGTGTGGGGTTCCTAGATGCTCCAGAGGGACTCTAGGCAACACAGAGCGACTAGGGGAGCTCGGCGACGACGCGGCCGTCAGCCATGGCGGACGGCGGGGCGGGAGCTCGGTGTGCAGCAGCTACGGGACAAGCTAGAGCTTGGAGGCAGGGGGTAAACGTAGAGGAGCTCACAGCAATCTCGAGGGCGTCGTCAGCGGGCTCGGGAAAGGTCTGGTGCGGCCGGAACGACGACGGTGGCGACATTCCAGGCCCTCCCGGCTCGTGTGGCTCGTCGAGGACGAAGAAGACGACGTGGCGGAGCTCTCAAACACGACGGACGATCGAGGGGACGGCGGGGAGCGCGCGGCTAGCAAACGGCGGCGACGGTGACGTTCGGTGGTGCGCGCGAGAGGGATAGGGGAGGGAATGAGCACGGAGGGAGGAGTGAGAGGGGCCCGGGGTGGCGCGTGGCATCGTCCAGAGGGGTCGGGGGGGCCAACCAAGCAGGAGGTGGCGCGCTCGTGTGCGCGCACGGCGGGCACACGCCCTCCTGCCCACTAGCAGGAGGTTGAAGACGGTGGAGGGCCTGGTGGGCTGGGTCGGCAGGAGTTGGGCCAGGTGGGCTGCGTAGGTAAGTTAGGTAGGTTTCCTTCCTTTTCTATTTTTCTTCTGTTTTCTATTTTGCTGTTACTTTAGGACTTTATTAAAAATGCCAGGGCATTTCCAAAAATCATGAAACTAATCATGGCTACTGTTTAGAATATATCCAACAGTAAACATTTTAGTTTATGATTATTTGAGCATTTAAAATATTTTATAGCATTTAAATGCCCAAATGCAAATAGAGTATGATTTAATTCAGAGCCCAAATATGTCATGGAAAAATGTGCATCACCTCTGGTTACTGTTTACAGCATTTTCCATAAATGATGAACATTTTTGAAAGCCATTTGGATTTACTGGAAATATTTTAGGTGAACCTAGTGAATTCCTTTGATGCTAGGGGTTTAGGCAATCCCCATTTCAAGTTTCTTTCAAGATTAAACATGATGCACACATGAGGCTAGCCTAGTGCATTACCAGAAGCTAGGGATGTGACAACTCACACCTACTAAACAAGAATCTTGTCCCGAGATTCAAGTCGTGAGGTAAGAAGACAGAGGGACATAAGCTAACACATTCTTCACGATCCAGATGTCTTTCTCGAGGATGTTGATTGATAACACAAGTCGATCTTGACATCTTTGCTTTCGAGATCTTCATCCAACATGAGGACAAAAGAGCGAGACATATCTACATGGATGGATCATCCTAATGATCACAAGATCAACTCACGGAATGAGACGTAGAAACATCTCTCGAGCTGAGACACGAAACATACATCCAAAGGGATGGAGTGAAGCGGATGACGAAGGTTCACTAGGTAGACAACAATTTCACACATAAGGAGGTGGTGATCGGTTGTCAACGTAGCGAGGAGTTGATTTGCCATGATACCAAAACGAGACATCTTAGAGGGGGTGACTCGTGGAATTATCCCTTAAGTGGAAAAAAGAATTACTTTTGATACAGAGATCATTGGAACTCTCTATACCAGCCTAAGGAAATTCACAAATGATCGTTTGAAGGAGTTCAAACGAATGACATAATCGGACTAGAATGGATGATGTGGACTACCTTGTTGAAGACAACGCAATGGATGATTTTGCTTATCATCGGAAATGGATGGGACCCATGGTAAGCCCACTTTTGAAGATGATATTGGACAGCAACTACCGAGAAGGGCAGCCCATGGGGAATTGGCACAATGGTGGTGCAAGCTGGGAACAAAATGCAACTGTTGGGAATGTTCCAACCATCATATCTGCCTGAGATTCAGATCTGATTGGTGATAGGATACTTCAGACTCCGCATGTCTGAAAAGAAAGTTTGCAACACAATTCGACGAGATCGCGTTGCAAGATTCTCGAGGAATGAACTAAGATAGCAAGCTCCAAAACATGAGCTGGTTCTGATAAACACATGTGAACACGCTATCCCAGACAAGCATGACCACATAGTAGTCTTATGATAAAACACTACCGAGTTCAGGTGGGGAACCATCATCTAGGGTAACGAAGTCTTGTGCATGACCTAGGATTTGCACAACAACTCCTTTTCCTTGAACAAATCAATCAGTGGCTTGGTGTGCTAGGGACACATATAGAACGAAGTTGCAAGTCTTCGAACCACATAATACTTCGCACGTATGCATGACCGATTTAGGATGATTCCAAAAGAAGCAACATTGACTTTCTCGAATCCACGGCGGCAACTTGCATCAGATGCACATGAATTAGAGGAAGTCACTACTTTCATCCAAACATATGCTTCATGAACGGAGCATGAAGGCATTGTTACAAAGTTTCCAACACTAGCTTAATGTTTAACACGAATCATGGGGGAGACAAGATGCTGCTGATGGGCTCAACAGCAACTCATCGGAATTTCCATATCACTAGACTTCCACCAGCATGTGAACACGGTGATAGCATTGGTCAGACCAAAAGATGTAATGGTGTATGCTCGAGGGATCAACCACGAGTAAGACAACATTACGAACATCGTTGGTTCTTGATTTGACTTGATGATAGCCCATACTCAAGTCAAAGTTTTGACAAGGCAATAGATCCAACAACTGATCACGAGGACCAATCGATTGAGATATCATCTTGCTTCAACACACACACACACAAAGAGATATCCCTTAACATGAATGTAATGCCCCGAGACCGACGCTTCAGAAGACTTCCATATTCTCGTGATCACCGTGTGTTTCTTTTGTGCTTGCTCTTTTAATTTTGCATTGCATCATGTCATCATGCCATCATGTCGTTAATCTTTGCATAAAAACTCAACTAAATAAATTGCATGGATCTTCGATCCATTTAAATCGAGGGAAATGCACATGGAGATTTCTCTTTATAACATATATCATCCCAATATTATTAGGGAGCTATATTAAAATATTCCATTAGTTGGAGTTCACCATAACACACTTGCAAATATCCCAATGCCTTTGTTATCTTAATTCTTGGTCTCCAACATTGCCATTTATTTTTTTCATCTTATTCCGGAGCTCCACCAAAAATCCGAACATTTTTGAACACTTCTAAAACCTTGTTCTAGTTCAAACCATTTGAATTAAATTCAAAGAGTTTGAATTTAAACTTCGTTCAGGCCACTTCTATTTTTCCTGGATCAAGCTCATTTTATGAGTCCGGAGAAATTAACTTCCCGAGCAAATTCCATCCCTAGCACTTCCTTTCTTCCCCTTTTCTTCTTTCATATTTTCTGTTTTGGGAGAAAAGAAGGAAGAAGGGGAGAGAGCCCCGCCAGCCTCCCAGGCCGGCCCATCCTGCCCCCGCGGCCATTTGCCCCTCCAAGGCCCAGCCCGCGCGTCATAACCCTAGCCCATCTCTCCCTCCTCTCAATCTCTCCCTCGCGCTCCCCCTCGTCCTTCCTCCATCGCCGCCAGTGCTCGATCCCCTCGCCCTCTCCTCGATCCCCTCCTCCCACCTCGCTCCAGCCACCACAGAACCAGGCTGCCGCCCGCTCTTTGGTCCACCATCGTCGTCGGAGACCCGCGCCAAGACCGCCCCTCGCCTGGACCCGTCAAGCCCCGCCACCGGCATGTTGCCCTGCTCGCCGCCAACCTCCTTCGTCCCATCCCTCAAGCTCCCGCAAGCCCGCGGCCAAGCAGGCTGCTGCCTTGCGTGCGCGACCACGCCGGCTACTCCTGACCCTGCCGCGGCCACCTCTCCTCACCGCTGTCGTGCCCCCCTTCCATCTCCAGCCGCTCCTCTGCAGCTCCTCCCCTGCCTCTTCCTCCGGTTGGGGCGCTCCAGGACCGCGCCCGCCGCTGCAGTGATGAAGATATCTCAGAAGACTCGCATTTCCATTCCCAATCCGTTCAAGCTATCTCCAGGTTGTTATCTCTTTTGATCCATTTAATTCAACCAGTGCAATCTCCTTTTCAAGTAATCATTTCAACGGTGTTTCTTTTGAGTGGGCCCTAACCCACAGGTCTTTTCCAGGATCTTACCTGACTCTTCTAATTTTTCCCCGGAGCTTCTAAAAATTCTTTTCAAAGTTTGACGTAAGAATGAGTTATCATCAGTCATATTTCTTCTCCAAGATCTTTCAAATTCTTTTCATCGTTGGTTCAACCTTTCTAATTTTCATCCCGGAGTATCTCAACAATTTATGGTGGTGTTTCTTGTCATCATTCTCAACATTTGAAGACCGAAGAAGAGTTTTTCCTCCAAATCTTATCCGTTCTCTCTAGATTCATGGTTCTAGCTTGATGCCATCCTCTCATAATTGTTTTCGATTGTGAGAATTCTTTTCAACCACCCGGAGCATTTCAGAAGTCTTTTCAGTTTGATTCTCCGGAGCGCACCATCTCAGAATTATTCATTCAAGCTTTCAGCTCTCGTTCCCCAAATCTTACTAGTGCATCATTCAAGTATTCTCTAATCAGCTTGTGATCTCTTCGTTCTCACGTATTTAAATTCTGTCAAGTATCTTTATTCGTTTTCTGATTCTTCCCGGTGTTTTTTTCTTAATCTTATCTTCGTTGATTTTCAGATTCTCGCGGTGGTTCGTTCAATATTTCTCTTCCCTCGTTATCATATCAATTCATTCGTTGTTTCCAAATCCTACCGGTGGTTCGATGAAGACCTTCACAAGTTTTGCGCAATATCTATCTTAATCCTTTCTACGAGAATAAGTAGTATGCAAGATCCGTTGCTGGTCATCAATTTAAATTGGTGAAGGATACGCATATTGTAATTCTTATTTTTGTTTCATCGAGTAAAATTCAATTCCTTATTCCGGAGATTCATCAAAATTCTTAATCTCATTTGT
Organism: Aegilops tauschii subsp. strangulata; assembly: GCF_002575655.3. Lineage (NCBI taxonomy): Eukaryota > Viridiplantae > Streptophyta > Magnoliopsida > Poales > Poaceae > Aegilops > Aegilops tauschii. The sequence goes on from NC_053038.3 coordinate 222,467,252, forward strand.
TCATTTTCTTTTCCGGAGTTCCAAGCTTTCTGCATTATATCATTTCAAAGCTCCATCTAAATCATCGCAAGGCTTCACCTTGTGTTCTCAACTTCTCTTTCGTTTTATCATCCTTTTTACCGGAGTTCTTCATGGAGGCTCTACTTGGTGGTTCGTCAAGGATTCTTTTCATTCTTCAATTGTTCTTCAAGATTTCTCTCGGAGTTAAGACACGTCAAAACATACTTCAAAATAAACATGGTGTTCAACACATGTTTTGTTTGAGGAGTTCAAGCATTCTTCATCTTGCATTCCGAAGTGCAATTCTTTCTACCTTATCTCTTGAGATGGTGTTATGTCACTCTTGGCAATTTCTCCTCGTGTTTCATGATTCACAAGTCGTCAGGGATGACATATTTAAATCCATCATTTTATCTTCGTTCAAGAGATCTTTTCGTCCAATCAATCTTTTGTTGGAGTTGTATTGGGTTATATTTCACCTATAGCCTTCCCTAAGGAATGTAGCTATTTGTGGTGTTTATCAATGATCCAAGTTTTCTCCTATCCTCTTGGTGAAGAAGTTTTCATCTCCTTGTTGATCCCAATTCAATCAATCATTGTTTCCGTTAGTGGCAGTTTGTCACCTCATAATGTTGGGATGTTCCCATAAGCCCACTACAAGCTTATTCTTTTCGTTGTTGGTTTTCCAACAACTCCGTTCAATCCTATTTCGCAAGGATGCTCCTTAAAATTCATTTATGGTAGGAGATGTTGGTTTCACTCTTCGTTCTATTCACTCCAACTATCTAACTATCATGCATTGTTTCCGGAGGCTTTGTGATGTTGCTCTCTTCGACCAATCATCTTGTTTTGTCAAGATCATGTAATTTTTCCTTTCTTATCCGTTTAGCCGGAGTGTCGTGTTTTCATTCGAGCTCTCTCATCTGATCAAGTTTTGTCTCGTCCTCAATAGGAGGGCTGTCTGAAATCTTTCTTTCCCCTTGTGCCATTCTTTCATTAGTTCCGGAGGCAATGTGTTGTTAAGTTCATCGAGTATCCTCTCATCTTGTCAAGATCATGTTCAATTCCTTCCATTTACAGTCGGAGTGCTGCCCAAATTATATCATTCTTATTCCTTCCCTATCTTGTTTTAACCGGAGTGGTTTAAATATCTATCGTGTCAATTAACCTCAAGGTTCACATGGTGTTCCTTGTTTCTCTTTTCTACCGGTGTGTTTTCATTTTCCTTTTGATCCGTTAAGATCTTGTTTCATATTCTTCAACCTACAAAGGTTCTCGCAATGTTCCTTGTTCCTCTTGCTGAACGGAGTGTTTTAGATTTTGTTCATCTCCGTTGTGTCATTTCCTCAAGCTTTGCGACCTCTCAAGGTTCTTTGGTTTCACTCATTTGTCAAAGAAGCAATTAGTTTTACCTCTTCTCTTCCCCTTCCGTTAATCTCCAGTGCCATCCTAGATCTCGGGACGAGATCCTCTTGTAGTGGTGGAGTGTTGTAACGCCCCGAGACCGACGCTTCAGAAGACTTCCATATTCTCGTGATCACCGTGTGTTTCTTTTGTGCTTGCTCTTTTAATATTGCATTGCATCATGTCATCATACCATCATGTCGTTAATCTTTGCATAAAAACTCAACTAAATAAATTGCATGGATCTTCGATCCATTTAAATCGAGGGAAATGCACATGGTGATTTCTCTTTATAACATATATCATCCCAATATTATTAGGGAGCTATATTAAAATATTCCATTAGTTGGAGTTCACCATAACACACTTGCAAATATCCCAATGCCTTTGTTATCTTAATTCTTGGTCTCCAACTTGCCATTTATTTTTTTCATCTTATTCCGGAGCTCCACCAAAAATCCGAACATTTTTGGACACTTCTAAAACCTTGTTCTAGTTCAAACCATTTGAATGAAATTCAAAGAGTTTGAATTTAAACTTCGTTCAGGCCACTTCTATTTTTCCTGGATCAAGCTCATTTTTATGAGTCCGGAAAAATTAACCTCCCGCGCAAATTCCATCCCTAGCAGTTCCTTTCTTCCCCTTTTCTTCTTTCATATTTTCTGTTTTGGGTGAAAAGAAGGAAGAAGGGGAGAGAGCCCAGCCAGCCTCCCAGGCCGGCCCATCCTGCCCCCGCGGCCATTTGCCCCTCCAAGGCCCAGCCCGCGCGTCATAACCCTAGCCCATCTCTCCCTCCTCTCAATCTCTCCCTCGCGCTCCCCCTCGTCCTTCCTCCATCGCCGCCAGTGCTCGCTCCCCTCGCCCTCTCCTCGATCCCCTCCTCCCACCTCGCTCCAGCCACCACAGAACTAGGCTGCCGCCCGCTCTCTGGTCCACCATCGTCGTCGGAGCCCCGCGCCAAGACCGCCCTCGCCTGGACCCGTCAAGCCCCGCCACCGGCATGTTGCCCTGCTCGCCGCCGACCTCCTTCGTCCCATCCCTCAAGCTCCCGCAAGCCCGCGGCCAAGCAGGCTGCTGCCTTGCGTGCGCGACCACGCCGGCTTCTCCTAACCTTGCCGCGGCCACCTCTCCTCGCCGCCGTCGCGCCCCCCTTCCATCTCCAGCCGCTCCTCTGCAGCTCCTCCCCTGCCTCTTCCTCCGGTTGGGGCGCTCCAAGACCGCGCCCGCCGCAGCAGTTCGTCGCGCCTCCGCCTCCAGTCATCACCAACGTCGGCCTCCTCCTCCCTCCGTCTCGTCCCCGACGCCAAGTCCTTCGCTACCTTCTGCACATCACCGCTTGCCCGCCATGGCCTCCTGCCATGGACTAGAGGAGTCACGCCGCGCACCTCCGGCTGCCGCAACCTCTCCCTCCTCCCTCCATTCGGCCTCAACCGCCGGAGACACGCCGCCTCCCCGCCACGGCGCCGCGCCCCTATTCGTCGTCGTTGTCACCATGAGCCCCGTGCCCACTTCTTGTCGCTGCTCGCGCACCGCCCAGAGGCCTGTTGTCTCACGTTGTTTTGGATCACCAATGATGAGACGCCAAGACCCGTACCCGGACCGTCAAGCATCGCCCCGTGGAATTTGCCAAGTACCACTTCGACCCGTGTACGACTACGTGGATTCGCCAAGTACCCCATCGGCAAGACCTACGCCCGAACAAGCACACCAGCACTGTGGTTTTCGACAAGTTCCCAGATGATCGATGCATAGTACCACTACGTTTTCCATGTACATCTACACCAAGACCGGACGGACAAGTACCCCGACAGCGTGTGTACCACTACCGTCGACCTTCGAAGACTCCGTGGACGTCAAGTTCCTCGCCGTGACCCCGAACATCTACGGAATGTGTACGACTATGAAACATGTACCACTACTTCCACTACCGTCGCGAGAACGACTACTACCCCTACGACACGTGAACAACTACTTCCACTTCGAACGCGTTCCGCCCCGATTGCACGCTTCAAAGGTATAACCGCCGAGATGACCTTTCGAGAACGAATGTTTGCGATGCATGAGATGCCCGCGTTTGCACCATGTTCAAAATTGTCGCTTGCGCGTTCCTTGTTTCCATGACGCCGTACCGTGGGAACCCGGTAACCGGGAGCACCCACCATTCTCTTGCGTGTTTCACACATCCGCACAATTCTCCTTGCGTCGGTATCTCCATGAGCTACCGGAACCGATATGTTGCCATGGCATCATTTTCGTTATCGTTGCCGTGGCACCCTTTTTCGTCCACCACGGTAACAAATGCTTCATAACATGCTCTTGTCCATGTTTTATAAAATTGCTTAAAAACTTGCATATGTCATTCGCATCATGATAACAACATTTAAATGTTTACAATTGATGTTTGCATTAAAATTGCTAAATGACATGAGGATTTTCGGGAATTATTGTTTGTTGTACCGGCCTCATTTAAATTGCCTAGATAGTTAGTTTACTTATGCTTCACCTCTCGCCATGTTAATCAACATTTAATATTGTTGGGTACATAACCGAGAGAACTAAACAATTGATGTGGTGTTTCGTCAATATGCAACTCGTTGCATATTCAGCTCCATTTAACTTGTAGTTTCGTTTGTGCACTTTGCCATGCCATGCCTCACTAAACCGGACATGCATCATACTTGATTTTGCATCATGCCATGTTTATGATTGTGTGTTTACTATGTTGTTTGTTTCTTTCCGGGTTGCTTCTCTCGTTAGCTTCGGTTTTGTTCCGGAGTTGTGAGGATTCGTTTGACTACATCCGTTTGTCTTCTTCATGGACTCGTTCTTCTTCCTTGCGGGATCTCAGGCAAGATGACCATACCCTCGAAATCACTTGTATCTTTGCTTGCTAGTTGTTCGCTCTATTGCTATGCTGCGCTACCTACCACTTGCTATATCATGCCTCCCAAATTGCCATGAAACCACCTCTAACCTTTGTCACCCTTCCTAGATAACCATTGTTTGGCTATGTTACCACTTTGGCTCAGCCTCTCTTATAGCGTTGCTAGCTGCAGGTGAAGATGAAGATTGCTCCATGTTGGATTATGTTTATGTTGGGATATCACAATATCTCTTATTTAATTAATGCATCTATATACTTGGTAAAGGGTGGAAGGCTCGGCCTTATGCCTAGTGTTTTGTTCCACTCTTGCCGCCCTAGTTTCCGTCATACCGGTGTTATGTTCCTTGATTTTGCGTTCCTAACGCGGTTGGGTGATTTATGGGACCCCCTTGACAGTTCGCTTTGAATAAAACTCTTCCAGCAAGGCCCAACCTTGGTTTTACATTTGCCTCACCTAGCCTTTTTCCCTTGGGAGTCGCGCATCCCGGGGGTCATCTTTATTTTACCCCCCCGGGCCCGTGCTTGTCTAAGTGTTGGTCCAAACTAGAGCACCGTGCGGGACCATCCCTTGGTAACTGGGGTGACATCGGTACATGTACGCTTCGCTTATCCAGTGTGTCCTGAGAACGAGATACGTGCGACTCCTATCGGGATTGCCGACACATCGGGCGGCTTTGCTGGTTTTGTTTTACCATTGTCAAAATGTCTTGTAACCGGGATTCCGAGACTGATCGGGTCTTCCCAGGAGAAGGTTTATCCTTCGATGACCGTGAGAGCTTATAATGGGCTAAGTTGGGACACCCCTGCAGGGTATTATCTTTCGAAAGCCGTGCCCGCGGTTATGTGGCAGATGGGAATTTGTTAATATCCGGTTGTAGAGAACTTGACACTTGACTTAATTAAAACGCATCAAATGCGTGTGTAGCCGTGATGGTTTCTTCTCGGCGGAGTCCGGGAAGTGAACACGGTTTCTGGGTTATGTTTGACGTAAGTAGGAGTTCAGGATCACTTCTTGATCATTGCTAGTTCACGACCGTTCCGTTGCTTCTCTTCTCGCTCTTATTTGCGTATGTTAGCCACCATATATGCTTAGTGCTTGCTGCAGCTCCACCTCACTACCCCTTTCCTACCCTTAAGCTTAAATAGTCTTGATCTCGCGGGTGTGAGATTGCTGAGTCCTCGTGACTCACAGATACTTCCAAAACAGTTGCAGGTGCCGCGGATACCAGTGTAGGTGACGCAACTGAGCTCAAGTGGGAACTCGATGAAGATCTTGTTCGTTGTATTGTTTCTTTTCTTATTGATCAGTAGTGGTGCCCAGTTGGGACGATCAGGGATCTGGCAGTTGGGTTGTCTTCTTTTCTTTTGGTTCCGTAGTCGGACCTATGTGTGTATCTTGAATGAAGTATGATTTATTTATGTATTGTGTGAAGTGGCGATTGTAAGCCAACTCTTTACCCCTTTCTTGTTCATTACATGGGATTGTGTGAAGATGACCCTTCTTGCGACTAAACCACAATGCAGTTATGCCTCTAAGTCGTGCCTCGACACGTGGGAGATATAGCCGCATCGTGGGCGCTACAATGAACTAAGTCAGACAAGCTTTTATCTTCCAACTCTCCAAGTTGTTGTTTGGCTTAACCAACTAGCTCAGGGGTATCCAACACAAATTCTTGGAGAATGGGTGGTTTGGAGGAAAACCAACATGATCACAAAGTCAACATAGCAGTCAGGTGACAACCTGGTAATACTTCCGAGAGGATATTCGGAACATCATGAACCACCGATATGTTATTAAGCTCGAGAATAATCTTGCTTTTCAGAGCAAGACGATATGATCAAATAAGCAAGGGATTGAATAATCCTAACTCATTCATCGAAGAGTGCACCGGAAATAAGGACTAGGTAGCACAATCTATCTTAGAATGATGATTCAATAACCAACACGCTAATAATGAGAATATTGTCCATTTACTACCAAGCAACTAGTTGCTAGGAATATTGATTTCACACATCACGGTTCACTTGTCGGTATTCCGGTTGCAATAACACGGAACCGAGGAGCGAATGATGATGGCGAGAAGTATCACTGTGTCAAGAATTCATAAGGGGTGGTGCAATTCTCATGACAATCCTGACATAAGGAGGCAACACTGTAAGGTAGAACAGAACAAAAGCTGGATTGGCATTTTGATCTGCGGAATACAACTGCTTTGACCCAATCCTAGATATGGATGAGGTACTGGAGTTTGTTTCTCCTAGTCATTCCGGAATAGAATGGCTTGACAGACCACAAGAATAATAGGCATCGACAGCGAATGCACGCATACTCTTGACTATCAAATGATAGACGGGGGTCAGAATACAACTAAAGAGAACAACTCAAGGAACATATAACTTTCTGAGTTGTGGATTCATGGGTTAGTATGTCGAGTTCAACATATTTCTTCCGGATAACCCTTGCAGAATGATAGAACTGGCAGAGTCACAATATGAATGGAGTACTCCTCAAGAGCACCCTGGTTGTGATATTTTGGTTCAAAAGAACTTCTGCCATGATGGTTCATGGTATTGGAAGAATGAGATACCATGGACCTCGAAGACTATCGCAAAGGTTACTAATATCTTAAGGGAACTAGCAAATACTAACAACATGAAGTAGGGTGAATCTCGGGTTCAAAAACCCAGGAGTAGAATACCTACTAAGTAGCATCACAGGATGCTTTCGGGAATGATGGCCAGATTCATCACACTAGGAATATAAAGCATGGCTAGCTTACTAGGTGACTCCCTAGAACACCTAGGGTCATAATAATAGCTCCAACATATATGTTGAGGCAATAGAGGACCCCAACTCACCGATTAGTGTGGTTGAACTGGCCCAAACGGACATCGGGAACGGAAAGAAGGGATTTGCAAATGCATCAGACTATTCAGAAACCTGGGACGACTCAGACAGCATAACGGCTGTAAATGCTAAAAATGATTTGAGACATCATGCAAAATGGTGGCATAACCACTCAACAACATCATATCAAGGTTCCAAGTCCAACTAACAACACACTGGAGTAGTAGAAACTGAACTGGGGCTTGAGACCAACAAGCCTAGTTTCTTAAACCCATAGAAGAGAAGAGGATGACTCAGATCAGAAGGGCATAAGGTAAAGGAGTAAAAAGAGCCTTACGTTCCCTTCCACAATCAATTCCCTTATATAACTAAAGCATTTCTAGACACGACTTCGACCAGTTGGCTTGGTAATCCTACAGGCAGTCAGGCTCTGATACCAAAGCTGTCGGGACCCCGATTCCAAGTCACATCGATCTAGCCGGTAACACCTCATATCACTTTGCGGCCTCACGCATGGTATTCCCACGGGTGTCGCCTTACCATGGCCCGAGACCGTTTGCGCCTTTTGGCTCACGTATATGATAGTGTCGCTAGCATACATATGACAGAGAACTCGGGCCGACATGACTAGTCGCGAACCTAAAGTGGCACTAACTTATGGGGACAGGCATACATGAATCAACATCGAGCATGTCGGTCAGCAGCGTGCGAATCCGGGCTGTAGCACTGGGCTAACAGGACTCCGGTGAACCGGGCTGTAGCAGGCTAGGCAGGACTCCGGATGTCACCGCGTGACATTTCCCCGAAGGGACAGACACATGAACGAAGTGAATCACATGCCGGCCAGTCAAGTTTTCCGGAGCAGTAGTGGTGGGCTAGCAGGACTCCAGTGAACCGGGCTGTAGCGGACTACTATGGCTCATGGAAGCACAAGACTACATTTCCCCATAAGAGAGGCTACAAAGGATAAACAACTTGGTTATCGAATCCCACACATACAGAGCATTTCAATCATACACACAATATGTTCGATATGTGTAAATACAACAAGGCATCACAACAAAACTCTACGACTCAAAGTATTTATTCATTATGCTCCGTGGAGCGAGATATTACAAAAATGGGTCTCATGACCCAACATTCAGAGCATACAAGTCAAAGCACATGCGGAAGCTTAACATGTCTGAGTACAGATATCTACAAATGAAAAAGGCTGAGAAGCCTGACTATCTACCAGATCCTGCCGAGGACACAAGATCATAGCTGAGGTATCAAGCTAAACGTCGAAGTCCACACGAAACTACTAGCGAGACCGACGTCTCTCTGCAATACATAAAATAGGCAAACGTGAGTACAAATGTACCCAGCAAGACTTACATCAGAACTAGCTACATATGCATCAGTATGAACAAAGGGGGTGGTGGAGTTTGACTGCAGCAAGCCAGCTTTGACTCAGTGGCTATCCTAAACTATGACTGCAAGTAACTCTTTTGAGGTGGCGCACACGAGTCCACATATTCACCATATCAATACACCACTATGGATCCGCTCCCGTCTCCCTACGAGAAGGCCATCCATAGCACTCACGCTTATCTTGCGAGTTTTAGAGTATCCACTTTCACTTGTCTATGAACTGTACAGGCAACCCAGAAGTCCTTTACCGCGGACACGGCTATTCGAATAGATGATGTTAACCCTGCAGGGGTGTACTTCTTCACACACGCTCTCACCACTTATCGCCGTTTACACGACATGTACTCGACAACCTTCAAGCGGATGCCCAGTGAGGGTGTCGGCCACGGCCTACCTAAACACTCAAGTCTCTAGTCCAGGTTTATCGCCTATTCAGGTTCCATCCGCAGGGAGTCTGGCCGACGTTTGCACATACGGCCCCGAACGATGTGTACAGGGTTCTGAGACACCAAACGGGCGCCCGGCATGCCCGGCCACGTGCCTACCGCATCACAGCCCACCCCTCAGGTCAGCGCTGCGCACGGCCTCCAGCATACTACAAACACCAGAAACTACTTGCAACTCCTGGACAGAGGACAAGGGTGGTTAAGAAGCCAAGAGAGTCAATTAAGGATCCCAATGTGTGGTAGTAGCTGATCATGGATCACAAACATAGAACTCAGTTCCTAAGGACGGCTTCAATCAAACAACCCACCATGTACTCCTACATGGCCTCTCATCGATACCTTTACCAAATCATGTTCACACACTTAGCTCTCAATAGTAATACATGTTCACACACCTCCAATTCATCCCCGCTGAATCAGACCTGACTCAACTCTAAGCAGTAGCAGGCATGACAAACAAGCATGAATGAGTAGGCACATCAGGGCTCAAACAACTCCTACTCATGCTAGTGGGTTTCATCTATTTACTATGGCAATGATAGGTCATGCAGAGGAAAAGGGTTCAACTACCGCAACATGTAACAGTTGAATCGTTGTTGTCCTAATGCACTAAAAGAGAGCAGAAGCGGGAGAGTGGGATTGTATCGGAATGAAGAAGGGGGTTTTGCTTGCCTGACACTTCCGAAGATAGTATAGTTCTCCATCGGTGTCATTGATCACATCATCGAAGCAACGTGTACTTAGAGGTGACAATTACCGGGAACAGAGAGAAAACACAATCAATGCAATGCAACAATATGATGCATGAATATTACATGGCAAAATGAGTGTGTTGGGCTCATGCATTTACAACCAGGGTGGTTTGAGCTCATTTGAATCAAAGATTCAAATACAAACTAAAGTTATGGGTTTATAAAGTGCATTAACATGTTTTGAGCTAAACAGCAAGGTGAGGTCGCTTATACATGCATGAAACCAGTGCAGATGGATAGATTGGATTTGTTTGATCATTTTTCATATATAACTTATTTCATTCTGAGCTACGGTTGAATTTCTATGATTTTTAGAAGTTTAGGGCATTTTCTGAAATTTCCTGAAATAAATTAAATCCAGAAAATAGCTTCTTGCGTCAGCATGACATCAGTGTGACATCAGCAGGTCAGCACGCCAGGTCCAGGTCAAACTTGACCCATGGGACCCGTTGGTCAGTGACCCAGGGCTGGTTAGGGTCGCTGACACGTGGGGTCGGTCAAAGGGCCACGGTAGCATGGTCAATGCTGACGCGTGGGGCCACTGTGATTAAATTAAACTAAACAGGAATTAACTTTGGTTAATTAAGGGCGTGGGACCCATATGTAAGTGGGTCAGGGGGTTAATTAGCAGGGTCATCAGTGGTTAATGATATGCCACATCGACATCGCCGTAGTTCGGCCGGCGGCGGCCAAAACCGATGACGGAGACGCTGCGGGAAGGCACTACAGTTGACGGTTTTGAGCACGGTTTGTGGCTGTGGGTTGCTGCTGCTCGCGCGCATCCAGTGGTGGCAACAGGAGGGCGAGAGGTGGCCTGAGTTGAGCGTGGCGTCAACTTCGGCGGCGGCCGGAGTTCGGCCTCCAGCGGGCGCAGCGTTGCAGCTGGGTAGCGAGCGAACGGAGGGGCGTAAGGGGTTCCTAGACGCTCCAGAGGGACTCTAGGCAGCATAGAGCGACTAGGGGAGCTCAGCGACGACGCGGCCGTCGGCCATGGCGGACGGCGGCGCGGGAGCTCGGTGTGCAGCAGCTACGGGACGAGCTAGAGCTTGGAGGCAGGGGTAAACGTAGAGGAGCTCACAACAATCTCGAGGGCGTCGTCAGCGGGCTCGGGGAAGGTCTGGTGCGGCCGGAACAACGACGGCGATCTCGGGCGTCCGACGATGAAGACGACGGCAGTGGCGACGTTCCAGGCCCTCCCGGCTCGCGTGCCTCGGCGAGGACGAAGAAGACGATGTGGCGGAGCTCTCAAACACGAGGGCGGCCGAGGGGATGGCGGGGAGCGCATGGCCAGCGAACGGCAGCGACGACGACGTTCGGCGGTGCGCGCGAGAGGGACAAGGGAGGGAATGAGCATGGAGGGAGGAGTGAGAGGGGCCCGGGGTGGCGCGTGGCGTCCTCCAGAGGGGTCGGGGAGGCCAACCAAGCAGGAGGTGGCGCGCGCGTGTGCACGCACGGCGGGCACAGGCCCTCCTGCCCACTAGCAGGAGGTTGAAGACGGTGGAGGGCCTGGTGGGCCAGGTCAGCAGGAGTTGGGCCAGGTGGGCTGCACAGGTAAGTTAGGTAGGTTTCCTTCCTTTTCTATTTTCTTCTGTTTTCTATTTTGCTGTTACTTTAGGACTTTATTAAAAATGCCAAGGCATTTCCAAAAATAATGAAACTAATCATGGCTACTATTTAGAATATATCCAACAGTAAACATTTTAGTTTATGATTATTTGAGCATTTAAAATATTTTATAGCATTTAAATGCCCAAATGCAAATATAGTATGATTTAATTCAGAGCCCAAATATGTCATGGAAAAATGTGCATCACCTCTGGTTACTGTTTACAGCATTTTCCATAAATGATGAACATTTTTGAAAGCCATTTGGATTTACTGAAAATATTTTAGGTGAACCTAGTGAATTCCTTTGATGCTAGGGGTTTAGTCAATCCTCATTTCAAGTTTCTTTCAAGATTAAACATGATGTACACATGAGGCTAGCCTAGTGCATTACCAGAAGCTAGGGATGTGGCAACGTCCCCCTTCCGGACCCTATTCGAATGGGCCTTCCTGAGTTTAATAACGCCCCTATGAAGAAACACCGCAGCTGGCGCCCTCGGAGCCCCCAGGAGGAAGATAATAGAGAGGTCCTTTACCTGATGGGCCGGATAAAAACGCTGGCCAAATCAGGAATGACAATAAATCGAGGTTATGTCAATATATATAATGCGGGGGGTGCAGCCACTTCAATATCGGGGACAACCCATGTGGCACTTCAATGGAGAAGACGATGCCACCCGTTGCGGCCGTAAAGGCCCGGACTCCACCGCTGCTCTAGCGAAAATATTGTCCGATTTATATAAAGGAGAGGAAGAGGAGTTCATCCGCATTAAGCCACGGGATGGATTCTCCATGTACAACCCCCCAAACTGGGTGAGCTGCTACTTTTTACTCCAGACCTTCCCACATTCTTCGTCATAAATATTTACCTTGCTATTTCATAGCAGGAACTGCGAAAAGCTGTGAGGGAGGTCCAAAGCCCGTCTCCACAGCCAGAGGACCCTGACCAGGCCCTCGACCCCGGACTCGAAGAAGATCCGGACATATTTGTGGAGCTTATCGCTAGGACGTTCTATCAGTTAAGCTGCGACGGTGCCTTGGTGGCCATCATAGCCGATTATCCTGGACTGCTCCCTGCATCGCATGTAAGTAAAACCGGAGTCCCAACCTCCGAGAAGGATCCCTTTTTTGCACTTCACCCACCGCACACATATGGTGTCTTACAGGGAAGGCCCTCAGGACACCATGCCGAATCCGCGGTGACTCACCAACAAGGGGCACCGAAGCCGGGTAGGCTTAAAAGGAAGGCTGTCAGGACTGAGACGCCATCACAGAGGTATGAAAAAGAACCCTGCTCCGTGGTTGTCGTCTTTAAAATATAATAACGTCCATGGTTCCTGGCAGAAAAAACGCTCGCCAGACCGTATCCGGAGAGCCTGCCGGCCACGCCTCCACCAGCCGGGCTCCAGAGCCGGACTTAGAGGCAGATGCTAATGTGGGGACAACACCGGATGTTCCTCCTACAGAGGATGCAGATAGGCTGTCCGCTACGAATTCCGAAGTGGAGAGTGCCATGAATCACAGGCGTCGCCGGGCCGTACTCCGCGAACCTGGTTTCTCCGAAGAGGCGTTCGATGCCTTCAACTCAGGAGACGCGTACATCCGAGCTGCTCAAAATGGTCTTGCCGGAGCCACGGACCAGTATGTAAAGGATATACGGGTAAGAAAATCTGATAATTATGTATATCAGTAGCCCCTGAAACTTGAAACAGTTGGCACAACTGATTTAAGGATCATTATTTGCGTAGGTTCTTACAAAGAAGAATACCCAGTTGTCTCAAGAGCTGGAGGAGTGCAAAGCCCAGCTACGGGCCGCAGTTGCCACAATGAAGGAGTCCAAGAAGGCCCCATCTGGTAACACTTGTTCGTATTGAAAAGAATGACATATACCAGTTAGTATTCGGCATGCATGCAAATCTAACAATAGATTCTGCAGATGATCCCGGAGCGAATCCGAAGGTCGTGCAAGGGGATGAGCAACATTATCAACGACAGCTAGAGGATGGCGAGCGCGTGCTTACGCGGGTTAGGCGGGAGAAAAACGATCTCCAAGATGCCAATACCCGGCTGGGTGTTGAACTGAAAGATGTTCGGGCCCAGCTAGCTGACTCCGTAAAGGAGAATAAGGAGCTTCGATGCGGCATTTTTAGTAAGTGCTTGAACGAACTTTATAGAGTTCGGCGAAGAAACCGGCTAACAAAGTTATATCTGTAGGTATGTTGACGGGTCGTCCCGGAGAGGAGATGCCCGGGTCTGTGAGTGATCTTCTGTCAGAGCTCTCACAACTGCACGAACAAGTTCGGCACGTGATGCAGGGCATTGCCCAGGCCTTGTGGCCATCCGCCTCCCTGCCAGGAGGCATGGGGGAGCTCGTAGAGATGCTCAAGGGAGCGCGGCAGCGCTTCCGATTATGGAAGATATCTGCCTACCGACAAGGTGCAAGGGAAGCCTGGGCCATGGTGAAGACTTGATATACCAAGGCTGACCCGAACCACATGGCCGAGGTTGGACCTGTGGGGTCTGATGGGAAAGAGATCCCCGTCAGTTTGGTGTATGACCAGGTAAAATTAGCCGCAAAGTATTCCCAACAGGATTGTAGGCTAGACAGCCTGTTGGATGGTATAGAAGAAGAATTTAGTCAGTCTAAGCGACTGTGTACTTCAAGTGACATATATTGTCCCTAGCCGGATTGTAAATCATTTGTCATGGCGGACCTTTTCGCTTCAACCTCCAGACCCGACAGTCCGGAGTGTATCCGAATACCCGCTCAGTTATGTAAAACCCGGGGTACGCATGGAAACCAGGCGTAGGGGTCATAAGTGCTTGAACAGACAAGTACCCAACTAGCTATGTTATATTACATGGATAGTAAGAAACATCTTCCTGGGAGAATAGTTCCGTTAAGGGTTCCTTTCCCTGGGTACACATGCGTTAATGTGCATGTCCGAACTGCGAAAAGAGACGCAGGATATAAACATTTGGGGGCATGTATCGTAATAAGTAAAAGTCATCTTTTGTTTAACGACCGAATATTCCCTTAAGAACGCTAGCTTTCGGCTTCACCCAGTCTGAGGTACACATCCGGCTGACCCGGCAGTAACAATCGCAGAGGTGCTCCCCTTATGCCCTAGCTGAATTAGCGGGAACGTATGGCATAAACACAAGAGCCAGGCAACCCAGCTTGGCCAAAACTTAAGTCATATTGATGCATATAATGGCGAAGAAAAGGTACATGTGGAAAAGTAACACATGTGCGGGGGGCATAGAGCCCGGAACATAATGATATTAAGCTTCTGTATAAGAAGCCCCCAGGTATAATGAGCACGCCTGGCGCGTCAAGATTGTGTAGTCAAGACACATTTTAACCTTTTAAGGACGTGAAGAAAAAGGGAAGAAAGAAAGAAAGACAGATAGTGGATATATATATATATAAGAAAAAGGGACGGAGGTAAGGAGACGAACACAAATTCCGGCACTAGGCGTAGAACCTTCGGAGTCTGGCCGCATTCCATGGGTTTGGCTTGAGTCGATTGTCCGATGCATCCCGCAGACGGTACGCTCCACCGGTTAGAACTTTGTCAATAACGAAGGGACCTTACCATTTGGGCTTGAGCTTGTCCTTTTTCTTCTCTGGTAGGCGTAGAATGAGTTCGACAACATTATAAGTTTTGGCCTGTACTTCTCTACTTTGATACCGTCAAGACTGTTGCTGATAGAATGCGGAGCGGGCTTTTTCCACGTCACGCTCCTCCTCCAGGGCGTCTAAACTGTCCTGCCGATCAAGCTCGGCTTCTTTCTCTTCGTACATGCGCACTCGAGGTGATTCATGAATGATGTCGCAGGGTAGTACCGCCTCTGCGCCGTACACCATAAAAACGGTGTGTATCCGGTAGTACGATTCGGCGTGGTCCGTAGCCCCCATAGTACAGAGTCGAGCTCCTCAACCCAGTGTGTATCTGATTCCTTCAAGGATCGCACTAATCTGGGTTTAATGCCGCTCATAATAAGACCATTTTCTCGCTCGACTTGACCGTTTGTTTGGGGGTGATAGACGGAGGCATAATCGAGCTTAATGCCCATGTTGCCGCACCAAGTTTTTACCTCATCGGCTATAAAGTTTGAGCCGTTATCGGTGATGATGCTGTGGGGGACACCGTAACGGTGTACAACCCCGGATATGAAGTCTATCACTGGTCCGGACTCGTCCGTTTTAACTGGTTTGGCTTCTATCCATTTGGTGAATTTATCCACCATGACCAATAGGTACTTTTTCTTATGGCTTCCTCCTTTAAGGGTCCGACCATATCAAGCCCCCAGACCATAAAGGGCCAAGTAATGGGGATTGTTTGGAGAGCGGTAGGTGGCATATGGCTTTGGTTTACAAAAAGCTAGCAACCAACGCAATGTTGGACGAGGTCCTGTGCGTCAGATCGGGCCGTCGGCCAGTAGAAACCTGTACGCAAGGCCTTGCTTACAAGGGCCCGAGCTGCGGCGTGGTGGCCGCCGAGTCCAGCATGAATTTCTGCCAAAAGTTGCTGTCCTTCCTCTTCGGAGATGCACCTTTCAAGTACTCCGGTAGCGCCTTTCTTATAAAGCTCTCCCTCGTGGACCTTGTAGGCTTTAGACCGCCGCACAATGCAATGTGCCTCGTTTGGATCCTCAGGGACTTCTTGCCTAGTTAGATAAGCCAAGAAGGGTTCTGTCCACGGGGCGATGACAGCCATAATCATGTGGGCCGAAGGTGTTATTTCGGTGGCGGAGCCTCCGATTACGTCAGAGTGTTCGGGATCTGGCGTTGTGGCCGGATCCGGACTGTTGTTGCCGGTCTCCCCTTCCCACACCACGGATGGCTTAAACAGCCTTTCCAAGAAGATATTAGGTGGGACAGGGTCGCGCTTAGCGCCGATGCGGGCAAGGATATCCACCGCTTGATTGTTTTCTCGTACCACATGGTGGAATTCGAGCCCCTCGAACCGAGCTGACATTTTGAGGACGGCGTTGCGGTAAGCCGCCATTTTTGGGTCCTTGGCGTCAAAGTCTCCATTTATTTGAGATATTGCGAGGTTCGAATCCCCACGCACCTCTAGGTGTTGAATGCCCATGGAGACTGCCATCCGGAGACCATGCAACATGGCCTCATATTCTGCTGCATTGTTGGAGTCTGTGTATATATTTGGAGTACGTATTGGACTGTATCTCCGATGGGGGATGTTAGGACGACGCCTGCCCCTAGACTAGCCAGCATCTTAGAGCCGTCGAAGTGCATGATCCAATTGGAGTACGCGCCGTACTCTTTAGGGAGTTCGGCTTCTGTCCATTCGGCGACGAAATCAGCCAGTACTTGCTTCTTAATGGTTCGCCGTGGTTTGTATGTTATGTCGATCGGCAGCAGCTCAATAGCCCATTAAGCAATCCGGCCCGTGGCATCGTGATTATTTATTATGTCGTTGAGTGGTACTTCAGAGGCCACCGTAATTGAACACTCCTGAAAGTAGTGTCGTAGTTTTCGGGATGCCATGAAGACCGCGTATGCTATCTTTTGATAATGTGGGTACCGTGATTTGCATGGAGTGAGGAAAGTGGATACGTAGTATACCGGCTTTTGAAGCGGGAACTTATGTTCGTCCGTCTCTCGTTCGACGACGAGCACTGCGGTTACAACCTGGTGTGTTGCCGCTATATATAACAGCATTGGTTCGCCGATATTTGGCGCGGCCAAGATTGGGTTGCTGGCCAAGAGAGCTTTTATTTCTTCCAATCCGGCCGTGGCCGCATCCGTCCACTCGAACTGTTCGGTGTGCCGAAGAAGGCGATAGAGAGGTAATGCCTTTTCTCCCAATCGGGAGATAAAGCGGCTTAAGTCAGCCACGCATCCGGTTAATTTCTGGATTTGCTTGAGGTCTGTTGGGATAGCCAACTATGACAGAGCTCGGATTTTAGCCGGATTTGCTTCAATTCCTCTATTGGAAACGATGAAGCCCAAGAGCTTTCCGGCGGGCACGCCGAAAACGCATTTTTCCATATTGAGCTTGATGTCATATGTTCGGAGATTGTCGAACGTGAGCCTCAACTCGTCTATTAAGGATTCGACGTGTCTGGTTTTAATGACCACATCGTCTATGTATGCCTCCACTGTTTTGCCGATTTGTGTTTCCAGGCATGTCTGAATCATGCGTTGATAGGTTGCACCGGCATTTTTGAGCCCGAAAGGCATGGTGTTAAAACAGAAGGGGCCGTATGGAGTGATGAATGCCGTTGCGGCTTGATCGGACTCCACCATCTTAATTTGATGGCATCCGGAGTATGCGTCGAGGAAACACAATGAGTCGTGTTCTGCGGTAGCGTCGATAATTTGATCGATGCGGGGGAGGGGGAAGGGATCCTTGGGGCAAGCCTTGTTAAGGTCCTTGAAATCGACACATAGGCGCCAGGATTTGTCCATCTTTGGTACCATCACCAGGTTTGCTAGCCAGTCCAGATGTTTAATTTCTCTAATGAATCCGGCCTCGAGTAACTTGGCTAGCTCTTCTCCCATGGCTTGTCACTTAGGCTCAGAGAAACGCCGAAGAATCTACTTGACCGGCTTGAACCCCTTTAGAATGTTAAGGCTATGCTCGGCCAGCCTGCGTGGGATTCCTGGCATGTCTGAAGGATACCAGGCGAAGATGTCCCAATTCTCGCGCAAGAACTCCCACAGTGCGGCGTCTGTTGTGGGGTTCAGCTGTGCCCCGATGGATGCTGTTTTTGTAGGGTCCGTTGGGTGGACCTGGAATTTGACTATTTCGTCCGCTGGTTTAAAAGAGGTGGACTTGGGTCTTTTGTCGAGTATCACGTCGTCCCTGTCCACTGTGGAGCGCAGCGCAGTTAGTTCTTTGGCCGCAAGGGCCTCGTATAACGCCTCGAGGACCAGTGCGGCGGTTTTATTTTCGGCGCGGAGTGCTATATCCGGATCACTAGCTAGAGTGACGATTCCATTGGGCCCGGGCATCTTGAGCTTCATGTACCCGTAATGGGGTATAGGTTGGAAGATCGTGAATGCCTCCCGCCCTAAAAGGGCATGGTATCTGCTACTAAACGGGGCCACTTGGAATGTGATTTCTTCGGACCTGTAATTCTCTGGCGTGCCGAATACCACATCAAGTGTGATTTTTCCCGCGCATCGTGCCTCCTGACTAGGGATGATACCTCTGAAGGTCGTGCTGCTTTGCTCAATGTAGCTCTTGTCTATATCCATTTTTCTAAGAGTCTCCTCATAGATGAGGTTTAATCCGCTGCCACCGTCCATGAGCACTTTAGTAAGCCGGAAGCCGTCCACAATTGGACTAAGGACCAAAGCGGCTGGTGCTCGGGTTGTTTGGAATTGAGGTTCGTCACTGGCATTGAAGGTTATAGTCGTATCGTTCCATGGATTTATTGTTGCAATGTGGCGGACTTCGGCGAGGCTGCGGAGTGCTCGCTTGCGCCTATTATTTGAGGCGAAGGTCTCGAAGACTGTCAGTACTGTATTGTTATTTTCCACAGGATGGTGCTCTATGGTATTTTTGATGAGGAGATCCTCGCTGCTTTTGGCCACCTGCCGGAGTATCCAACATGCTCTAAGGCTATGTGTTGGCATGGTATCCGGTGTCATTGAGCCATTGAGCCATCCCTCCAATACGGTTCCTCGCCCTGTCGTGGGCTTTGGTTTCTTTGTAATTGGATCGGGTGACTTACGAGAGTACACCCATTTAGTTCGGATGGCTGGTTTAGTGAGAGCCGGGGGATCCCAAAATTTTGTTTGGGTTTTCCAGGTGCTTTCCATCACACAGTACTTCTGTACTATGGCCGCCAAGTCAGCGAAGTGTACTATGTCACGGCGACTTATGGCGTTGAGGATTCCCTTGTCCGTGCAATTTTTGCAAAAGAATGAAATTGCGTCTTCCTCGCGACAGTCCTTGACCTTGCTCATTACAAGGAGGAATCTGGCCCAATAGTGATGTACTGTCTCTTGGGGCTCTTTTCTAATGTGGGAAAGATCACTTATGTGAGGGTGGGTGGGTAGATTTAGGTCCAAACCCTGACCTGATCTAAGACCCAGGGGCGGAGTTTCCGAGCTTTGCAGTTCGGGCTCTGGGACGATGCCCAATTGTTCTGGCCCACTGTCCGATTCTAGGTTCGAAGCTTGGGTCATGTCCTCCTGTAGACGGGTATCCGGCTCAGAGAGCTCGGGAATCCGGACATAGTTTTTCCTCAAAATAGAGGAAGAATCGCTGCATTGCTCCTCCACCACCGCTATCTGATGGGTGACCAGCGGAGAGTTAATCTCCCTTTGGTCAGGTTTAAGCCCGATCCGATCATAGTCCGTAGCGACTCCCAAGGCGGCGATGCGATCCAAGAGCTCGTTCAAAGAAGAGAGCTCCATTGGATCCATCTGCTCAGTGAATCCCGAGCCGACGTGGAGGCTATTTTTGATGACGCAAGAAGCCATCGTCGGCGCGACGGCCGAACGGGCGGTCATGACGAAGCCGCCTAGTCGGAGAGTTTGAGAACAAGACGAGCCATCAAGCCTTATCATTACGGCACAGTGGAACTCTCAATGAAAGCACCAATGTCGGTGTCAAAACCGGCGGATCTCGGGTATGGGGTCCCGAACTGTGCGTCTAAGGCGGATGGTAACAGGAGGCGGGGGACACAATGTTTACCCAGGTTCGGGCCCTCTCGATGGAGGTAATACCCTACTTCCTGCTTGATTGATCTTGATGATATGAGTATTACAAGAGTTAAACTACCACGAGATCGTAGAGGCTAAACCCTAGAAGCTAGCCTATGATTATGATTGTTGTTGTCCTACGGACTAAACCCTCCGGTTTATATAGACACCGGAGGGGGCTAGGGTTACACAAAGTCGGTTACAAGGGAGGAGATCTACATATCCGAATTGCCAAGCTTGCCTTCCACGCAAAGGAGAGTCCCACCCGGACACGGTACGAAGTCTTCAATCTTGTATCCTTATAGTCCAACAGTCCGGCCAAACTATGTAGTCCGGCTGTCCGAGGACCCCCTAATCCAGGACTCCCTCAATGGTACATTCACCTTCAGCTCCACCCTTGATGACAAATAGGAAAGTGCGCTCGTTGCCTTGCTGTGGGCGAATGTCGATGTGTTTGCTTAGCAACCATCTGATATCGCCGGCGTTCCCAGGGAGGTAATCGAGCACCATCTTGCTGTCTGTCCTGATGCCCGGCCCGTCAAGCAGAATGTTAGAAAGCAAGCTTTGGAGAGGCAATAGTTTATTGCCGAAGAGATCAAGAAACTAGGAGCAGCTGGTTTGGTCAGAGGAGTGTTGCATCCAACGTGGTTAGCAAATCCAGTGGTGGTGCGCAAGGCAAATGGGAAATGGAGGCTCTGCATAGACTTCACAGACCTGAACAAGGCCTACCAAAGGACCCTTTCCCCTTGCCGCGCATTGATCTGATTGTGGATTCCACCTCCGGGAGTTATTTGCTTTCCTTTTTGGATGCATACTCTGGATACCATCAGATATTCATATCCAAGGAAGACAAGGGGAAGACCGCGTTCATAACCCCATGTGGCATGTGTTTGAACAGGCTTTATACAAGAATCTTTAGCACATACAAATGTCATCATCATACACATAAAATGGCTGCGAACCACAAATGTAATCATAGCATATACATACAAATAGTCTCATCATAATCATCATCAAACACAAAGTGGTCTCTTGTCATCATCTCAAAAATAGCGATACATGCAAGTCTCGAATACTTGCAACTACAACGTCATCCATCTAAACAACGATATACGCGAGAAGTTCTATCACTATGAGTGATAGCGGAACTATGCAGTACATGAGGCGGCGGTTATGAGGCCTCGCTCGCGCTAGCCTGAACCTCAAGGAACTAGCTTGTGCTTCTTGTCTCCTTTTGAAGCCTTTATGGCTGGCGCCCGAGACCCCCTCCACTTGCGCCTGACACTCATACCACTCGTCTTACACTCCCGGAACCTTCCCTTCATACACGACATAGCACTCCTTCACCATCAAGAATCTAGGTACCTGTTAGAGATGCATCTTCATCAAGATAATGTGCGATCATATGCAACCAAAAAAATACTAGAGCAACACGAAAAAGAAAGGGTTAGCAACTAGATGCAACATATAGTACGCAAACTAATTAACTAGAGGTACGCATGTCATCGTACCCAAACTAACAAAGTAGCGTTATGCAAGTTTGGCTAGGACCCTGGACATCACAAAATTTTCATCGCTACAGAAAGTATACAAGTTCAACTGACACATATCATCATCATCGGCATCGTAAATCACTACAAGTTCCATCCTTCCATATCATCAAGGATGGACCCTAGCTTCTTGAACGGCGTGAGGTCATGACGTTGCATGCCTATGCGAGTTCGGACGTCAGCTCGCGATATAGGTGTGGCACCCCGATCCGCTGGGAGCAGGGGGCCTTCGCATGTCAGCCCAGGATAACACCTGACGCACGACAGGTCCATGATACAGCATTCCAGGTACAAGAATATTCATCAAATACATGTGTATACGGTTACATCATTAATGAATACAGTTATCTGGCATGGCACTACGACTATACGGATGGCAGTGGAAGTCTATTTAAATAGCTGCGGAAGTCTTGGTTTAGCAGCGTCTCACTCTGGCTGGACTCGATAACTCACAGGACTGTCAAGATTACGGCCTAGCACGACGGAACAAACAAACAATCTGGACATGACCTACAAAACTGGCATGGCACGCCAGGTCAGTACATTGAATGTAGTTGCAAGACAACCAAATACATAGCATCCAAACAAACAGATGACAAAGCAAGAACCAAGCATATGCAACAATCTACTCCAACACAACTTCTAAGCATGGCATATTATTAACAAGAATCATAAATCAAACTAAGCATGCACAACATCATATCATCTCCTAGCATGGCATATCAAACTTACTTCTAATAGCAAAGCATAGCATATCAAAACATGGCATGGCATCATGAAACTATGCTGAAAATAAACTACCACTTACCTCCCGTGAAGACATATTGTATTAACCTCATGCAACAATCACTTACTCTGCCACGGCTCCTCGGAGCAAATTCATGACTTACCGAGACCTCGTCTTGGGGTCATATCAACACATCATCATGACTTCTCACGACTTTCTCATAGTCCAAGTCACCACATTATTTATCACATCTTAGTTATCACATAAGTTATTAGCAAATTTATCCTCCATTTCGACCAACAGCCGATAGTGTGACCTACTACGAACTTGTGCCCATGACCGAGGACACGACTATCGATAGACTTAACACACACTCTGCAGAGGTTAGCATACTGTACCCACACCACAGAACCCATGGCCTCGCACTCCCATTTGGGTGGACCAACGGTGTTCCGACAAAACTGATCTACTGCACTGAGACTCTCCCAGCCACTCCGACCAACTCCCCTTTGGGCTAAGTCATGGGTGGCCCCGTGCCTACCAAAGGCACCTACGGCCACAGTCGTGGCAAAAACGGCCCCAAACGGGGACATGTGCACATAACCAAACTCGGGCTCACAAGGCTTATGTCCGCCTACCTGATCAGGGTAGCGCGCTCCCATAACCTTCCCTAGTTAGAGGCACCGGCGAGAGGCTTGACAGCAGACCCAGCTAGGGCCTCCCATAAAGGCAAATGTAGCTGCACTGGAGAAAGCTCAATTTGGTGGCACTATTACTCGATCCCATCGATGACGGAGGAGGTTTATTATTAAGCCATGTTATTAACTTCTCCACCATCATTAACATTATGAGCATATTTAACAAAGATGCAACAATGAGCATGCAACATGCAAATGCATTAACAAATTCAAGTTCCTCAAGTGAACAGATAAATCCTATGAAACATGACAATATCGGGTACTAGCTTATCGATGGTGTAACAAAATCATCATAGCATCAATACTACTGGCATGAAACTAACCAAAACACAGGTATGACACTATCAACAACAATATAACAAGCATAGCAAATGCTATCATGAATAGCAAGCATGATGTGGCAAGCAATACAAACATATAGCACAACTGAAATCACGACAGACGAAATAGACAAAAACTACTGCAACTAAGCACACACACAAGGTACCAGCAATGTCAACATGCAAGTTTGGGGCTCATGATAAGAGGTTGGCTTGCCTGGGGTCGAGGAATACTCCGGGAATGAGTGTGGTCAACTCTCGGAAAAAATTGCCGGAGAACGGTTCTCTCTTAGAGGGGCTGAATTATGGAAAGGGCAAAATAGGCATTTTCAGAATCTGCAAACATAAAGAAAATAGTCCCATTGAAAAGAGCTCGACGAATAGAGAACGTGAGCGTTGGAATCACCTCAATCGGAGTTACGGTTGAAAAGATACGACCGATTGAATGACAGGGACTAATCCGTGGAACAAATATTTACAAACAGGCCCTTGTCGGTTAAAACAGAAAGCGCGCTAAAGGAAATAACGTTTTGAGAGAAAGAAAAGCATATCACTGACCGAAGGCGACACAATGTACGTTTTCTGAAAACAAAAACGTATTTCTGTCTGAAGGCACGGCGAAGTACGCTTTCGAAAGACGGAAATGTATCCAGCGCGAGACATCTCCACTTAAGCCAGGTCAGCGAGCCGGGTCAACCCCTGAGTGGCTGACTTGCAGGGCCCGCATGGAGGTGGGCCCGCCCGGTCGGTCTTGTCCTTCCTCCCGCTCGATGCGTTCTTGACCGAGGGAGCGGTCTGCCTCGACGGCGATTGCCGGCGATCCCGACCACCGTTCAGGGCGTGTGACCTACCCAGGAGACAGGAGGAAGAGACGCATCGAGGGGTAGCATTCACAGCCACCGGGGAGCCCTGTAGCGGCCGCAGCCAAGCTCGCAGCGGGGAGGGAATTCGGCCGGCGGTGAGGTAGGTGCTCCGGTGGGGGAAATGGATGGGGACGACCGCGGGATGGCTCCTAGGTGGTAGAGGAAGGCCCTGGGTGGCTGCAGAGCAGAGAGGGGACGCGAGGTCGCCGGAATCAGGGAGGACCAAGGCGACTACCACGACGGCGGTGGACATCAGAGAGAGGCTCCGGGGAGGGATGGGTGGCTCGGGGAGGCGTTGTGGACTGCGAGGGCTCGAGGGCGTGCTTAAATAGCCGCGGGGAAGGCTAGAGAAGAGAGGGGGAGGTGGCACGCGGCAGGCGATGTGTTCGTGCGCCGATGATGGGTGCAGTGTCGGCAGGCGCGGCCAAAGCTCACGAGAAGCGACGGGAAGGCGACAAGGAGGACGCGGACGAGCGCTAGGGGGGTCACGGAGTCGAGCGGCGCTTGTGGACGAAAGGAAGAAGAGGACAGGAGCGAGGAAGACTACGGTGCTCACGGACACGCACGGTTCGGTCGTTGGCACGGCTCGTCGAAGAAGAAAACGGAGGGGAAAGGGTTCTAGGCGCACGGCGACGATGATGCTGAGCTGGTTGACAAGCTGGGACGAGCCAGAGCCAGCCGGAGCTGCTCTGCTGAGGCCAACAGTGCGCAGACCACCATTTTGGCCGGCTTCACTCGTGATCTCCACTAGCACTGCACGCTCTGGCCTCCTAGTTAGTGCCAAACCTTGTCAGAAGTGGAGTCGTTCCAAGGGTCATTAAAGATGAGGTGATGGCACAGGCAGAAGCATAGGGAGCAGAGGGAAACAAGCTCGACAAGTTTGCTGTTGCAAACTTGGCCACATCTTGGTGATCAACACGGTGAGCTTAAGGGCTAAACTTGATGTCTGGAGGTTTTAGCTAGCAGGGACTACGGTCTTGGGAAGTTGGAGGGGATTTGGGGAAGGATTTAGCATAGTTGATTTGCAACTGCTAAACTTAGTCCAGAAAACAAATGAGGAAGGAGCACTCACTAGGAGTGTGGGATAGGGCTGCCACTTGGAAAATCTTGATGATTTGGTCATATGTAGATGCTGCAAAAAGATCATACCAAATGGACTTGCCAAATTGGTACTTGTTTCACAAGCATCACATCTGACAAGAAATTGGGAAAAATCTAGGAAAACATTGGTTGCATGAAATGAGCCAAAATCTTGTGTAGGTGGATTATATGGATATGAGAAGCCTCAGGAATTTTTTTAGCCAAAATGGAGCAAGATAAAACATACGTGCTTCACAAACTGAAAATGTGGACAGAAACAAAGAATTGCTCCTGTTCTCACATAGTTCAATGAACTGAGCTATATTTTGGAGGAGGGTGATGATATGGTCATTAGAGACTGATGGAAAAGTTTCAGCTCATTTTGATCATCTATGAGGGTACTTCCTTCACAGACAAGCAATCTGAACAGAAACTTGAGAAAATTGCCAAGGAAGATTGGACAGATGGGTTGAGCTGATTTTTTTGTATCCAGAGGTGATTTATCAATGTTAATCACCTTGCCAAATTTCAGCTCAAATGGATCAAGGGTTCAAGCACTTCCTTTGCAAAACAATTAGACAGGGCGGAAACTTGCATTGGATCATGTGCTCAAATTATGATCTTTGGAGCTTGGGTTTGGATGGAGATGGTGAAGATATAGCAAGTACAAGCTCCACAAATTTTTTGGGAATTTTCCTTGCTATAAAAATGGTAGCTCCTTTGGAAAATGGCAGAAATGCAATATTGGCTTAAAATAGGAAAAAGGCAATTTCCCTTATTTAAATGTGGCCAATATTTTTGCCAGAGCTAGGATTAGACATAAATATCAACCCCACCAATTTTCATGAATTTAGGAGATGACCAGCTATGCCTTTGGATTTTATTCCTCAGAAAGACAAGAAAAGGAATAAATCACAAATGAAAAATATTGCATAAGACTTAGCAATATTTTTGCATATCCAGGGTTCAGAAAGGTAGAAGGGTCTCTGGGAACAATTGGGATGATCAAAAGATCAAGGAAAATGATAGCTCCTTTGTAATCACAAAGGCCATATTCAGATTCCAAAATTTTGGAATTAGGGTTTGAGCTGATGCAAATGAGGTCTTGCCCATTGAAAAAGACATGAGCAAGGTTTTGAAAGGTTGGAAATGACAAGAAGTCTTAGAGTCATCCAACAAACTCAGGAGAAATATTTTGAAAATGAGTGCAAGGAGAGATTAACAACACAAAAATTGATAACCCAATTTTGGGGTTGTTACAACTCCTCCCCCCTTAAGAAGAATCTCGTCCTCGAGATTCCTAGGGTTACACACAATTGCCAAGATAACCACTCCGGGGAAGAACCTCTGGGTTAATTTTAACCCTTTGGTCAAATTCGAACGAGTTGCAGGCACCGATAACTGGTACACCCCGAGAGATATGGGCAAACACGGTTATATCGACGGCTAGGAGCACTCGAGATCAAACTCTCAAAAAATCTGCTAGATGCACCCCAGTGAACAGTGGATTCACCTGCTGACACGTGGGTCCCAGGCCCACTGGCAGCCTCCTTCTTCTACCTCTGGCTAACTGCTTCTTTTGTGCTGCTGCTTCGCGTGCGGCTTGGCACAGCGCGCATCTAGCTCCTAGGGCGATGAGGACCCTAGAGCCATAGTGCGCGGTGTGAACGGCGCCGGTGCAGTGAGCACTCACGTCGCGGGCCAGCGCCTTGTCGGCACTGCTCGTGGATTCGCCTCCTGGACGCCGGTGATCGAGCGACGAGCGATTTTCCTGGACCTTGCTCACCGTACACCGGGGTTGGGCTATAAAAACGGCAGCGCGGCTCTCTTCCAACACACAAACACCATGCCACTCTACTACCTCTTTGGTTTGGAAGGGATCGAGCCGAGCTCCTTCGGCGAGGCTGTGTTCCTGGTGGCGCTGTGGTGGTTCCTAGCTGCGATGTTGGGCACGCTGATCGGCGTGTCATTCCTCCTAGTGATACTCATCAGGAACGAGCGGGCTCGAGGCAACGCGTGACTGGGTGCGGTGGCTCGAGGTGTGGAAGAAGATGTTGCATGGGGTGGTCCTCCACCACGCTTGATTCTCCGTCGCTTCGCGCCGACGGAGTAATCGCGTGCTGCGGTGGAGCGGTGGGGCGACTGGCCGACGCCACACAAGGCAGTGATGGTGATGATGATGTGGTTCAGATGCGGGTGAGGTGGCTGCGCCAGCTCAGGAGTCAGACTAGGGCACGGGAAAAATTCGCGGATAGCTCCACGAAATGTAGGTGTCAAGGTAGAATCGGAGTTGAAATCTGTATCGGGGAGTTGTACTGGATCGAGGGTAATAAAGCTGGCAACGTTTCTATGGAAACGCAATTGGGTTAACGAAAAAGAATTAGGGACAAGAAATTGCCAGATGAAAATGTCTCCTTGAGGTTCTGGGTTGAAAATCTGGCACACGGGGTATGCACAGATAGAGATAGGGATGTGACTTTGCATTTCCCGAGTACTGCGCAAAAGTACTCGTGAGTGAACCAGGGCTGCGTGCAGGATGCAGTGCAGTCTAAACTAACAAACAAACATATGCAACATACTTGCAACAGAAAAACACACCAGACAAATCACACTAAGGCGTTTTAATGCCAGTGGGTATATGTACTCCTGGTATACATATACCTACAACAGTGCGCATTTTATTATAGACTCGGAATGACTCAATGTTGTTTTTAGTGTATGTGCCCTACTGATTAAAATCTTGTTAGCAACCATTGCCAACCCTATCAAACATTTCCTCTTGACAGAGAGACAAGCAAGCACAAGGACACAAACAAAAGCAAGCAAGCATGCATAAACCACAGCATACGGGTTATAATAGTACCATCATACAACAACGCACGAATGTGCTACACGCTAATCAAAACTACGCACTCCGGGATACATGGTTCTATCCTCATATCGAGGATGAACCGACAGACCGACCTACTCGCAAAAACACCTGACTGCGTGGCTGAGGTCATGTAGAAGACTGGCCATGCTGGGGCTCTCCTGGAGGACAAAGGCTGAGCCAATCTCCATCTTCATCGTCCGACACTATTATGGGTTGGGGCTCTTCTGCTGGAGGTGTGGCTAAAATTGATCCAAGCAGATGCTGCTGGTGGATCCGGAAAAGAGCCTTGTTGAGGGTGATGATGTTTGGCTTAGGCCACAGCACATGCTGAGAGGATAGCACTGGTTCGGATGGCATTGGGCAAACGGCTTGAGATGAGAATTTACGAGCCTCACGATAAGCTTCCCTGACAACTTGTACCGCCTCGTTGTCGAGGATTCTAAACTCGGCAAGCATCTTTGAAATCATCATCCCCTGGGCAGTGATATATTGCACCAGGCGAGCGATTGCGGGGTCATCTCCTTGGATAGCGGGAGAAGGCTGAATTCCGGCTTCTGCCACAATGGGGAAAAAGCAGAATTCCCGCCTTTGTGCCACCTGCGGAAACTTGGTTCGGAGGTATAGGATAGCCTCCACAGCAGCATCCTGAATGGGTAAATCAGTGGTAGGCATGGCTCTACCGTGAAAAACCAAAGGCTGGCCATCTATTGCGGGACCTGGGCCGATGTGCACTCTTGCATCATAGTTGTGAAGGTGAGGGACGGGTGTCGATTGGAGCACCAGGTAATCGGGGCTAGCATTACAGCCAAAGGCTTTGGTGAGAATCTCGGCAAGAAGGGGTGGAAATCCAGTATGGTTGACGGCACAGGTGCGGGTATAAAACTTGGGAGCTTTGAAGGTGCTAGTCATGGCTGGAGTGTTACTAGCTAAGCTTCTCTGCAGGGACATGGCTGACTGAGGGGTGAGTGATACGGCTAGCAGAAAGGGGATTTTATAGGCAGCTATGCGGGACATGCCCGCATGGTGTGGCCCCTTTCCCTTAATGGCGAAGGGTAAGCGGCGCGGCCGACCAGAAAGGATAGGGTTGCTATTTTTTCCACGGATAACTAGGCGGGGACAGCGGGGTGAGGACGTGTCGGTCCCGACTGCGCCACCTATTGATTAACAGTGGCCATGCTGGATGCCAGGGATGGTTAAATCCCATAGGTTCATTACGGGTTGATGGTAGCGGTCATCTAATGCTAGGATAACCTATGTCTGCCTGGCTGCTCTGATACCATCTCCTGTGGCACCCCGATCCGCTGGGAGCAGGGGGCCTTCGCACGTCAGCCCAGGATAACACCTGACGCATGACAGGTCCATGATACAGCATTCCAGGTACAAGAATATTCATCAAAGATATGTGTATGTGTTTACATCATTGATGAATACAGTTATCTGGCATGGCACTATGGCTATACGGATGGCATCGGAAGTCTATTTAAATAGTGGTGGAAGTCTTGGTTTAGCAGCGTCTCACTCTGGCTGGACTCCATAACTCACAGGATTGGCAAGATTACGGCCCAGCACAACGGAACAAACGAACAATCTGGACACGACCTACAAAACTCGCATGACACGCCAGGTCAGTACATTGAATGTACTTGCAAGACAACCAAATACATAGCATCCAAACAAACAGATAACAAAGCAAGATCCAAGCATATGCAACAATCTACTCCAACACAATTTCTAAGCATGGCATATTATTAACAAGAATCATAAATCAAACTAAGCATGAACAACATCATAGCATCTACTAGCATGGCATATCAAACTTACTTCTAACAGCAAAGCATAGCATATCAAAACATGGCATGGCATCATGAAACTATGCTGAAAATAAACTACCAGTTACCTCCCATGAAGACATATTGTATTAACTTCATGCAACAATCACTTACTCTGCCACGGCTCCTCGGAGCAAACTCATGACTTACCGAGACCTCATCTCGGGGTCATATCAACACATCATCGTGACTTATCACGATTTTTTCATAGTCCAAGTCACCACATTATTTATCACATCTTAGTTATCACATAAGTTATTAGCAGATTTATCCTCCATTAGGACCAAGACACGATAGTGTGACCTACTATGAACTTGTGCCCATGACCGAGGACGCGGCTATCGATAGATTTAACACACACTCTATAGAGGTTAGCACACTTTACCCACACCACAGAACCCATGGCCTCGCACTCCCATTTGGGTGGACCAACGGCGTTCCGACAAAACTAATCTA
This sequence comes from Aegilops tauschii subsp. strangulata, assembly GCF_002575655.3. Lineage (NCBI taxonomy): Eukaryota > Viridiplantae > Streptophyta > Magnoliopsida > Poales > Poaceae > Aegilops > Aegilops tauschii. The sequence continues at coordinate 222,497,688 of NC_053038.3, forward strand.
CTGCCCTGACACTCTCCCTGCCACTCCGGCCAACTCCCCTTTGGGCTAAGTCATGGGTGGCCCCGTGCCTACCAAAGGCACCTACGGCCACCGTCATGGCAAAAATGGTCCCAAACGGGGACATGTTCACATAACCAAACTCGGGCTCACAAGGCTTATGTCCGCCTACCTGATCAGGGTAGCGCGCGCCCATAACCTTCCCTAGTTGGATGCACCGGCGGGAGGCATGACAGCAGACCCTGCTAGGGCCTCCCATAAAGGCAAATGTAGCTGCACTGGAGAAAGCTCGATTTGGTGGCACTATGACTCGATCCCATCGATGACAAAGGAGGTTTATTATTAAGCCATGTTATTAAATTCTCCACCATCATTAACATTATGAGCATATTTAACAAAGATGCAACAATGAGCATGCAACATGCAAATGCATTAACAAATATCAAGTTCCTCAAGTGAACAGATAGATCCTATGATACATGACAATACCGGGTACTAGCTTATCGATGGTGTAACAAAATCATCATAGCATCAATACTACTGGCATGAAACTAACCAAAATACAGGTATGGCATTATCAACAACAATATAACTATCATGGCAAATGCTATCATGAAAAGCAAGAATGATGTGGCAAGCAGTACTAACATATAGCACAACTGAAATCTCGGCAGACGAAACAGACAAAAACTACTTCAACTAAGAACACACGAGGTACCAGCAAAGTCAACATGCAAGTTCGGGGCTCATGATATAATATTGGCCTGCCTGGGGGTCGAGGAATACTCTGGGAACGAGTGTGGTCAACTCTCGGAAAAAATTGCCAGAGAACGATTCTCTCTCAGAGGGGCTGAATTAGGGCAAGGGCAAAATGGGCATTTTCAAAATGTGCAAACATAAATAAAATAGTCCCATCAAAAAGAGCTCAACGAACAGAGAACATGAGCGTTGGAATCACCTCAATCGGAGATACGGTTGAAAAGATACGGCCGATTGAATGAAAGGGACTAATCCGTGGAATAAATATTTACAGACAAGCCCTTGTCGGTTAAAACAGAAAGCGCACTAAAGGAAATACATTTTCAGAGAAAGAACAGCGTATTACTGACCGAAGGCGACACAATGTACGTTTTCTAAAAACGAAAACGTATTTCTGTCTGAAGGCACGACGAAGTACGCTTTTGAAAGACGGAAACGTATCCAGCGCGGGGCGTCTCCACCTACGCCAGGTCAGCGAGCTGGGTCAACCTTTGAGTGGCTAACTTGCAGGGCCCGCATGGAGGTGCGGCCTGCCCGGTCGGTCTTCTCCTTCCTCCCTCTTGATGCGTACTTGACCAAGGGAGCGGTCCGCCTCGACGGCGATTGCCGGCGATCCTGACCACCGTTCATGGCGTGTGACCTACCCAGGAGATCAGGAGGAAGATACGCATCGAGGGGTAGCATTCACTGCCATCGGGGAGCCCTATAGCGGCCGCAGCCGAGCTCGCAGCGGGGAGGGGATTCGGTCGGTGGTGAGGTAGGTGCTCCTGTGGGGGAAATGGATGGGAACGAGCACGGCATGGCTCCTGGGTGGTAGAGGAAGGCTCTGGGTGGCTGTAGAGCAGAGAGGGGACGCGAGGTCACCAGAATCAGGGAGGACCAAGGCGATGACCACGACGGCGGTGGAGATCAGAAAGAGGCTCCGGGGAGGGATGGGTGGCTCGGGGAGGCGTTGTGGACTATGAGGGCTCGAGGGCGTGCTTAAATAGCCGCGGGGAAGGCTCGAGAAGAGAGGGGGAGGTGGCACGCGCCAGTCCATGCGCTGGCGATGGGCGCAGTGTCGGAAGGCGCGGCCAAAGCTCATGAGAAGCGGCGGGAAGGCGGCGAGGAGGACGCGGATGAGCGCCAGGGGAGTCATGGAGTCGGGCGGCGCTTGGGGACGAAAGGAAGAAGAGGACAGGAGCGAGGAAGATGACGGTGCCCATGGATACGCACAGTTCGGTCGTTGGCACGACTCGTCGGAGAAGAAAACGGAGGGGGAAAGGGTTCCAGGCGCACGGCGATGATGATGCTGAGCTGGTTGACAAGCTGGGATGGGCCAGAGCCAGCCGGAGCTGCTCTGCTGAGGCGAACAGTGCACAGACCACCGTTTTGGCTGGCTTCACTCGTGATCACCACTAGCACTGCACGCTCTGGCCTCCTACTTAGTGCCAAACCTTGTCAGAAGAGGAGTCGTTCCAAGGCTCATTAAAGATGAGGTGATGGTAGAGGAAGAAGTGTAGGGAGCAGAGGGAAACAAGCTCGACAGGTTTGCTGTTGCAAACTTGGCCACATCTTGGTAATCAACACTGTGAGCTTAAGGGCTAAACTTGATGTCTGGGAGGTTTTAGCTAGCAAGGACTACGGTCCTGGGAAGTTGGAGGGTACTTGGGCAAGGATTTAGTATAGTTGCTTTGCAACTGCTAAACTTAGTCCAGAAAACAAATGAAGAAGGAGCACTCACTTGGAGTGTGGGATAGGGCTACCACTTGGAAAATCCTGATGATTTGGTCATATGTAGATGCTAAAAAAAGATCATACCAAATGGACTTGCCAAATTGGTACTTGTTTCACAAGCATCACATCTGAACAGAAACTTGGGAAAATCTAGGGAAACATTGCTTGAAATGAGCCAAAATCTTGTGTAGGTGGGTTATATGGATATGAGAAGCCTCAGGAATTTTTTTAGCCAAAATGGAGCAAGATAAAACATACTTGCTTCACAAACTGAAAATGTGGACAGAAACAAAGAATTGCTCCTGTTCTCACATAGTTCAATGAAATGATCTGCATTTTGGAGGAGGGTGATTGTAACACCCACGATGCGGCTATATCTCTCACGTGTTGGGGCACGACTTAGAGGCATAACCGCATTGTGGTTTTGTCGCAAGAAGGGTCATCTTCACACAATCCTATGTAATGAACAAGAAAGGGATAAAGAGGGTTGGCTTACAATCGCCACTTCACACAATACTTAAATAATTCATACATCATCCAAAATACACATATGGTCCTACTACGGACAACCAAGTGAAAAAGAAGATAACCCAACTGCTAGATCCCCAATCGACCCAACTGGGCCCACTACCGATCATCGGGAAATGAAACATAGTAATGACCAAGGTCCTCGTTGAACTCCCACTTGAGTTTGGTAGCATCACCTGCACTGGTATCATCGGCACCTGCAACTGTCTGGAAGTATCCGTGAGTCGCGAGGACTCAGCAATCTCACACCCGCGAGATCAAGACTATTTAAGCTTATGGGTAGGATGAGGTAATGAGGTGGAGCTGCAGCAAGCGCTAAGCAAATATGGTGGCTAACATACGCAAATCAGAGTAAGATGAGAAGCTACGCAATGGTCGTGAAGCTAGAAGTGATCAAGAAGTGACCCTGAAACTACTTAGGCTCAAACATAACCCAAAACCGTGTTCACTTCCCGGACTCCGCCGAAAAGAGACCATCGCGGTTACACACGCAGTTGATGCATTTTAATTAAGTCAAGTGTCAAGTTCTCTGCAACCGGACATTAACAAATTCCCATCTGCCACATAACCGTGGGCACGGCTCTCGAATGTTTATACCCTGCAAGGGTGTCCCAACTTAGCCCATCATAAGCTCTCACGATCAACGAAGGATATTCCTTCTCCTGGAAAGACCCGATCAGTCTTGGAATCCCGGTTACAAGACATTCGACAATGGTAAAACTAGACCAGCAAAGCCGCCCGAATGTGCCGACAAATCCCGATAGGAGCTCCAGATATCTCGTTCTCAAGGCACAACGGATAGGTCAAGCTACGAGTAAAACCATCCCTCAAGTTTCCCTGAGGTGGCCCCGCAGGTTGCCTGGTTCGGACCAACACTCAGAGGAGCACTGGCCCGGGGGGGTTTAAATAAAGATGACCCTTGAGTCTGCAAAACCCGAGGGAAAAGGTATAGGTGGTAGGTAGGCAAATGGTAAAACCAAGGTTGGGCCTAGCTGGAGGAGTTTTATTCAAAGCGAACTGTCAAGGGGTTCCCATAACCCCAACCGCGTAAGGAACGCAAAATCAAGGAACATAACACCGGTATGACGGAAACTAGGGCGGCAAGAGTGGAACAAAACACCAGGCATAAGGCCGAGCCTTCCACCCTTTACCAAGTATATAGAAGCATTAAATTAAAATAAGAGATACTGTGATATTCCAACATATCCATGTTCCAAACATGGAACAAACTTCAACTTCACCTGCAACTAACAACGCTGTAAGAGGGGCTGAGCAAAAGCGGTAACATAGCCAAACAAGGGTTTTCTAGGAAGGTGGGTTAGAGGCTTGACATGTCAATATGGGAGACATGATAAACAAGTGGTAGATAGCGCGACATAGCGATAGAGCGAACAACTAGCAAGCAAAGATAGAAGTGATTTTGAGGGTATGGTCATCTTGTCTGCAATGTTCTGAGAGTTGTCGAAAGCTTGCTCCTCGTTAGCGTACTCAACAGGTTCCTCGTTCACGTACTCGTCTCCCAGCTCTACCCAAAGCAAGAACTCAAGCAACGGAACAACAATCAATCACGGTGCAATGCACAAGCAACATGATGCAATACATGGCATGCTATGCAAGATATGATATGCAATGCATATGCGTGCTCCGGAAGGGAAAGAATGATCAAGGCATCAACTTGGCAAACCAAGTATGCCGCTGGAAAGATGAGGTGATTTCGGTCGAAATCGATAGAAGGATCACCAGAAACGGATGCACGGTTTGCAAATGACACGCAATACAAGGATGACGCAAATCTGCGATTAACAGCATGATAGCACTTAGAATGCAACAAGAAACTAAGCTACTGCACTCCAACATATCAACAAAGCATATGGGATGGATGTACAAGAGATTCTTGACAAAACATGAACACTGAGCTACGGCTAAATCACACTAGAACAGGTTCAAACAAGCATGGCAAAAGTGCAAAAGATATCAGCTTCACAGACTTGAGAGAAAATGACTAGCATGGCAAAGACAGATTCATGTTCGCATGTTTACAAGCTTGATTAACTCACTACATAGCATAACATGGCATGAAATAAATCTAGCATGGAGTAGACATGAAAAATAAGCTACACATGTGCCAAGATACCTCAAAGCAAGTTTGAATTAAATCACACAAAAATGACAAAACAGCATCATGATGTAAAATGTCATGTTCATGAACTTGCTCAAATGCAGAAACTAATGCAACCACTAGATTGGTGGGATTTTTCTACCCCAAAAACATATATAATATGCTGGGGTTGCTGTAGAAAAATCATCACAAGTGCAATAAGTTAAAAGTGCCCTAAATGGAAATAAGCAGAAATGGCATCTACCATAAATGGAATGTCCAGAATTGGGCCTGCCCGAAAAAGAAAGATTCCATTTCCAGAAATGGAATATTCCCTGGGTTTTAATATAAAGGAAAAAGGATTTGGGGGAAGAGAATGACATGGGGGGTCATCCTGTCAGTGAGTGTGGCAAGTGGGGCCACCCAGCCACTGACTCAAACGAAGAGAATAAAAAAAGGGGATTTATATGTACCCGCGGGGGATCGAACCGGGGCTGCTAGGTTGCAACCGAGTGGCTCGAGCCACTGGGCTAGACGACGACGGCTGACAGAAGAGGGGTTCATCTCCTCTTAGCATAACTGCTGCGGCGACTACCAAAACAGAGGAAGCAGGGGAAGGCAACGGCGCGGCCAGAGGCGGCGGAGGGCTCGCCGGAGTAGCTCCGGTGACCTAACGGAGCAGCTGATGGGTGCTACGTGATCGTGAGAGGATTCTGCGCTCGCTCTTGGAATGGACGACGCCCAACGGCGATGGAAACACTGCCGGCGACGAGGTCCAGAGACGGCGGCGGCGAACTCGAGCACGACAAGCCGCGGGGTTAACCAAGCGGCAGCGAGCACGGATCTACCCTACACAATACGGCGATGACCATGGACACTCGCAGAGACGCTAAGGAGGCCGGGGCACTCGCCGGAGACGAGGTTCGACGGCGGCGAGATCGGGCGCCCGCGACAGACGCGGATAGAGCATGCAATCGAGGGGGGAAGGGATGGGAAGATGCGCATGCTCACCACAAGCACGGTGGTGCGCTTGGTTGGTCGGGAGGTGGACGAAGACGGCGATGGCGATGGTCGAACACGTACGGCGGCCGGAGTCATAGACGAGGAAGAAGAGGTCGTTGTAGGGGTTCTCGGCTCTTCGTAGACGACGGGGACGTAGTTCATGTCGGGGAAGACACGGGACACAGTTGGCGAGGTAGAGGTCGACGGAGAGCACGTCGGCGATGAGGACGCGCTCCCAGATGCGTTCGGGACGGCGATGGCGCGATCGATCTGGTGGCTATACCTACCAGGCGACGGCGACGGCGGACGAGAGAAACCCTAGGAGAGGCAGGTCACAAGGAGTGGGGGCTAGGGTGAGCGGCGTGAGCTCACGCGCTCTCGTGCTTGCGGTCCTCATGGCGATGGCGAGAGGAGAGGGAAAAGGTGGGTTAGGGGAACAGGGTAGGCGCTGACGAGCGGGGCCGGGATGGCCACGTGGAGAGGGGCTAGCGGGGGTGTGCGCGTGCACGGGTGAGAAAAGGCAAGGAGGGGTGATCGAGCGGGCTGGCTGGCGCGCTGGGCCTGCTGGCGCGGGGTGCTAGCTGGGCCGGCCTGGGAGGCCGAGGCCCAGGGGTGCTGCTGCTCGGCTGCTGCTACCATTCTTTTCCCATTTTCTTCAGACAGAAAACAAAAGGAAAAGCACAGGGGGGTTAAGAAGGATTTTGAGAAATATCACAATATTCTCAAGATCCAGAATTTGTGTAGTATTTAATAAAATTGATTTGGGAATTTTTTAAAGGTAGAAAAATATTCCATGTTTGAATTAGGTTCAAACTTGAAGCATTTTTTATCCCAACCAAACCAACTCCAATTTAGGTGAAACTTGGCAGAGAGGTGAGTGGCATGATGCTTGAATAGTGAGGAAGAGATGAACATTAAAGGAGGAGTGAAAAATGGCACTTGCCAAATAGAGGAAAGAGAAGGTGGGGAGGGGAGGGGTGATCATGCATGAAACACACAATACACATGATGAGCATGATGAAAAGCAACATTACAAGCAGCACAAATGCAACACTTGATATGATCACAATGCAAACATGGATGGCAAATGCAATACAAAAAGGAAAAGGCATAGCAATGCAACAATTAACAACACAAAGGCAACCAAAAGAAGCCAACCATGATAGACCCAAGGAATTGGATGAAGACCAAAATTGATACATTGCCAAAATAAGGAAGGTTTTACATTTGGGGTGTTACCGTGATGATATGGTCATTAGAGACTGATGGAAAAGTTTCAGCTCATTTTGATCATCTATGAGGGTACTTCCTTCACAGACAAGCAATCTGAACAGAAACTTGAGAAAATTGCCAAGGAAGATTGGATAGATGGATTGAGCTGATTTTTGGTATCCGGAGGTGATTTATCAATGTTAATCACCCTACCAAATTTCAGCTCAAATGGATCAAGGGTTCAAGCACTTCCTTTGCAAAAATTTCAGATAGGGCAGAAACTTGCATTGGATCATGTGTTCAAATTATGATCTTTGAAGCATGGGTTTGGATGGAAATGGTGAAGATATAGCAAGTACAAGCTCCACAAATTATTTGGGAATTTTCCTTGCTATAAAAATGGTAGCTCCCTTGGAAAATGGCAGAAATGCAATATTGGCTTAAAATAGGAAAAAGGCAATTTCCCTTATTTAAATGTGGCCAATATTTCCGCCAGAGCTAAGATTAGACATAAATATCATCCCCACCAATTTTCCTGAATTTAGGAGATGACTAGCTATGCCTTTGGATTTTATTCCTCAGAAATACAAGAAAAGGAATAAATCACAAATGAAAAATATTGTATAAGACTTAGCAATATTTTTGCATATCCAGGGTTCAGAAAGGTAGAACGGTCTCTGGGAACAATTGGGATGATCAAAAGATCAAGGAAAATGATAGCTCCTTTGTAATCACAAAGGCCATATTCAGATTCCAAAAATTTGGAATTAGGGTTTGAGAGGGTTTGAGCTGATGCAAATGAGGTCTTACCCACTGACAAAGACAAGAGCAAGGTTTTGAAAGGTTGGAAATGACAAGAAGTCTCAGAGTCATCCGACAAACTCAGGAGAAAGATTTTGAAAATGAGTGCAAGGAGAGAATAACAGCACAAAAATTGATAACCCAATTTTGGGGCTGTTACAATAGGGCCACGGTCGAACATCCCCTTCTCATCGACGACTTCTTTCATGATGATCGTCGCAATGTCCCTTTGGATGCGAAAGAAGTTATCTCTAATTTTATAATCCGCTTCTCCATGAGATTCTACCCACATGCGGATATGATCATCGTTTCTGGTTCTCATACGAAGCTTTTGGTGATCCGTGTTGAACTTAATCATGAGATGGAGGAGGTAGAATCCATCTTTCTTGCTTGGTTTTGGGACATGGATGCAACAAAAGTTAGTTTTATGCGAGAAACCCAACATCTAGTTCCTTTGTTTCCTGATCTGCAGGTGGCCACCCCTAACGTTGAAACCTTGGAGAGCATCATCTAGAATATTCATTATGTGGGTGTAGTCCTTCTTCTCGTAGTCTCTAGTAGGGTCGAAATACATGGCGTGGGAGACTCGTGGGTAAAGAATGATAAGGATGGCGCGCCCGTTGCTGCGGGGAAAAGACACCTCAAATTATTCTCCATATGAGCGAGAAGGAATGATTGAAATGTACGAAACGGTTGTCCGGAACTGACTTACTTTGGATGATAAGGCAGGAGGACAATTTCCTGGTCCTTATTCTGTACCATGAAGTTTTGGAGGTACTCCCTAGCAGTTTCACGCTCAAAGTCTCTGTGACTCAAGAAAGACTCGTGCATGTAGTACGGATCCGCCACACAGATTTGCGAGACTTCTTCTCTCTTCATGATGGAGCTCATATGTAGCGCAAAAAGGCGGACGATTGTAAAATTGAACCGCCTTGTCAGAAACATCTCAAAGATATGGTCAAACCGCAGGAAGAACACCTCCGCGGGCGGTGTGTCGACGTAGCACTTCCCCTCAGGCACACGAGCCGCGTATGTCGGATATCCTGGATCCTTCGAGGCTAGTAGGCTTTTCTCAGTCGACAGCACATGGTCGTGCAGTATCCTGAGATCCCCTGATAGTGCCTCCAGTGGTTTCGGCGGTAGCATCGGCTCGCCCGTGAGATGGAACATGGCCGCACCTTTCACGGGTACACGCTCTTCAGAATCCATCGTCTGGCTGCTATGTGCTCTGGCTTGTTTGGAGACAGCTATCTTCCCCGTTCTCTTCCTCTCCTTTTCCTTGGGCACACCTTCTAGACCCTTCCTGAACCCCTGCCCCAGTGTTGCCGGGATAAGCACCGTACAACCCCCGGCTAGTTGAGCCTGTGTTGAGGCGGCATCTTCAGGCGTTTCCTGTGAGGATTTCATGAAGAGATACTTCTTGCTATCCCTGCTACGACGTTCCTGCCCGGGTAGATCATCCATATCCTCATTAGCATGCTAATAGCCCGATTCGTCATATGGTTGACTCATCACATCTAAGTCACCCTCATACGCGTTTGTATTGAGGAAACCCATTGGGTCCTCCATCTCCTCCGTCTCATCATCCATTCTCTGTTCTACAGGATGGATTACATCAGCCAGTACTATTACACCCCCTTCATCACATCGTCCGCCGCTCTCACCCGGCACTACAGGAGCTGGTAATTGCGTAGGCGGGGTGGTGGTCTCCGCACATGCTTGTTGATGTGTGGTTATTGGTGTGCTCTCGGCCGGCTCCAGATGAAGAATATTCTTCGGCCATAGCAGCACCCAACCCTTGCAGCGTCCAATCCGCGGCGGGGTCTCGTCGTCCTCTCCCCCTAGGCGTAATGGAGGAGGCAAATCCTCGTGCCCCGATGTCACACTCGAGAAGGTAACCCTGAAGTGCCCAGCGGGCATTGGCTGGTTGTGGAATGAGAGATCCAAGGGCTTCGTTTTCACCCCCTTTCCCACGTCCACCTTCTGGCCTTTGATCAAGTACAGTACGGTGCACGGGGTTTCGTCGGCCTGCAAACACATGCCTGCGGCGTAAAACATCCGAAAGGCAATGGAAATGGAATATTTTAGATATATATGTTTGTGTGACATGTAATTACCGTGAGGGCGTCGAGCTCAGCCAAAGACGAAGGCCCACCTAGCGCGCCAGAGACTGAGGACAGGCTGCTATGAGCGGGAGCGAGTGCGAGAGGAGACCTGGTTGCGTGAGCAAGTGATGGTACGGTGGTGTTGTTGTTCATGGAGTTGCTCGCGATGAAACTGGGCAACGGGAAATCATGTACCGTCTTGTCTGGATTTTCCTTCGTCCAGTTGATGATAGCCAGAACCAAGTTAGTAGCGAAATCATTTCTGCAGGTTTTCGTATCCCTAGTTTGTTAGGTTTGCTTGTCCTATGATTCTTCTTTTCGGTAACGGCATCGGCGCCGGTACCTTCCCCGCCGGAATCTTCCCCGCCGGTCTCGGCACCGCCATCGGTGACGGCACCGTCGGTGTCGATGTCGGCGTCAGTACCATCATCAAGGCCTACCTGCAAACCTTGATTGTGCTTAGCAGACAAAAAGTCGAGGTACTCTTGTTCACCATCATAATCCATCTCGTCTGCATCTTGGTCAGAAGGCCCAGTTTCCTTGTTGTTCGACATGTTTCCTATGATTAAGTCTCCTCGTTTAATTCTAAAACTATGAAAAAAAAGAGAAATGACATAAAAAAGATCTATGTTTGCCGGAATATCGTTTCCCAGCAACTCTCGGCACTCGATATGCCTACTATCTAGCACAAGTCATGCCAAAATTCACAGAAAATTTCGGCATGACCTTTGCTAAAAAATGGACATCATTTACCCTACACATAATCATCATGTCCAAATGACATGTCCAAAACATCACATGTCCACATATCACATGTCCACTTCAAATTTGCATATAAAAGGAAGAAAAATATAGAACTTGAAGAAAAAACCTAGCTAAATTCATAACTAAATATATAACCTAATTAACCATCTGCCCTAACTAAAATCTAAGTAAATTAACCAAAGAACCCTAGCTACCAGAGAGAGGAGGAGCGGTGGGGGCTTACAGAGGGTGCAGGCCCGACGACGGCCGAGGTTGGGAGGGGTCGGGGTCGAGCGCCAGGGTCGGGGTCGGGGCCGGGATCATGGGCGAGCGTCGGGGCCGGAGCCGGGGTCGGGGCCGGGGCCGGAGCCGGGGTCGGGGCCGGGACCGGAGCCAGGGTCGGGGTCGGGGTCGGAGCCGGGGCTATGGGCGAGCGCCGGGGTTGGGGGCGAGCGCAGGGGCGTAGCGAGGGCAAGGCTCCGGTGGCGCGACAGGGGAAGAGAGAGTGTCGGGATTTGGGGGAAAAGAGGCGCGATGAAGAGAGGAGTGGGGATTTTGGGGGTTAAGTGGGCATAGCAGTAGCGCGTTTAAACAAAACGCGCTAAGGTAGCTATAGAGGTTTTATGAGGAAACCGCTACTGCTATCTTGACTAGATGTAGCTCTTTTTCTCAGAAAAGCGCTACTGCTATAACTAGTACCTATATAGCGGTTTTCCTTTTTGTTTCCTTCTATTTCCTTTTCTTTTATTTTCTCTCACTTTTCTTTTCTTTTTTTCCGAGAGCGGTGAACGAAGGGAAGGCGATATATATTGCGTCATTTTACGGTTAAGTATGTATACAAAATAGGAACATATATATTACATCATTGGACCCATGCATAATAATGGCTAAGTGTGTATACAAAATAGGAACATATAAATTACATGATTTGACTAATAACATACGGTTCCTTAGCGTTGACGTTTTCATTTTTGAGTGAGCTTCTTTCCCTTCTTGTTCGTTGAAGAATAATTGAGCCCCTCATTGTGACTTTTCCTTTTCCATGGAGTACGATTTTTCTTAGGTAATGTAGTATTGATTCTTCTTTTGACGTATACTTCATCATCATCGTCTTCTTCCCTCATTGGGTTGCCGTACTGGTCGTAGTCTTCCTCGTTGGCGATTCCATCCATTCCAATGATGTTCCTTTTGCCTCTCCTCATGACAACACAGCTGGGATTGCGCAGGTCGGTTATGAAGAAGCATTGTGTCACGTGCTTAGCGTGTACCCATAGCTCGTTTTTTGCGATAGCGTTCACGGTAGCGCTCTTGGCGTCGGGTATAGTCATGGTAGTAAAATACCGGTTTTCTCTTTTGACATTCTTAGCCCATCTGACACGAAACAACGTCATGTTGTGTAGTCCAAAGTAGTCAAGCTCCCAGATCTCCTCGACCCTTCTGTAAAATCTGTCAGTTGCGCCGTTGTCGTTGCCGGTCATGCATTCCATCGTCACCCCTGAGTTCTGATCATCACTGTGGCCTCCGTGTAGAACGTGTGTCCGTTGATATGTATGCCTGATAGGTTACGAGGTTGGGCGAGGGGCCATGTGCTAAGGCGTATATGAGCAATGCGTCCTTAGAGCCCTCCTCCGGGGGATTAGCAATAATATGCTCTTTGAACAAATGCAGGAAAGTGGAGTTGTGCTCTCTAGTAACTTCGGCGTTCGTCCTGCATACCCCCCGGTCACGATACTTCTTTGCGATAATTTCTTTGTGCAGTGCCACGAAAGGATCTGCCTCGTCTAGGTGTTGTAGCACTACCAAGTTTGCTTTGTCAAAGTCGTTGCGTCGATCTGAGTATGCCGCGTGCAGTTCCCAGCGACCGTTGGAGTGACCTTCTCCTTCGAACCTCCCATCGTGCTTGTTAACGGGCAAACCAACACCAACACCACGCATCTAGTCTGCGCCATATAGAAAATTCTCGCAGAAAGAGATGCACTCTTGTGTCAGATAGCCCTGGACGATGCTTCCATCCGGACGGGACATGTTATGAACGAATCCTTTGATGATCCCATTCATCCTCTCAAACGGCATCATGTTGTGCAGGAATGACGGCTCCAGGTCTATTATGTCGTCCACAATATGGACACACAGATGCACCATCACGTCAAAGAATGAGGCGGGAAGTACATCTCAAGCCCATTCAGTATCACAATGATCTCTTCATGTAGCCTTCGGAGCTGCTTCACACTGATTGACTTTCGAGAGATGACGTCGAAAAAGTTGCAGAGACCAATAAGCATGTCACGGACGTGCTTGTCCATTATCCCTCTAAGGGCAACAGGTAGTATCTGTGTCATCATCACATGACAGTCATGGGACTTCATCCCGCTGAACCTTTTCTTGTCCGTGTCTAGATATCTGCTTATCTTGCCACAGTAACTAGAACTAACTTTGACTCCGGTAAGGCACTTAAAGAATTGATCGATCTCAGCCTAACTTAAGGTGAAGCAAGAAGGGGGGCAATAATCCTCTTCCTTTACTTTCTTGCCCTTCTTCTCCCGCGCCTCTGTCTCCATCTCTGTCTCGTCTGACTTTTTACGGGGCGGCATGTGCAGATCTTCCCTGATATTCAAATCTTGCAAGTCTTTTCTTGCCTTCGGCCCATCCTTGGTCTTATCCGGCATGTTCAACAGTGTCGCGAGCAAGCTCTCAGGGACATTCTTATAGATATGCATTTGATCAAGGCAATGAGGTGTATCGAGTTTGTGCTAGTACTCCAAGTCCCAGAACATAGACCTCGTCTTCCATACCTTCAGCAGCGGCTCCGGTGCCTTTTTCATCATCTTTCCCGGTGCGGGGCACTGCTTCCAGTTTTTCAACAGCTCATCGATTTCGGCGCCGCTCCGCTTACGTGGAGGTCCTCGATGCTCAGCGTGACCATTGAATAGATCTCCACAGTTTCTCCACGGGTCGTCCGGTTCGAACCATCTTCGATGCCCCATGTACACGATTTTCTCAGACCCGCCATCTTTCCTTGACGTTAGCTGCTGAGATGCCGTATCATCCATGCACCACGTGTATCCGCAATATCCATGGCACACCAGGCCTACGACATATCCGTAACCGAGATAGTCGTCCACCGTCGTGATTAGCGCGGCGCTCATGTAGAAATACTCGCCTTTGCTGGCGTCCCATGTCTTGGCTGGTGTTTTCCATAACGTGTCTAACTCCTCTTGAAGTAGCCCCAGATACAGATTAATATTATTTCCTGGTTGTTTCAACCCTTGAATCAGCATGCTCATGTGAATGTACTTCGACTTTATGCACAACCAGGGGGAGGTTGTACATCCATACAAACACGGGCCATGTGCTATGGTTGGTGTTCTGGTTGCCAAATGGATTCATGCCATCGGTACACGCGCCGAGCACGATGTTCCTTGCATCACATTTGAAATACTGATAGAAGCCGTTCAACGCTCTCCACTGGCTTCCATCCTTGACGTGTCTCAGCTTCGGATCATCTCCATCGCCGGGCTTCTTCCTCTCCATGTGCCAGCGCATTAGCTTTGCTTCCTTGGGATCTATGAAATACTGATGGAGACGGGGAGTGATCGGTAAGTACCATACAACTTTCTGGGGACATTTCTTCCCGGCCTTCTTGTATCGAGAAGCATTGCACACCGGACAGCTTGTTTTTTCCGCGTGCTCCTTCCGATAAATTATGCAATCGTTGATGCATGCATGGTATCTAACATGCGGCAGATCAAGAGGGCACACGATCTTCTTGGCCTCATCCACACTACTAGGACATAGATTCCTCGCGGGAAGAGCATCCTTTAGGTACTTGAGATGCTCATCGAGGCAAGTGTCGGTCCATTTGTTTTTAGCCTTCGTCTTCAGGAGTTGGAGCGTGAAACTCAAGAGGGTCACCTCAGGATTGCAAGCATCATACAATGGAGTGTTTGAGTCTACCACCAGTTGCTGCAGCTTAACCTCCTCTCTCGAAGCAGCTCTCTCAGTACTCGTCTCCTTGCGAAGCAGTGCTTGAACATGAGGGTCCCGCACGATTGAACTTAGTACCGACGAACTCTGCTGCGTGGAGTCCACGTTCTCTCCACTGCCATGTCCGGCACCTTCTCCTCCGCCATGTCCGGCCCCTTCTCTGCCGCCATGTCCGGCCTCTTCCCCGCCACTATTATCGATCATCTCTTCGTCTTGCCCCGTTTCGTCATTGCCTACCCCGTCGGCATCCTCAACATCATCATCCTCATCTTCAATTATCCATCGAGTATAGCCATCCATGAAACCAGTCATGAGCAGGTGCGCTTCGACACGACCATCGTCATAGGGGTCGAGCCAAACTATTCCTTTGCATTTTCGACACGGACATAAAACCTGTGTCAGGTTATTTTCTTTCATGTTCTGGACCGCCAACCGCAACCACCTGTCCACCATCGTTCCACTGACCATCATGAACATCTGCACGGTAATAATAAACAAATTGATTATAAAAATGCATGCATGCATCAAAGTCATACAAAAATTCGGCATGACCTTCCCTAAAAATGGGACATATAGATCTAGAGTTTGCCCGAAATTCGCCGAAACGGATATAAATCAAAATTTCGGCAAAACATAGGCAACTCAAAAGCACAATTCAGCGTCAACTCATGCCACACACACAATTTCCATCATATCGCCCAATTATCATATCACACACACATACACATATTTCCATTCTTGCAAAAGCATGAAATTTTAATCACCTATCTCGAGATCGAGCACACGATGGAGATGATGATGTAGGGAGATAAAAAGTGGACAAAGCTCTTCTTGAGAAAGATAGATCTAGTTAGGGGGCAAATAGGTCACTTAACTAAATGCTACATCTACCTAGCTAGCTAATTTGGGAGGAGACAACTTCAACTAGTGGAGGGGGATGGAAAAAGAGAAAGGAGATGCATTAATGGAGGTGGTGTAGTTAGCTAGGAGTAATGAAGAGAGAGAAAGGTAGGTAGAAGAGGGAGAGTAATGGGGGGAGAAGTATTGAGGAAGAAGCAAAGTGAGAGAGAGGATGTGGGAGGTAGGGGAAAGGGAAGAGAGGAGATGGGGGAGGGGAGGAGGGGGAGGGGAAATGTGGTACTGTGTTGTGTCTTAGCAGTAGCACGGGCGGCAAAACGCGCTACTTATAAGATGGTAGCAGCAGTGCGCTTTCCTCACACGCGCTACTGGTAAGCGGGGCCAACCATGTGGCCAATTTCAAAATTAGCAGCAGCGACCGAGGTAAAAAGCGCGCTACTACTATTGCATTAGCAGTAGCGCGTGTCGTGACACCGCGCTGCTGCTAAACTTAGGTTGGTGGGTACTGTCGGTCGATTTTTGTAGCAGCGCAGTTCCGCCAGCACGCGCTACTGCTAACTGTGTATCAGTAGCGATTGTTTTGGACGCGCGCTACTGCTAATTAGCAGTAGCACCTCTTTTTGTACCGCGCCGCTACTAAGATTCTGTGTATAAGGTTTTCCCTAGTAGTGGTTGGGCAACATGGCCGATCCTAGGATCGTATCTCCTCGGGAACTAGTCTAGATGTAGTGTATGTTTTGACAACACCGAGGTGCAGCTTGATGTCTACTCCACAACCTTCTTGTAGACTCGTGTTGGGCCTCCAAGCGTACAGTTTTGTAGGACAGTAGTAAACTTCCCTCAAGTGGATGACCTAAGGTTTATCAATCATTGGGAGGCATAGGATTAAGATGGTCTCTCTCAAACAACCCTGCAACCAAATAACAAAGGGTCTCTTGTGTCCCCAACACACCCAATACAATGGTAAATTATATAGGTGCACTAGTTCGGCGAAGAGATGGTGATACAAGTGCAATATGGATGGTAGATATAGGTTTTTGTAATCTGAAAGTGTCAAAATAGAAAGGTAACTAGTAACAAAAAGTGAGCGAAAACAGTATTGCAATGCTTGAAAACAAGTCCTAGGGTTCATACTTTCACTAGTGCAAGTTCTCTCAACATTGATAACATAATTAAATCATATGGCAATCCCTCAACGTGCAACAAAGAGTCGCTCCAAAGTTCCTATCGCGGAGAACATAAGATGAAATAGCTTGTAGGGTACGAAACCACCTCAAAGTTATTCTTTTCGATCAATCCATTGAGGTATTCCTATAAGTGTCAAAACAGCCCTAGAGTTCGTAGTAAAATAACACCATATGACACACATCAAACAACCTAATGTCGACTAGATACTCCAATGTCACCACAAGTATCTGTGGGTCAATTATACGATATGCATCAAACAACTTCAAATTCATAATATTCAATCCAACACAAAGAACCTCAAAGAGTACCCCAGATCTCTACCGGAGAAACAAGGACGAAAACATGCATCAACCCCTATGCATATATTACCCCAATGTCACCTTGCGAATCCGCGACTTGAGTGCCAAAACATATATCAAGTAAATCAATAGAACACCCCATTGTCACCACGGGTATCCCACGCAAGACATACATCAAGTGTTCTCAAATCCATAATAGTATTCAATCCGATAAAAGTGAAACCTCAAAGGTAAAACTCAATTCATCACAAGAAGATAGAGGGGGAGAAACACCATATGATTCAACTATAGTAGCAAAGCTCACGGTACATCAAGATCGTGCCAAATCAAGAACACGAGAGAGAGATCAAACACATAGCTACTGGTACATACCCTTAGCCCCGAGGGTGAACTACTCCCTCCTCGTCTTGGAGACCGCCGGGATGATGAAGATGGCCACAGGTGATGGTTTCCCCCTCCGGCAGGGTGCGAGAACGGGCTCCCGATTGTTTTTTCATGGCTATAGAGGCTTGCGGAGGCGGAACTCCAGATCTAGGTTTCTTTCTGGGGTTTTCTGGATTTATAGGAATTTTTGGCATTGGTTTCAAGTCAGGGGGGTCCACGAGGCAACGGCAAGGTAGGGGGGCGGGCCCTGATAATCCTCAAGTGCAAGGAATCATTGTAGCAATTTCCAAAGGTGGAAGTGATAAGTATGGAGTGTCGAACCCAAAAGGAGCTAAAGGTAAGATCAATATTCTCTCAAGTCCTATCTGCCACTGATATGGCTCTACGTACACCGAACGTTGCTTCCAACTAGAAACGATAAATAAAACTACGTTGTGGGTATGAAGAGGATAACTTTGCATGATATCGGAGAACTAAAATATAAAAATAGGTGCTGTTAGTATAAAGTTAGAATATATTACTATATATTATAAATAGCGAGTGTGGAATAATGATGGGTCAGTGTGCGGAATTGTCCTAGCCAATTGTTAACAA
Organism: Aegilops tauschii subsp. strangulata; assembly: GCF_002575655.3. NCBI lineage: Eukaryota > Viridiplantae > Streptophyta > Magnoliopsida > Poales > Poaceae > Aegilops > Aegilops tauschii. Next base: position 222,515,957 of record NC_053038.3, read on the forward strand.
GATCGGTAATCATTATTGCAATGTCATATGAGGGAGAGGCATAAGCTAACATACTTTCTCTTCTTGGATCATATGCACTTATCATTGCAACTCTAGCAAGCATCCGCAAATACTAATGATCATTAAGGTAAAACCCAACCATAGCATTAAAGCATCAAGTCCCCTTTATCCCATACGCAACAACCCCCTTACTCGGGTTTATGCTTCTGTCACTGAAGCAACCAACTATAAGTGAATCATGAACGTATTTCAACACCCTACAAAGGGAATCCTTCAAGTGTGCATGGCACGGAGGGCACCATAGGACAGCACCAAAGTAAAACATACAACTCAAGCCAATCTATATCATCAATCAACCCAAAAGACAATATAAATCTACTCAAAACATCATAGGATGGCAACACATCATTGGATCATAATATGTGGCATAAAGCACCATGTTCAAGTAGGGGATTACAGCGTGGTGCGGGAGAGTGGACCACATAAAAGAGATGAGGACGGTGATGATGAAGGTGATGTTGATGAAGACGATCACCGCGGCGATGATTCCCCCGATGGCACTCCGACACCACCAAGAGAGAGGGGGAGCGGTTCCCCCCTTTGTGCTTTGATACGTCCATTTTGTATCATGTTTTCTTACTATTATTTATGATGTTCTTATCCATAATAATGCTTTTAGGAGTAATTCTAATGCCTTTTCTCTCATAATACACAAAGAGGGATAATTCCGGCAGCTGGAAATCTGGACCTGGAAAAGCTACGTCAGGCTACCTATTATGCACAACTCCAAATGAGCTGAAACTTCACGAGGATTTTTATGGAATATTTGAGAATTGTTTGAGCATATAACTACCAGAGGGGGCCCACCAGGTGGGCACAACCGACCTGGGCGCGCCAGGGAGCCCAGGCACGCATTGGTGGGTTGTCCTCACCTAGGCCCACCTCCGGTGCCCATCTTCTGGTATATTAGGTCATTTTAACCTAGAAAAAATAAGGAGAGGACTTTCGGGACGGAGCACCGCCGTCTCGAGGCGGAACTTGGGCAGGAGCACTTTTGGCCTCCGGCGGAGCGATTCCGTCGGGGAACTTCCCTCCCGGAGGGGGAAATCATCGTCATCATTATCACCAACGACTCTCCCATATTTGGGAGGGGAATCTCCATCAACATCTTCAACAACACCATCTCATCTCAAACGCTAGTTCATCTCTTGTGTTCAGTCTTGTTACCAGAACTATAGATTGGTGCTTGTGGGTGACTAGTAGTATTGATTACATCTTGTAGTTGATTACTATATGGTTTATTTGGTGGAAGATTATATGTTCAGATCCAATATGCTATTTCATACCCCTCTGATCTTGAGCATCATTATTATTTGTGAGTAGTTACTTTTGTTCTTGAGGTCACTGGAGAAATCATGTTGCAAGTAATCATGTGAACTTGATATGTGTTCGATATTTTGATAGTATGTATGTTGTGATTCCCCTAGTGGTGTCATGTGAATGTCGACTACATGACACTTCACCATATTTGGGCCTAAGAAATGCATTGTGGAGTAGCAATTAGATGATGGGTTGCGAGAGTAACTGAAGCTTAAACACCAGTTTATGCGCTATTTCGTAAGGGACCGATTGGATCCAAAAGTTTAATGCTATGGTTAGAATTTATTCTTAATACTTTTTCTCGTAGTTGCGGATGCTTGCGGGAGGGTTAATCATAAGTAGGAGATTTTTTCAAGTAAGAACAACACCTAAGCACCGGTGCACCCACATATCAAATTATCAACGTAGCGAACATAAATCGAACCAACATGATGAAAGTGACTAGATGAAATTCCTGTGTACCCTCAAGAACGCTTTGCTTATCATAAGAGACCGTTTTGGCCTGTCCTTTGCCTCAAGAGGATTGGTCTACCTTGCTGCACTTTTGTTACTACTATCGTTACATGCTCGTTAAAAATTATCTTTCTATCAAACTACTCCGCTACTTTCAATTTCAGCACTTGCAGACATTACCTTACTGAAAACCACTTGTCCTTTCCTTCTGCTCCTCGTTGGGTTCGACACTCTTACTTATCGAAAAGTGCTACAATTGACCCCCTATCCTTGTGGGTCATCAAGGCTATTTTCTGGCCCTGTTACCGGGAAGTGAAGCGCCTTTGGTAAGTGGAATTTGGTAAGGAAACATTTATATATAGTGTGCTGAAATGTATTGTCACTTGTTACTATGGAGAACAATCCTTTGAGGGGTGTTCGGGGTATCTTCACCTCGACCGGAACCACAATTAGCTACCCCTCAACCTACTGCACCTACTGAAAATATTGAATATGAAATTCCTTCGGGTATGATAGAACAACTGCTAGCTAATCCTTATGCAGGAGATGGAACCGAACATCCTGATATGCACTTGATATATGTAGAACAAATTTGTGGATTGTTTAAGCTTGCAGGTTTACCCAGGGATGAAGTTATGAAAAAGGCTTTCCCTTTATGTTTGAAGGGAAAAGCATTGGCATGGTATAGGCTATCCGATGATATTGGATCTTGGGATTGGTATCGACTGAAATTGGAGTTCCACCAAAAAAAATATCCTATGCATCTATTTCATCGTGATCGGAATTATGTATATATAATTTTTGGCCTCATGAAGGAGAAAGTATCGCTCTAGCTTGGGGGAGGCTTAAGTCAATGTTATATTCATGCCCCAATCATGAGCTCTCAAGAGAAATTATTATCCAGAACTTTTATGCTTAGCTTTCTCGTAATGATCAAACCATACTTGATACTTCTTGTACTGGTTCTTTTATGAAGAAGACTATTGAATTCCGGTGGGATCTTTTGGAAAGAATGAAACACAACTCTGTAGATTAGGAAATCGATGAAGGTAAAGAGTCAGGTATTAAGCTTAAGTATGATTGTGTTAAATCTTTCATGGATACCGATGCTTTTCAAAAGTTTAGCACTAAATATGGACATGACTCTGAGATAGTAGCCTCCTTTTGTGAATCATTTGCTACTCATGTTGATCTCTCTAAAGAGAAGTGGTTTAAATATCACCCACCTATTAAAGAAGAAATCAAAGAACCCGTACCAGTTAAAGAGGAAACTATACTTTATAATGTTGATCCAGTTGTTCCTTCTCCTTATATTGAGAAACCACCTTTCCCTGTTAGGATAAAAGAACATGCTAAAGTTTCAACTGTGGTTAATAAAAGCTATATTAGAACACCTAAACCTGATGAAGAAATCAAAGTAGAACCTAGTATTTCCATGGTTAAAGATCTCTTGGAAGAAGATATGGATGGGCATGATATTTACTTCTGTGAAGAAGCTGCTAGAATTGCCAAACCTGATAAAAATGATAAACATAGACCTGTCGTTGGCATGCCCGTTATCTCAGTTAAAATTGGAGATCACTGTTATCATGGTTTATGTGATATAGGTGCTAGTGTGTGTGCTATTCCTTACACCTTATATCAAGAAATTATGAATGACATAGCACCCGCAGAGATAGAAGACATAGATGTTATTATTAAACTTGCTAATAGAGACACTATATCACCAATTGGGATTGTTAGAGATGTTGAAGTCTTGTGTGGGAAAATAAAATACCTTACTGATTTTCTTGTTCTTGGTTCCCCACAAGATGACTTCTATCCTATTATCTTTGGTAGACCTTTCTTGAACACTGTTAATGCTAAAATAGATTGTGAGAAACAAACTGTCGGTGTTAGTTTTGGTGATGAATCTCATGAGTTTAATTTTTCCAAGTTTAGTAGAAAACATCATGAAAAAGAATTTCCTAGTAAAGATGAATTAATTGGTCTTGCTTATATTGTTGTGCCTCCTACTGATCCACTAGAACAATATTTTCTAGATCATGAAAATGATTTACATATGCATGAAAGAAATGAGATAGATAAGATTTTCTTCGAACAACGTCCTCTGCTTAAACACAATCTGCCTATTGAAACTCTAGGAGGTCCACCTCCACCTAAAGGTGATCCTGTGTTTGAATTAAAAATTGCCAAACACATTGAAATATGCTTATCTTAATGAAAAGAAGATATATCTTGTTATTACCAGTGCCAACCTTTCAGAACATGAACAAGAAAGATTATTGGAAGTTCTAAGGAAGCACCGAGCTGTATACTCTTGATGATTTAAAGGGCATTAGCCCCACTCGATGTCAGCATAAAATTAATATTTAACCTGATGCTAAACCCGTTGTTGATCACCGATGTCGGTTAAATCCGAAGATGAAAGAAGTGGTAAGAACGGAAATATTAAAACTTCTGGAAGCAGGTATAATCTATCCTATAGCTGATAGTAGATGGGTAAGTCCTGTTCATTTTGTCCCTGAGAAAGGAGGTATAACTGTTGTTCCTAATGATAAGAATGAACTTACTCCACAAAGAATTGTTACATGCTATAGAATGGTAATTGATTTTAGAGATCTAAACAAAGCAACTAGAAAAGATCATTACCCTCTGCCTTTTATTGATCAAATGCTTGAAAGATTATCTAAGCACACACATTTTTGCTTCCTTGATGGATATTCTGGTTTTTCACAAATACTTGTTTCTGAACCTGATCAAGAGAAGACCACTTTTACTTGTCCCTTTGGAACTTATGCTTATAGACGTATGTGTTCTGGTTTATGTAATGCACCTGCTACCTTTCAAAGATGAATGACTGCTATATTCTCTGACTTTTGTGAAAAGATTATTGAGGTTTTCATGGACAACTTCTCTGTTTATGGGAAGTCTCTTGATGATTGTTTAAGCAATCTTGATCGAGTTTTGCAGAGATGTGAACAAACATATCTTGTCTTGAATTGGGAGAAGTGTCACTTTATGGTTAATGAAGGCATTGTCTTGGGTCATAAAATTTCTGAAAGAGGTATTGAAGTAGACAAAGCTAAGGTTGATGCAATTGAGAAAATGCCATTTCCTAAAGATATAAAAGGTATTCGTAGTTTCTTAGGTCATGCTGGTTTCTATAGGAGATTTATCAAAGACTTCTCTAAAATTTCTAGGCCTCTTACGAGTCTCTTGCAAAAGGATATTCCATTTGTTTTTGATGATGATTGTTTAGAAGCCTTTGAAACACTCAAGAAAGCCTTAATTTCTACACCTATTGTTCAACCACCTGATTGGAGCTTGCCGTTTGAAATTATGTGTGATGCTAGTGATTATGTTGTTGGCCCTGTTCTAGGACAAAGACTTGATAAGAAATTGAATGTTATTCATTATGCTAGTAAGACTCTAGACAGTGCTCAAAGAAATTATGCTACTACTGAAAAAGAATTCTTAGCAGTGGTGTTTGCTTGTGATAAATTTGGACCTTATATTGTTGATTCCAAAGTAATTGTTCACACTGATCATGCTGCTATTAAATATCTTATGGAAAAGAAAGATGCTAAACCTAGACTTATTCGATGGGTTCTCTTGTTACAAGAATTTGATTTACACATCACTGATAGAAAAGGAGCTGTGAACCCCGTAGCTGATAACTTGTCTAGGCTTGAAAATTTGCCTGATGACCCACTACCTATTGATGATACTTTTCCTGATGAGCAGTTAGCTACAATAAATGTTGCTCATAGTACTCCTTGGTATGCTGACTATGCTAATATAGTGTTGCTAAATATTTACCACCTAGCTTTACTTATCAACAAAAGAAAAAATTCTTCTATGATTTAAGACATTACTTTTGGGATGACCCACATCTTTATAAAGAAGGAGTAGATGGTATTATTAGACGTTGTGTACCTGAGCATGAACAGGGACAAATCCTACCGAAATGTCACTCCGAAGCTTATGGAGGGCATCATGCTGGAGATAGAACTGCTCACAAGGTATTGCAATCTGGATTTTATTGGCCTGCTCTCTTCAAGGATGCCCGTAAGTTCGTCTTATCTTGTGATGAATGACAGAGAATAGGTAATATCGGTAAGCGTCAAGACATGCCTATGAATTATTCACTTGCTGTTGAACCATTTGATGTTTGGGGATTTGATTACATGGGACCTTTTCCTTCCTCTAATGGGTATACACATATTTTGGTTGCTATTGATTATGTTACCAAATGGGTAGAAGCTATTCCGACCAGTAGTGTTGATCACAACACCTCTATTAAAATGCTGAAGGAAGTTATTTTCCCAAGGTTTGGAGTCCCTAGATATTTAATGACTGATGGTGGTTCACACTTCATTCATGGTGCTTTTCGTAAAATGCTTGCCAAGTACTATGTTAACCACAGAATTGCATCAGCTTATCATCCTCAGTCTAGTGTTCAAGTTGAACTTAGCAATAGAGAAATAAAATTAATTTTGCAAAAGACTGTCTATAGGTCCAGGAAGAATTGGTCTAAGAAATTAGATGATGCACTTTGGGCTTATAGAACAGCATATAAAAATCCTATGGGTATGTCTTCTTATAAAATGGTTTATGGAAAATCTTGTCATTTGCCTCTTGAGTTAGAACATAAAGCATATTGGGCCATCAAAGAACTCAATTATGATTTCAAACTTGCCGGTGAAAAGAGGTTATTTGATATTAGTTCTTTAGATGAATGGAGCACACAAGCTTATGAAAATGCAAAATTATTCAAACAAAAAGTTAAAAGATGGCATGACAAAAGAATCCAAAAGCGTGAGTTTAAGGTCGGAGAATATGTTCTTTTGCACGACTCTCGTTTCAGATTCTTTGCAGGAAAACTCCTCTCAAAATGGGAAGGCCCATATGTTATCAAGGAGGTTTATCAGTCTGGAGCCATCAAAACAAATAATGTCGAAGGTACTAACCCGAAGGTTGTCAATGGGCAACGAATAAAACATTATATCTCAGGTACGTCCATTAATGTTGAAAGTAATATTATCCAAACTTTGACACCGGAAGAACACATAAAAGTGTCCTTCCGGAACACTCCAGAATCGTGAAAATAAGGAGGTACGTGATACGGTAAGTAAACGGACTTCGAAAATTCCGCAAAGATAGTTTTTATCAGTTTTGGAATATTTAGAAAATTAGGAAAATAAGAAACTTCCAGGAAGCGTACCCTTGTGGGCACAAGACACCAGGGCGCGCCAGGCTTGCCTGGCGAGCCCAGGTGGGTTGTGCCCACCTGGGACACCTTCCGGACTCCGTTTTTCTACAGTTTGCTTGTCCTCCAAGATCAAAAAAATCTAAATATACTTCCCGTACCTGTTAACCACCGTGTGACGAAGAAATCCTTTGTTTTATTTTCCTTGTTGTTTCCTGTCAGATCCCATCTATCATGGCTGCTTCAAGCTCCTCCAAGGACAAGTTCTTCAAGAATGTCATCAACCCATATATGCGGGAGGTGGTGCAGCACCCTCAAACCATCCAGATGCATGAGGGGTTGCTTCACCTCCACGATGTGCAAGGACCCAAGGGGACCGGAACCATGGAGGCCAGGCTTGAAGCTATGGAGCAGGAAGTCTTTCGGTGCAAGGGGATGGTGGAGCGTGGACTCAACGCCAATCACCTCATGATCACGGACCTCTCCCGTGATCTCAAGGTGGATGGCAAGCCCATGAAGGACATCGTCTTCACCCACAACGAGCAAATCAACTTCCTCCAAAGCCAGATCTATGATCTCCAAAACCAAGTCTTTGAATATGAGGCGCGGTTTAAAGGTATGAGTTTGGCTGCTGGTGGCAGGACCCGTGAGACTCACTCCTCCTCTTATGATGGTGGACCACTACCATGGAAATCCGAGGACAAGATCTCTTCTTCATCATCACCACCTTCTTCTTCACCACCAAAGGAGAATTGAGTATCGGGTATGGGCACTCCCCTTGGCTTCCGCCAAGCTTGGGGGAGGTGCCCCGGTATAGTATCATCCCACTATCTTTTTGCATTTACTTATTTTAGTTTGATCTTTTGCTTTAGATGAATTAATGTTTAGTTCGATCCTTTCTTCTTTGAGAGTTTGCTTAGTGATCTATCCTTGTAATCGTGTGCAAGTCATATAATAAAGTTAGTTTCAGTTTTTGCTTTGTTTACTTTCATGTTGCAATAAAAAGAATGGGAGTAAATAAAAGAATATAAATAAGAAAGAAAAAGATAAGGGGATTAAATAAAAGAAAGGAAATAAATCAAGAAGATCTTATACTAATCTTATGGTAGGTGATGACACCACATAAGGAAAAGTATAAGTAAAAAAATTATTAGAGATTGACAAACATATCATTAGTCAATGATGCAACTCATGAAAGAATTAATAAGGGAAGAGAAGATTCACATATAAATATACTATCCTAGAAATCTTTTGTGATTGTGAGCCCTCATCAAAATATTATATGCCAAAATTGTTGACGTTGGACAAGGAAGACAACTTAATGGTTTATGTTTGTTTATATTCACATAGAAGTCATATTGTCATAGATCCTTCAACATGTGGTGCTTGCCCCCTATCATTGCTAGCCAAAAATTCCGCACTAAGTAGAGATACTACTTGTGCATCCAAAAACACTTAAACCCAAATCTTATTTTCAAGTGTCCACCATACCTAACTAGGGATTGAGCAAGATCCCTCAAGTTAGTTGTCATCGGTGCAAAAAGGCAATAAAAATTGCTTCTAAATGCGTGAGATAATTTAGTGTAAGAGAAAATTGAGCGTTGCACGAACTTGTGATGGTAAAGAATAAAAGCGACAGACTGCATAATAAAGGTCGCTATCACAAGGGGCAATGCAACATGATGTTCTTTTGCACTAAGGGGTTGAGCATACAAACAAATAAGCGCATGGCAACCTCTGATTCCCTTTGCGAAGGGCCTATCTTTTACTTTTATGTATTTACTTTTATGCAAAGAGTCAAAGTTTTCCCTCTATTCCTTTTTATTTTTCTCCTTTGGCAAGCATCATGTGGTGAGGAAAGATCTAGGCACATATGTCCAGTTGAATATGGATAGCATTAGTTATTATTGTTGACATCACCCTTGAGGTGAACACGTTGGGAGGTGAAACTATAATCCCCTATCTTTCTATGTGTCCAGTTGAAATGCTTTGCTCATGTGTACGCGGTGAGTGTTAGCAATCATAGAAGACTATATGATGGTTGAGTATGTGGACTTGCCTAAAGGCTGCGATACGTGACCCTTCATGAAAAGATGATGAATTGTAGTTGCAAAGTTGACTGAGAACATAGTTTGTTGGTTTTTAATGAAGTTTTTGCTTTATACTTCGATTGTGTGATGAATTGTTACTTACTCATGAGAAGTCTATGATAAAATTCTATGATAAAGTCTATGTTTAATTTTGTTGCTGTTATAATAATGAACTTGATGCTTCTATGTCCGTATTTTGTTTTTATCGACACCTCTCTCTCAAAGCATGTGGACATATTTTTTGATTTCGGTTTTCGCTTGAGGACAAGCGAGGTCTAAGCTTGGGGGAGTTGATACATCCATTTTGCATCATGTTTTCTTACTATTATTTATGATGTTTTTATCCATAATAATGCTTTTTGGAGTAATTCTAATGCCTTTTCTCTCATAATATGCAAGGTATACACAAAGAGGGAGAATTTCGGCAGCTGGAAATCTAGACCTGGAAAAGCTACATCAGGCTACCTATTCTGCACAACTCCAAATGGGCCGAGGATTTTTATGGAATATTTGAGAATTATTGGAGCAAATAACTACCAGAGGGGGCCCACCAGGTGAGCACAACCAACCAGGGCGTGCCTGGAGCGCGCCCTGGTGGGTTGTGCTCACCCAGGCCCACCTCTGGTGCCCATCTTTTGGTATATTAGGTCATTTTGACCTAGAAAAAAATAAGGAGAGGACTTTCGGGACGGAGCGCCGCTGTCTCGAGGCTGGGCAGGAACACTTTTGCACTCCGGCGGAGCGATTCCGCCAGGAGAACTTCCCTCCCAGAGGGGGAAATCATCGTCATCACCATCACCAACAACTCTCCCATATTTGGGAGGGCAATCTCAATCAACATCTTCAACAGCACCATCTCATCCCAAACCCTAGTTCATCTCTTGTGTTCAATCTTGTTACCAAAACTATAGATTGGTGCTTGTGGGTGACTAGTAGTACTGATTACATCTGGTAGTTGATTACTATATGGTTTATTTGGTGGAAGATTATATGTTCGGATCAATATGCTACTTAATACCCCTCTGATCTTGAGCATGATTATTATTTGTGAGTAGTTACTTTTGTTCTTGAGGTCACGGGAGAAATCATGTTGCAAGTAATCATGTGAACTTGATATGTGTTTGATATTTTGATAGTATGTACGTTGCGATTCCCTTAGTGGTGCCTTGTGAACGTCGACTACATGACACTTCACCATATTTGAGACTAAGGGAATGCATTGTGGAGTAGCAATAAGATGATGGGTTGCGAGAGTGACAGAGGCTTAAACCCCAGTTTATGCGCTATTCCGTAAGGGACCGATTGGATCCAAAAGTTTAATGCTATGGTTACAATTTATTCTTAATACTTTTATCATAGTTGCAGATGCTTGCGGGAGGGTTAATCATAAGTAGGAGTTTGTTCAAGTAAGAACGGCACCTAAGCACCGGTCCACCCACATATCAAATTTTGAAAGTAGCGAACACAAATCGAACCAACATGATGCAAGTGACTAGATGAAATTCCCGTGTACCCTCAAGAATGCTTTGCTTATCATAAGAGAGCGTTTTGGCCTGTCCTTTGCCTCAAGAGGATTGGGCTACCTTGCTGCACTTTTGTTACTACTATCGTTACTTGCTTGTTACAAATTATCTTGCTATCAAACTACTCCGCTACTTACAATTTCAGCACTTGTAGACATTACCTTACTGAAAACCACTTGTCATTTCCTTCTGCTCCTCGTCGGGTTCGACACTCTTACTTATCGGAAAGAGCTACAATTGATCCCCTATGCTTGTGGGTCATCATGCTTCCTCCTCCATGGCCTTCCCCTTAGATGGGGAAGGGTTCTCCCTCTGGTCCTTGGCCTCCATGGTGATGGTGACCCTCCGGCTTCCTCCTCCATAACCTCCAGTGATGTTGGCCCACTCCAGCAGGGTGCCACAGAGGGCCTAGATTGGCTTTTCGTGGGTACAGAGGCTTACAACGGCGGTACTCCCGATGTAGGTTTCTTTTCAGGGGTTTATGTATTTACAGGAATTTTTGGCGTTGGTTTCACATCAAGGGGGTCCACGAGGCGCCCACAAGGTCGGAGCACCCTCCCGGGGGTTAGGGCACGCCCCCCGACCTTGTGGAGGCCTCGTGGCTCTTCTGGCCCAACTCTTTTGCTTCGGGGGCTTCTTCTAGTCCATAAAAAATCACCGTAAATTTTCAGGTCATTTGGACTTTGTTTGATATTCCTTTTCTGCGAAAATCAAAAACAAGGAAAAACAGAAACTGGCACTGGGCTCTAGGTTAATAGGTTAGTCCCAAAAATCATATAAAATAGCATATAAGTGCATATAAAACATCCAAGATAGACAATATAATAGCATGGAACAATCAAAAATTATAGGTACGTTGGAGATGTATCAAGCATCCCCAAGCTTAATTCCTGCTCGTCCTCGAGTATGTAAATGATAAAAATAGAATATTTGATGTGGAATGCTAGCAAGTGCACAAGTTTGATCAATGATAATTTCAATCACTTTTTCTAGCACCATTATATATCATAACAGTAGCTCATATCATAAAGCTTTTCATGATCAAGTAACAAGCTATTCACATGTTAAAGCATAGACCATAAACTTTCTTGAAAACTAACAAACCATGCTCTTAGTCATCATACAATTGCAATTCATCTTATTTTCAGGAAGGGTCTATGTAAGAGCTTTGTTTTAGCAAATTCCACATATTCAACTATCATTTAATCTTTCACAATTGCTAACACTCACATGATATTTATGGGTTCAAAGTTTTAATTGGACACAGAGAAATATATGGGCTTATAGTTTCGCCTCCCAACCTTTTTACCTCAAGGGTAATGTCATCAATAATACTTTATGAAAACCTACATTCGAGTGGATATATATATCCGGATTTCTCCAACACATAGTGCTTGCCAAAGGAAAGTGTAAAAAGGAAAGGTGATGATCACCATGACTCTTGTATGAGGGCAGAAAATAAAAGTAAAAGATAGGCCCTTCACAGAGGGAAGCAGAAGTTGTCATGCGCTTTTACGGTTCGACGCACAAAATCTTAATGCAAAAGAACGTCACTTTATATTGCCGCTTGTGATAAAGACCTTTATTATGCAGTCCGTCGCTTTTATTTCTTCCATATCACAAGTTTGTATAAAGCTTATTTTTTTCACACTAATAGATCATACATATTTAGAGAGAAATTTTTATTGCTTGCATCGATGACAACTTACTTGAAGGATCTTACTCAATCCATTGGTAGATATGGTGGACTCTTATGGCAAAACTGGTTTAAGGGATGTTTGGAAGCACAAGTAGTATCTCTACTTGGTGCAAAGAATTTGGCTAGCATGAGAGGGGAAGGCAAGCTCAACATATTGGAAGATCCATGACAATATAACTTCTATTCGGATATAAGAAAACATAACCCATTAGGTGTCTTCCTTGTCCAACATCAACTTTTTAGCATGTCATATTTTAATGAGTGCTCACAATTACAAAAGATGTCCAAGATAGTATATTTATATGTGAAATCTATCTTCCTTCAACATTCTTTCATGAATTATTCAAGTGACCAATACTATGTTTGCTAACCTTTAATAAATTTACCACCTATACTTATTATATGTGAAGTCATTACTCCTTATGGTATAATCATATGAAACATATATAAATTCAGATTTATGATATTCAATTCATTCAACCATTTATTCATAGGATATAAGTGAAGCACGTGGGTAAATGAAAAACTACTCCAAAAAGATATGAGTGAAGAACAATGAGTAATCAAATAATTAACTAGCCATGGGAGGACTCTCTCTCTCATTAATGATTTCAGATCCAATGATTTTATTCAAACAGCAAGTATAATGAAAATATGCTCCAAGCAAAACACATATCATGTCACGAATAAAAATATAGCTCCGAGTAAGGTATACCGACGGTTTTGAATACGAAAGAGGGGATGCCTTCTGGGGCATCCCCAAGATTAGGCACTTGAGTCTTCCTTGAATATTACCTTGGGGTGCCTTGGGCAACCCCAAGCTTAGGGTTTTTGCACTCCTTATTCTTCTCGTATCGATATCTCACCCAAAACTTGAAAAGTTCAATCACACAAAACTTAACAGAACTTCATGAGATGGGTTATTATGATAAAGCATAAATCATTCACTTTGGTACTCTCATACACAAGATCCATAATTGTTCTCACACAATGCCTACTATACAATATCGTTTCTACAATTTATATTGAGCAATTAAAGCCATAGAAACTAAAAAACAAGCGAACTATGCATTGAAACAGAATCTGCAAAAAAGAGAACAGTTTGTAATGATTTGAACAACAACCATACTTATGCTACTCCAAAATTCTGAAAAATTAGGGCAACGTAGACAATTTGTATATCTATCATGCCTAAAAAATTCAAAAATTTATCACTCTCTAGTGAATTTAAACAATTTTGTGACTGGAAGCAAATGTTTCTGTTTTTGCACAGAATCAAGTCAACTATCATCCACACTACCCCAAAGGCTTTCCTTGGCACTTTATTGAAAAAAACTATAAAACATGATTACTACAGTAGCTTAATCATGTGAACAAGCAAAAACAGTAGGGGTAAATATTGGGTTGTCTCCCAACAAGCGATTTTCTTTAATGCCTTTTTAGCTAGGCATGATAATTTCAATGATGCTCACATAAAAGATAAGAATTGAAACACAAAGAGAGCATAATGAAGCATATGGCAAGCACATTTAAGTAGAACCCATTTCCTATGCATAGGGATTTTTTGAGCAAACAATTCATGGGAACAAGAATCAACTAGCATAGGAAGGTAAAACAAGCAATACTTCAAAAATTTCAACACATAGAGAGGAAACTTGATATTATTGCAATATGTAAGAGCACATGTTCCTCTATCATAGTAATTTTTAGTAGCATCATGAATGAATTCAACAATATAACTATCACAAAAAGCATTATTCTCATGATGCACAAGCATAGAAATTTTACCACTCACCACATAAACAAAATTCTTCTCATCCATAGTAGTGGGAGCAAACTCAACAAAATAACTATCATGTGAGGCATAAGCCAATTGAAAATTAAAATCATGATGACAAGTTTCATGGTTATCATTATTCTTTACGGCATGCATGTCATCACCATAATCATCATAGATAGCAACTTTGTTCTCAATCAATTGGAACCTCTTGCGAAATAAAGTCATGACCTCTCCAAATCCACGTTTTTCAATATTATGAAACGATTCGACACCCTCCAAAGTAGTGGGATCATTACTTCCTAAAGTTGGCACTCTTCCAAACCCACTTTTATCAATATAATAATCATAAATAGGATGCATGCTATCATCAAAATAAATTGGTTCATCAAAACTTGGGGGACTAAATATATCATCTTCATCAAACATAGTACCCCCAATCTTAATTCCTATGATAATTTTATTCATACTCTAAAAGATATAATTTAAGTTCATAGAGCATTCTACAAATAATATAGATTAACCAATATGCAAGCTCAAAGTATATAAGTGAAGCACACGAAGCATTATATAAAGCCGTACTCAAATGATTTAAGTGAAGCACAAACAACATTCTATAAAGACATACTCAAAAGATTTAAGTGTAGCACAAAGAGCATTCTATAAATAAATGAAGGGATATATCACACTATCTTGGTGCACAAAGGAAAAGGAAGGAAAAATAAACTCTAAAGACACATATCATGTGAACAAACAAAAACCGAGGTATACCGATAATTGTTGAAGAAGAAAGATGGGATGCCAACCGGGGCATCCCCAAGCTTAGATGCTTGAGTATCCTTGAAATATTTACTTGGAGTGCCTTGGGCATCCCCAAGCTTGAGCTCTTGCCCCTCCTTGTTCTTCTGATATCGGTAACTCCTCGTTCTTCGAACACTTCATCCACATAAAACTTAACATGAAACTTGGTGAGATCCGTTAGTATAAGAAAGAAAATCACTACCTTTAGGTACTGTTGTAGACTCAATCCAATTTCATATTAGCATTACATCTACTGTATTCTAACTTCACCATGGTTCATACCCCCCGATACAACCCATAGATTCATCAAAATAAGTGAATAACACATAGAAAACAGAATCTGTCAAGAACAGGACAGTCTGTAGCAATCTGGTGTAACTCCGAAAATTATAAAAATAGGACAATCTAAAAAAATTTACAGAGCCGTAATGTGTAAAAATTTCAAGATTTTATCATGCCCCAGTAAAAAATAAGAATTCAAACACTACAGCCAAAGTTTCTGTTTTTCTGCTGCACACACCAAACAAGCAATTTAAATATTCTAAAACCAAACCTTGGTACATTATTTTTATAATAAAATGAATATATACAAGGGGATAATTATTTTTGGGAAACTTCCATGCAAAATTCTACATTGTTTCCATGAGCATGAACACAAGTGTTCAAGGTCGAACCTCACTTCTCCAATGCAAAACCTTCCAATCACTTCTCTTTTCGGAAAAGTTTTTAGGCATAAGAGGCAAGTAATTTCTTTTTGGTATTTTAATTTTTTAATTTTTTTTGTTTGTTTCACCCACAACTAAACAAAAACAAAAACTACTTAGTGAAGAAAGCAAACAAACATACACGAAAATATTATCCCCACGCTATTGCTCCCCGGCAACAGCGCCAGAAAAGAGCTTGATAATCTGCAAGTGCAAGGAATCATCGTAGCAATTTCCAAAGGTGGAAGTGATAAGTATGGAGTGTCGAACCCACAAGGAGCTAAACGTAAGGTTCTCTCAAGTCCTATCTACCACTAATACGACTTTACGTACACCGAACTTTTGCTTCCAACTAGAAACAAGAAATAAAACTACGTTGTGTGTATGAAGAGGATAACTTTGCATGATATCGGAGAATTAAAATATAAAAATACGTGCTGTTAATATAAAGTTAGAATATATTACTATATATTATAAATAGCGAGTGTGGAATAATGATGGGTCGGTGTGCGGAATTGTCCTAGGCAATTGTTAACAAGATTAGTAATCATTATTGCAATTTCATATGAGGGAGAGGCATAAGCTAACATACTTTCTCTTCTTGGACCATATGCACTTATCATTGGAAATCTAGCAAGCATCTGCAACTACTAAAGATCATTAAGGTAAAACCCAACCATAGCATTAAAGCATCAAGTCCCCTTTATCCCATACGCAACAACCCCCTTACTCGGGTTTATGCTTCTGTCACTCAAGAAACCCACTATAAGCGAATCATGAACGCCTACAGTGGGAATCCTTCACGTGTACGCTGCACGGAGGGCACCATAGGATGGCACCAAAATAAACATACAACTCAAGCCAATCTATATCATCAATCAACCCAAAAGACAAAACAAATCTACTCAAAACATCATAGGATGGCAACACATTATTGGATCATAATATGTGGCATAAAGCACCATGTTCAAGTAGGGGATTACAGCGGAGTGCGGGAGAGTGGACCGCGTAAAAGAGATGAGGATGGTGATGATGAAGGTGATATTTATGAAGACGATCACCGCGGCGATGATTCCCCTGATGGGACTACGGCGCCACCAAGAGAGAGGGGACGGTTCTCCCCTTAGATGGGGAAAGGTTCTCCCTTCGTTCCTTGGCCTCCATGGCGATGGTGACCCCTCCGGCTTCCTGCTCCATGACCTCCGGTGATGTTGGCCCCCTCCGACAGGGTGCCAGAGAGGGCCTAGATTGGTTTTTTGTGGCTACAGAGGCTTACGGCGGCGGAACTCCCGATCTAGGTTCCTTTTCTGGGGTTTCTGTATTTATAGGAAGTTTTGGCGTTGGTTTCATGTCAAGGGGGTCCATGAGGTGCCCACAAGGTCAGAGCACCCTCCCGGGGGGTAGGGTGCTCCCCCCGACCTTGTGGAGGCCTTGTGGCTCTTTTGGCCCAACTCTTTTGCTTCGGGGGCTTCTCTGGTCCATAAAAAATCACCGTAAATTTTCAGGTCATTTGGACTCCGTTTGGTATTCCTTTTCAGTGAAACTCAAAAACAAGGAAAAAACAGAAATTGGCACTGGGCTCTAGGTTAATAGGTTAGTCCCAAAAATCATATAAAATAGCATATAAGTGCATATAAAACATCCAAGATAGATAATATAATAGCATGGAACATTCAAAAATTATAGATACGTTGGAGACATATCAGGCCCTAGGGGGGTGGCCGCGGCCTCCACCCTTGCCGCCACCTCGGGACTCTTCTGGCCCAACTCCGGTGCTTCGGGGGTTTCTTTTGGTCCATAAAAAATCACCGTAAATGTTCAGCCCATTCCAAGAACTTTTATATCTGCACAAAAAACGACACCATAGTAGTTCTGCTGAAAACAACGTTAGTCTAGGTTAGTTCTAATCAAATCATAACAAAACCATATAAAATTGTTGTAAAAATGGCATGAATACTTCATAAATTATAGATACGTTGGAGACGTATCAGCATCCCCAAGCTTAATTCATGCTCGTCCTCGAGTAGGTAAATGATAGAAGAAATAATTTATGAAGTGTGAATGCTAGCAAGTGTACAGGTTTGACCAATGATAATTTCAATCACTTTTTCTAGCATCATTATATATCATAAAAAGTAGATCATCTCATAAAACTTCCCATGATCAAGTAGCAAGCTATTCACATGTTAAAGCATAGATCATAGACATTCTTGAAAACTAACAAACTAGGTTTTCAGTCATCAAACAATTGCAATTCATCCTATTTTCAGGAAGGGTCTATGTAAGAGCTTTGATTTAGCAAATCCCACATACTCAACTATCATATAGTCTTCCATGATTGCTACCTCTCGAAGCATATTTTTAGAACAAATAGCATCCATTGAACACAGAGAAAGATAGGGGCTTAATGTTTCGCCTCCCAACTTATTTCTCATATAGATAATTGTCAACAATAATAATTCATGATCAAATATATTTTAATGGCCATATATGCTTAGATCTTTCCCCACCACATGATGCTTGCCAACTAAAGAGTAGGTTGGAATGAGAAGGAATACTACTGACTCTTGCATATAAGTAAAAGATAGGCCCTTCGCAGAGGGAAACAGGGATTTGCAGAGGTGCCAGAGCTCGAAGCTTTTAAAACATAGATGAATATGATTTTGAGAAGTATGCTTTCATTGTCAACGTAATGACCGTGAGTTCTCACTATCTTCCATGCTAGGCATATTATAGGCGGTTCCCAAACAGAATGGTAGAGTTTTTACTCCCCCTCCACCAACAATCACACTCCATGGCTGATCCGAAACAATAGGTACCGTCCATACCAACAACAGACCTGGGGGAGTTTTGTTTGATGATTATATTTTTATTTGATTTCGAGCATGGAAATGGGCCTCCCGATTACCAGCCACTTTCTTGTCAATCACAAGTGAATCGACACTCATCGTGAGAATAACCCACCTAGCATGGAAGATACTGACAGCCCCTAGTCGCTACATGAGCGATTCGGGCATACAAAACAGATTATTATTTGAAGGTTTAGAGTTTGGCACATGTAAATTTACTTGGAACGGCTGGTAAATACTGCATATAGGTAGGTATGGTGGACACTCATGGAAGAAACTTGGTTCAAGGATTTTGGATGCACAAGCAGTATTCCCGCTTAGTACAGAAATTTTGGCTAGCAAAAGATTCTAAAAACAAAGCACCACAGGTTGGAGGATCCATAACAATATAACTTCTATACAAATATACACAAACATAACTCATTATGTTGTCTTCCTTGTCTAACTTCAACTAATTTGATCAATTTTGAAAATAATTAATGGGGCTCACAATCATAGAAGATGTCCAAGATAGTCTATTTATATGTGAAATCTATCTTCCTTCAATATTCTTTCATGAATTGTTCAAGTGACCAATACTATGTTTGCTAACTTTTAATAAATTTACCACCTCTAATTCTTATATGTGAAGTCATTACTCCCCATGGTATAAGCATATGAAGCATATATAATTTAAGATTTATGATATTCAATTCATTCAACCATTTACTCATAGGATATAAGTGAAGCACGTGAGTAAATGACAAACTACTCCAAAAATATATAACTGAAGATCAATGAGTAGTAAAATAATTAAGTACCTATCTGAAGTCTCTCTCTCATGAAGAAAATTTAGATCTTAAGTACTTCATTCAAACATCAAGCAGAACAAAATAAAATGACATTCTAAGGATAGCACATATCATGTGAAGAAGCAAAAACTTAGGGTCAACCAAAACTGACCGATCATTGTTGAAGAAGAAAGGTGGGATGCCAACCGGGGCATCCCCAAGCTTAGATGCTTGAGACTTCTGGAAATATTAACTAGGGATGCCTTGGGCATCCCCAAGCTTGAGCTCTTGTGTCTCCTTAATTCCTCTCATATCACGGTTTCCCTAATTCTTAAAAACTTCATCCACACATAACTCAACAAGAACTCATGAGATAAGTTAGTATAAACCAATGCAAAACCTTATCATTCTCCACTGTATAAAATCACTAAAATTATTATTTAACATTGCATACGAAATGCCTCCACATATTTAACACTCCTATTGTTGGGGATATAACTACTGGGTATGACCCGCCCAGGAGGCACCGGGTCATGCCCCTGGCGGCTTAAAGATGAAGAGGCTCGATAGGGTCCAAGGTGTGAAGATGGTGGTTCATAGAGCAAGCTTATTGAAGACCCAAGAACCGGAGACGACTTGAGGCACACGGGTGTGAGCCGCCATATGTTTAACTTGTACTATAAGGCAAGCTTAGTTAGAAACCGAGACGGTCACGTTTGTGTGAGCTGGCTGGGACTCTGTAAGCCGTGGGGCATCAACCTGTGTATATAAAGGGGTGAGCCGGCGGCTGGTTAACTCAAGAAACAACTGATCGAGAACTAGGTCAAGTGTATTCGCTCCCTGGTAATCGAAACCCAAGCAATACAACCTAAAGCAGGAGTAGGCTTTTACCTCGTAGATAGGGGACGAACCTGGGTAAACTCTCTGTGTCCTTTGTCCCATTTAACCCCTTCAAGCTAACCTAGTTGCGATGGCTCCACACCTAAGTCCTTTGGCTAAGGCATCTGCCGTGTTAAGTCCACGACAGTTGGCGCCCACCATGGGGCCAGCGCACGGTGGTTTTGAGTTCTTGAAGGGCAACTTCGCAGGGATCAAGGGATACGCCGTCGGCCGGATGACTAAGAGTCGCCACGGCAAGCTCTACATCGACGATGCTGGCTAGGGCCCCGAGGCCGGCTAAATTGAGTAAGGGTATCGGGTCCCCTTCGGCGGAATCCATGTCTTCATCGGCAAGATCGGTGAGTCGGGACCTGAGCCGGACACCTGCACCGACATCGTTGAGACGGCTCAGCGTGCACGACCCGCCAAGGTTCAAACCACCGTGATACACGCCTTTGTTGGTTTCATCCATGGGGTGAATTTCGAGGAAGCATCTATGTCCAGTGGAGAGACGGCCATCTACTCTGATGGCGAGTCCTCAACCAGTGAGACCAATTCCATGTATCAACTACAAGACGGTAGGCTTGGGGGCTGTTCTGATGGCGACAGTATTCCGAACCCCTATGAGTCGCCGAACAGGGTTGCGATCTTCATGGCTGTCACAAACCGGTGCTCAATTCGACAACTGCTGCGGCTATGACTTCCAGTTCAACAGCTGCGGCGACAGCCAGAGCGAGCGGCTCTACGCGCCCGCCGGCTCAGGTTCTGACCGAGCTTTTGGACACTTTGGCAACTTTAATGGGGGCAGAGGTAACCCAGAGACTCAAGCATAGCATAAAGTGGATGTCGCGAAGCTGTGACATGAGATAGCTCAAGCCAAGGAAGAGCTTGTCGCTGAGAACGCTAGGATGGCGACAGAGCGAGCCGCCTTGGATGCGCAATCACAACGAATTCAGGCGGAGTCGTTCGGCCACACCTTGGACCAGAACGCTTCAAACACTGTCATGAGGAGGAGGCAGTAGACCTGTCTACCCAGAGATTTTGAGGCTAGGAACATTTTCAATACACCGGGGGCAGGAACCAATGACCCGCCCATGGTAAACCGGGTTGTTGAGGCGCCCGCGACCGGAGCGGCGGTTCAGCCACATCCTGCAGACCCGCCTCGTTTGAATTTGACCCCGCCTCAGCAAGTACCAATGCCGTCGGGTCATTATTCTAACCCTCTGGACAATATGATTGCCGCGGCTACACGATTGGTGGCTCTCCCTGTTGAAGGTTAGTCTCCAGCCGCGATGGAGATACAGAGGGCCGGAGAGCTTCTTCAGACAGCGGTGGCTCAACAAGCGGCTTACTCGTACACTCATGATCGGATTCATTCAACCCCTCGTCAAAGTCGAAGCTATAGTAGGCATATTGAGTCGCCAGCGGTTTCAAGCAGTGCGCGGCACCATAACCAGCCCCATAGGCATGACCCGCCGCGTGCTGATAACAATGCTTAGGTTTTGGTGGATCAGGGCAGGGCACGTCGGGAGGCTGAGCTGGCGGCTTAGTTGGCGGCTCATCAGCAATCTTCGATTTACCCATCGGTGTCTGTGGAGGCTGGAATGACCTCTAGAACCCTTGGTGTGCCATTCTTGGTGCCGACTTTACGTAATGAGCGCCTGCCCAAGGATTTTAAGGGCCCCCGCATGGTGCCTAATTACACAGCAGATCAGCCCCAGAGGCTTGGATTGAGAACTGCGAGCTAGCCATGGAGATGTTGGATGTTAATGACGATGTGTGCGCTAAGTATTTGACCATGATGTTGCATGGGCCGGCTCGTACCTGGCTAAAGGGGCTACCCCCTAACTCCATCAGATCATGGGCTGAATTGAAGACGCGCTTTATTCAAAATTTCAAGGACACATGCAAGCAGCCTCTGTCGATTATTGATTTAGACACTTGCTTCCAGGAAGAGGGCGAGTCAACAGCCCATTGGGTGCACTGGATTTCGGCTAGTATCCACTCATCGGATAGCATCAACGCCGGCTCAGCCATCCTAATTTTGGAGAAAAATTGTCATTTCCTTCCCCTTAAATAGAAGCTGGGGTGGCTTAAGCGCCACTGCAATGATATGGGAGAGCTCATGGCAGCTCTTGTCAAATACGCCGACTCTGATAACACCAAGGACCCTGATTCTGATGAGGAGAAGGCTGGCAAGGGGAAGAAGAGGGGCAATGCAAAGGGACAACAACATAATACAGCGGGTCAAGGTAATGGTAAGCGCAAGCAGATGGACGGCGGGTCAGACTTTGTGGCCAACACCAACACGTAGAGTAACAACCAGTGTCGTAAGGGGAAGTCATTGACGCCCCGATTTGGCGGGCCAAAGTTCAACCTTGAGGTGATAATGAATCAGCCTCGCCCAAAGCACGGTACGCAAGAGAAGCCGACCAATCATCTGTGGAAAGATTGCTTCATCATGAGGGAGTATAGAAACTCTAGTTTTTTCCAGAACAATCATGGCCCGCATGGCGGGTCGGGATCCGGCTCTCACGAACCTGGGTTCGGAGGTGGCGGCTCAAGCTCTGGTTTTCAGGGCCAAGGCAATCACGGCGGTTTTAATCGGCAATCTAATCAAGGTAATCAACAGCAGCAGTCCGGCTATCAGAGCAATCCAAAGCAGCTGAATAGTGGTCAGTATCATGTGTTCACCACGAGTTTGTGCAAGCGAGATCAGAAGATTCATAAGCGGGTAGTAAACTCGTTGAACCGGCGGTCCCTCGATACTTACGGTGGTCTGGGTAGCCTATTGTATGGAACCGTGAGGATCACCCACCCCGGGTTGACAATCCGGGTCAATTGGCTTTGGTGCTTACTCCTCAGGTTGGAGGTTACAAGTTTACAAAGGTGCTTATGGGTGGAGGCAGCAGTATCAATATCCTTTACTATGATACTTTTCGCCGTATAAATTTGACTGACAAAAATCTTAAGCCGTATTCTACTATTTTTCATGGGGTGGTGCCTGGTAAGTCGGTGTACCCGGTGGGTAAGATAGCTTTGGAAGTGGCTTTTGGCGATGATCATGATTACAGAGCTGAGACATTGACTTTTGAGGTGGTCAACATCAAGAGCCCTTATCACGCCTTGTTCGAACGGCCGTCTTATGCTAAATTTATGGCGCGGCCTTGTTATGTTTATCTGCAGCTTAAAATGCCGGGTCATAAGGGTACCATCACAGTGCATGGCAACAGGAAGATAGCATTGGAGTGTGAAGAGGGCGATGTTGCTTATGCTGAGTCTGTTTGTGCAACAGAGGAGTTGAAGTTCTACAAAGATAATGTTGACCCGGCAGATATGACACCTTTGAAAAAGCCAACCACAGAGCATGACCCCTTGTTAAAGTTTACTCGGCAGATGACACTAAGCAGGTTGACTTTTTTCCTGGCGACTCATCCAAATAGTTCAGTATCAGTGTCAATATGGATCCAAAATAGGAAAGCACGCTCATCGAGTTCGTC
This sequence comes from Aegilops tauschii subsp. strangulata, assembly GCF_002575655.3. NCBI lineage: Eukaryota > Viridiplantae > Streptophyta > Magnoliopsida > Poales > Poaceae > Aegilops > Aegilops tauschii. Next base: position 222,539,594 of record NC_053038.3, read on the forward strand.
CATGAGAATCGGGACATCTATGGAAGCCTTCAGACATGCCAGGTGTACCGAGGGAACTCGCTGAGCACACTCTCAATGTTAATCCGAAGTTTAAGACGGTCAAGCAATTCCTTCATCGTTTTAATGAAGAGAGGCGTAAGGCCATTGGTGAAGAAGTGGCCCGGCTCTTGGCGGCCGGGTTCATCATTGAAGTTTATCATCCTGAATGGTTGGCCAACCCGGTGCTAGTACTTAAGAAGAACGGGACCTGGCGCATGTGCGTGGATTACACAGACCTTAATAAGGCATGTCCAGCTGACCCTTTTCTCTCCCTCCTATTGATCATATCATTGATGCTACGACGGGTTGTGAGCGTTTGAGTTTTCTGGATGCTTATTCTGGTTATCATCATATCAAGATGGGAGTTAAGGACCAGGAGAAGACATCTTTCATCACTCCCTTTGAAGCCTTCTGTTATGTGTCTATGCCTTTTGGGCTCAAGAGTGTCCAGGCGACTTATCGATGTGTGTTCAGAATTGCCTCCACAACCAGATTGGACGCAATGTTCATGCTTATGTCGATGATATCGTTGTGAAAATCAGGAAGAAGGAGACCTTGTTAGATGATCTGAAAGAGACCTTTGACAACCTCCGGGTTTACAAGATGATGCTTAACCCGACCAAGTGTGTCTTTGGTGTGCCAGCAGGCAAGCTATTGGGTTTTTTGGTTTCTGAAAGAGACATTGAAGCTAACCCGGAGAAAATCAAGGTTGTCACTTCTTTGGCTAAGTCGGCATGTATCAATGACGTCCAGCGTCTGGTGGGTCATATTGTGGCTTTGAGCCGGTTTATAAGCCGTTTGTGTGAAAAGGCTATCCCTCTGTACTAGATATTGAAGAAAATAGATCACTTTGTCTAGAGTGATGCTGCCAATCAGGCATTTTAGGCACAGAAAAAGTAGTTAGCTGAGCCGCCAATTCTTGCAGCTCCCATTGGTAAGGAGCCCTTGCTTTTATATGTAGCTGCCAACAGCAGAGCCGTCAGCGTAGCGATTGTTGTGGATAGAAAGGAATCAGGCAAGGAGTATCTGGTTCAGAGGCCGGTTTACTATGTCAGTGAGGTACTTATTGAATCTAAACAGAGGTACCCACATTGGCAGAAGCTGGTTTATGGAGTGTTCATGGCTAGGCGTAAGTTGAAGCAGTATTTCTTTGGTCATCACATCACTGTGGTCAGTTCTGCTCCCTTAGGGGATATTACTCAAAACAGAGAAGCCATAGGCCGGGTGGCCAAGTCACTACTGGAATCAGGATCTTTGCCGTTAGCCAGCTCGTTGTCGTCAGCTAGCTGACGGCAAAGAAGGTCTTTGCCCTTAGATTAATAAAAGCTGACGGCAAAGAAAAAGCTGACTGCAAAGACAATGGTTGCCGTCAGCCAGTTCTTTGCCGTCTGCTAGCCGACGGCAACGAAGCTTTGCCGTCTGCTAGCACACGGCAACGAAGCTTTGCCGTCTGCTAGCACACGGCAAAGAGGGTGGGTGGCCCACTATCGAGAACCACCTGTTGTCCACGAGCAGTCGACAAAGAGAATAGCCAACCTAACGACCATTTCCCCCGAGCCCCACCCCACTAGCTGCGCTCTTTGCCGTCTGCTAGCAGACGGCAAAGAAATTAAACCTAACTAAAAAATGGTCACCCCGTGCCGCACCCCTCTCTCTGCCACCCTCACCGCGCCGCCCCCGTGCCCCGCCGCCGAACCCCACCGCCCACGCCACCCCCGACCCCCACCGACCCCACCGCCCCCAACCACCACCACCGCCGATGCCCCCGACCCCCACCACCCCGCGCCCCCGACCCCCCGCTGCCCCAGCGCCCCGCCGCCCGGCGCTCCGCTCCGCGCCCCCGACGCCCCAGACCCCCCGCTGCCCCGGCGTCCCGCCGCTCAGGCCACCCGCCGCCGCTCCGCCCCTGGTGAGGCTTCTTTTTCCTTTTTTGTCTTTTTTTGTTGCTGTTTTTTGATTTAGGTTAATTAGTTAGTTAGTTATTTTTTAGGTTAATTTGTTACTTGTTTTACCCTACTGTACATAGGTTAAGTAGTTATTTAGTTATTTTTAGGTTAATTACTTAGTTAATTTCTTTAGGTTAATTACTTTTTTAGATATAGGCCCAGGAACAAGAAAAGAAAAGAAAGAAAGAAATAAGACCTAAAGGACTAGGAAGAGAAAACATAGAAAAAAGAAGAGGAAGAAAAAAGAAAATAGGAAAAGAAGAACTGAAGAACTAAATTCTACTGTCTATCCACTATTCATGTTAGTACTCCTACTACTATTAGTACATTGTTTGGTTTTGATGCCCACTTTCTTTGTCCCTAAAATGTTGAGCTTGTTTTGACTAGGCGTATTTAACAACTTGACGCACTTTATGAGTAGATGGTGATGCTGGCATGCACATTGACGAGACATGTATTTAATGTTAGTTGGGTCACTCTTCTTAAGTTTTCGCTGGTCAGGCTGTCAATTTGCTTATGGATTGTGGCTATTCAGGTGGACTTGATGTTAGTTGGATCATGCGTCCTTTGGTTTAATTAGTCAGCCTGTCAATTTGTTTTTTGCCATGCTGATTAGGTCTCTGTTTGGCCTCAATATGCTTTTAGCTCTGTTTCGTCATGATGATATGGACAGTGCTATTTTTAGTCTATATAATGGTTACCCAAGAAGTTGGTCTCCTTCTTTACAAATTTTAGATGAATGGATAGTACTCTTTGATTTATTCAACCAAGAAGCAATTTTCCACAATGAAAACAAAAAAGAGGCAAGTGAAAATTAAAGTAGTGGAAAAGATAAAGCAGAGGAACACCAGCCAGCCAGCCATGCAAAGCAGCAAGCCATGCTTTTAGGTTAATAGATTTTAGTTGATTTTAGGTTAATAGATTTTAGTTGATTTTAGGTTGGTAGATTTTAGTTTATTTTAGGTTAGTAGATTTTAGTTGATTTAGGTTAATTAGTTGATTGAAGAAGAAAAAGAAGACAAGAGGAAGAAGGAAAATAAGGAAAATCACGAAGAAAAAGAAGACAAGAGGAAGAAGGAAAAGAAGGAAGAAGAAGAAAAAGAAGTATGAAAAAGGAATAAGTAGAAGTACAAGATGAAAAAAAGAAGTAGGAAAAGTTGAAAAAGAGGGTCGCCGAGGGAAAAGAGCGTCGCCGAGTGGTCGAGGGCTCGAGGATCAAGGGGAAAAGGAGTCGAGGGTCTACGGGGTCGAGGATCGAGGTGTCAAGGGGTCGAGGATCAAGGGGAAAATGAGTCGAGGGTCTAGGGGTCGAGGATCGAGGGGTCGAGGGTCGAGGGGTCGAGGATCGAGGGGAAAGGAGTCGATGGTCTAGGGGTCGAGGATCGAGGTGTCGAGGGGTCGAGGGGTCGAGGATCGAGGGGAAAAGGAATCGAGGGTCTAGGGTCGAGGATCGAGGTGTCGAGGGGTCGAGGGTCAAGTGGAAAAGGGGTAGAGGGGTCGAGGATCGAGGGGAATAGGTGTCGAGGGTCTAGGGGTCGAGGATCAAGGTGTCGGGGGGTTGAGGGGAAAAGGGGAGAAGGGGTCGGGGGTCACCGCCCCGACCCCCTGACCCCGACACGACACCCCGACCCTGCCTCAACACCCCGACACCGCGACCCCGACACACGAAGCTCCCGGCCGTGCCGGCGACCCTCGATCAGAGGGCTCTGATTGAGCCTAACGGGGAGAAGTAAGTGCATTTACACTTTTTTTAACCTTTGTCCTTCATGTTTCTTCAAATTAATATCTAATGTGTTGGCCTTGTCATACTGCAGGGGTTGGATACATGCCGATGGTGTCCGCAGGCCCAACCAGGTCCTTGGTGTGCTTTGCCGGCACCACTTCCCAGGGTGGGTCACTTTGTCCGGTGAGGGTCGGGTTCCACATCTAGCATTGAGCTGGGAGCTTTACGTGGCTGCCCGGGCCCCGCCGAAGGAGAGGGTCGACGGTGTCTTGGGCGAGACGGTGGCCGACATTATGAGGCGGCAGTTTTGGGTAATTTCTCCTTTACAGAATTAAAAATCAACATTACCTAGTGATTCTACTAATCAGTGTTGTCTTGTTCGATTGCAGACCTTCTACAGGTGTTCTGAGGAACACGAGGCGGAGGCAGCTAGGGTTCTCGAAGCCGAGTGCAAGCGCCTACTTCAGAACTTACGGCACGAGGCTAGGGTGCAGGCTGTTCGAGAGTACTATGCCTCGACTAACATTAGGAGGGCCAAGAAGAAGTGCTGGTGCAAGTATCTGAGTAAGGAGAATTGCATGAAGGTAATTACCTATTCTTAAGGCCTTGTACTTAGTTTCCTTGATTTCATTCGTAGGCGCAGCGCTGAAATTTCTCTTTGGCAAACTTAGGTGCCCCCGAGATGGTGTGCGGATATGATGGACTGTTGGGAAGCGTTGGTGCATGAGTGGTGCTCTCCCCAATGGCTAGCCGAACACAAGAAGGCCAGGGATAAGCGTGCCCAAATGCAAGGTGTGCCACACCACCAAGGGAGCTCCAACCTATTTGAGTATGGGGATCACTGGGTATGTGGTTTCAGCCCTTAACGATTCATGCAATTTCATTCTTCATGCTAGCTTCAGCCCTTAACTAATATGTTGTTCCTCTGTTTAGGAGAAACACAACAAGAAGGACGTGCCACCGATGTACGACCTCTATGCCATGGCCCATATGGCCCCGTACAAGAAGGCCAACGCATTCTCTGAGGATGACCACTATCATCCAGAGAGCTTCATCAACATCTCCTCCCACAACAAGCTCGTGAGGTACAGAGACTTTGGGAAGGCGACGAAAGGGGATGACTTCAACCCAAGCCAGAGTTCGTGATGCTATCTGGTTAGGGGAGGAAACATGGCTCGGTAGCCATTGGGGATGTACTGATACGTTGTCCAAGAAGTCTCCCGTAGATCAAGAAGCGCCATGCGAGGTCTCTTCCTGAGATACCGCCTCGACCACGGCCAGTGGAGCTCGCCATCGAGGCTAGGGCCTAGGAGCTTCTAGTGGAGGCAAATAGGCAGGCCAAGCAGAGGGAGATCGAGCTGGAGGAGAGGACGGCTTGTCTGTTGGAGGCGGAGAGGAACCGGAATGACGCGTCCCACCGGGCCCTATACGAGCTCCTCGTGGTAAGTTTCTCCTGCTTATTAGCCAAATCATGCATGTAATGTTTGTTTCATTACTAACTAATATGACTGACTCGTGAAAACAAAATGTGCAGTCCGTGTGCGAGAAAAACGGTCAGACCCCTCCGCCGATGCCCCAGATTGCTATAGCGGACACGGTGAGTTTCATTTGAATGGTCATTAGTTACTAGTATTCACATTTTAGTTGCATCATGCTAACGAGACATTGCAAATGATCTTTGGTGCAGCATGCCTCCCGACAAGCGTCGACCGATCCTTCTCCGTCTGGCACTGGCGCAACCCGGACCCCGACCGGTCCTTCTCCGTCTAGCACTGGCACATTACCGGCCGGTCCTTCACCTCCGTGATGACGGTAAGTTTTGTCTAGTTTTTTGCCTACCAAATGCATACATAAATAGACTTTGCTTTATTTCCTCCAAAATGCTTACCATAATGACCTAGACTTGGCTAATCTTCCTCCAGAATGACATACACTACTGGAATCAGCTAATTTGCCATCTGCCAGCTCTTTGCCGTCTCCTAGCTGACGGCAAAGAAGCTCTTTGCCATCAGCTACCCAAAAGCAGACGGCAAAGAAAGGGCAGACGGCAAAGAAGCTCTTTGCCGTCTGCCAGCTCTTTGCCGTCGGCCAGCGGACGGCAAAGAGTGAGGTGGCCCCCACCCCCCGCCCGTTTTTGAAAAACTTAACGGGCCACCTCTTTGCCGTCCGCTAGCAGACGGCAAAGAGGCAAAAAAGCGGACGGCAAAGGGGGGCGGACGGCAAAGAGCCTACTACCTAACGGCCCGTACCCCCCGCCCGTTACTCACTTCTTCCCTCTCCCTCGCCGTTTCTCTCCTCCCACACCGCCGCCCGCCGCGCGCCGCCGCCGCCCCCGCCGCCCCGGCTCGCCGCCGCCCCGGGGCCCCGTCGCCCTCACCGCCCCGGCCCCCCGCCGCCCCGTGCCCCACCGCCCGGGCCCGGCCCCCCGCCGCCCCAGGCCCACCCCCTGCCGCCCCAGGCCCGCCCCCCCGCCGCCCCAGGCCGCCTCCTCCACCGCCCCGCCCCCTCCTCCACCGGCCTCTTCCACCCCCCAGGTGAGCCCCCCATTTTTCAGTTTTTTTTTCAGTTTTTTTCTTTTTTTTCCTTTTTAGTTTTAGTTTTAGTTTAGATTTAGTTTTAGTTGTAGTTTTAGGTTTAGTTTTAGGTTTAGGTTTAGTTGTAGGCTTAGTTTAGTTTGAGGAAAGAAGAAGAAGAAGAGAAAAAGAGGAGAGGAGGAGGAGAAGAAGAAGAGGAAAAAGGAAAGGAAGAAGAAGAAGAGGAGGAGGAGAAGAAAAAAGAAGAAGAGGAAGAAGAAGAAGAGAAAAAGAGGAGAGGAGGAGAAGAAGAAGAGGAAAAAGGAAAGGAAGAAGAAGAGGAGGAGGAGGAGAAGAAAAAAGAAGAAGAGGAAGAAGAAGAAGAAAAAAGTGGAGAGGAGGAGAAGAAGAAGAGGAAAAAGGAAAGGAAGAAGAAGAAGAGGAGGAGGAGAAGAAAAAAGAAGAAGAGGAAGAAGAAGAAGAAAAAAGAGGAGAGGAGGAGAAGAAGAAGAGGAAAAAGGAAAGGAAGAAGAAGAAGAGGAGGAGGAGAAGAAAAAAGAAGAAGAGGAAGAAAAGGAAGAATATGAAGAAGAAGAAAAGGAAAAAAGAGGAAAAAACCCCGACCCGACACGGCACCCCGACCCCGACCCGGCACCCCGACATGACACCCCGACCCCTAGACCCCGACCCCGACACCCCGACCCCGAGCCTGACCCGACACCCCGACCCCGACACCGACACGGCACGCCGACCCCGACCCCAACCCCGACACCCCGACCCCGACACCCCGACCCCGAGCCTGACCCGACACCCCGACCCTGACACCGACACGGCACCCCGACCCCGACCCGGCACCCCGACCCGACACCCCGACCCCGAGACCCCGACCCCGACACCGACACGACACCCCGACACCGACACCCTGACACCACACCCACCCTTACCCCGACACCGACACGGCACCCCGACCCCGACCCGGCACCCCGACCCGGCACCCCGACCCGACACCCCGACCCGACACCCCGACCCGGCACCCCGACCCCGAGACCCCGACCCCGAGCCTGACCCGACACCCCGACCCCGACACCAACACGGCACCCGGACCCCGACCCGGCACCCCGACAAGACACCCCGACCCCGAGCCTGACCTGACACCCCGACCCCGACACCGACACGGCACCCCGACCCCGAGACCCCGACCACGATACCCCGACCCGGACCCCGACCCCGACACCCCGACCCCGAGCCTGACCCGACACCCCGACCCCGACACCGACACGGCACACCGACCCCGACCTGGCACCCCGACCCGACACCCCGACCCCGAGACCCCGACCCCGACCCCGACACGGCACCCCGAGACCGACACGACACCCCGACCCCCGACACCTCCCGAAAAGGTGTTCTTTGGCCTTCCAGAAGCCGACAGGGTCATATATTTGTGAATTATTAGTTAGGTCATATATCTTTCGATTTTGTTATGAAAAACATCATATATAATTGTGTTGATCGGGTAGTTTTAAATGTGCAGTTGTTTCATCGCTGCGAGGTTTGGTGTTCGACGACCTCGCCGTGCGTTTGACGAGCTCTGCCCCTTCGTTCGTGGGTGAGCACAAATGACATGTCCTCCTCCCCCATTAATTATTTGATCTATTCCGATGAAACTTGATAGCTAGATATATATGTGTCTTGAATCATCAGTATGCGTAACCAATATGTGTCTCCCGTTCGAAAGCATCATAGTTATAAATATGCATGCATTTGCATATTTATAACCTTGATTCTTTCGAATTGTCCAACGCTATCCATGGACAGCCCGAGTATGTTTAGATTGGGTTCGTTTTCCCATATGCTTTGCTCCGGATCCGACGCATAAATTTCGTCAGTGCCTCCCCTGTTGTTCTCCGGGTACACATCCTCCCTGTTTATTGCAAAGACGTGTATCAGGAGAACAGCGGGGAGGTGTTGCCGAAATTTTGCGTAGGATCCGGGGCATAGCATGGGAAAATGAACCCAATCTAAACATACTCGGGTGGGATTAGGACCTATCATTACCTATTAGAGTGTAGGTTGCATGGACGTAATAAAATTGACAAAGTAGATCAACTGATGAATACATACATGCTGAATTATATATATATATATTTGTTGTGTGTCTAGTAGCTCTGAAAGTCAAGATGAGTGATCGTGCGTGGATGTACACCGGTCACACTGGTCAGAACAAATGGAGCACTGAATGGTTCACAAAAACCAAGGGGTTTGTGCGAGCCACATTTGCAAATGGCCATAGGAAAACCTGGTGCCCCTGTTTACGGTGCGGCAATTGGGAAAAGAGGACAGAGGCTGAAATGGGCAAACACCTGCAGAAGAGTGGTTTTACGCCCGATTATACGGTGTGGACATTTCATCGTGAGTCTGCCCAATGTGACCGAGCTGAGGTGGATCGTCGTCGCACCGACGAGCATGGTACCAGGATGGAAAACATGGTGCAAGACTTTGATGATGCTCGGGATTCGGACGAGGAGATGGAGGAATCTGCAAAGGCCTTCAATGAAATGTTGGAGTCTTCAAAACGTCCGCTCCATGAGCACACTGAGCTTTGTCAGTTGGATGCCATCTCACAAGTAATGGCTCTGAAGGCTCAGTTCAACTTGGGCTGAAAACGTCCGCTCCATGAGCACACAGACCAAAATCCCCGTTAGTGTTCTTCGGTATATGCCAATCGTACCAAGACTTCAACGTCTTTTCATGGTCGAAGAGACGGCCAGACAGATGACATGGCACAAAACGGGCAAAAGAACCGAACTAGATGCAGATGGGAATCTGATGATTGTACACACATCGGATGGTGTTGCGTGGAAAAAGTTTGATGAATTACATGGTGACAAAGCGGCAGATCCGAGGCATCCTCGAGTCGGCATCAGCACGGATGGGTTCAGTGTGTTTGGTATGACGGCAGCCCAATACAGTTGTTGGCCCGTATTTGTCTTTCCACTCAATCTCCCCCCCGGACAGATTATGCAAAGAAAGAACATTTTCCTGACGTTGATAATTCCAGGGCCCAACTATCCGGGGAAAAATATGAATGTGTACATGCAACCGCTTAAGGACGAATTGCAAGAAGCCTGGGATAATGGGTTCAAGACATACGATGCCTATAGCAAACGGAACTTCATAATGCGTGTCTGGTACATGTACTCGACGCATGACTTGCCGGCGTATGCGCTATTCGTTGGCTGGTGTGTGCATGGAAGGTTCCCGTGCCCCACATGCAAGGGAGCTCTTGAGTTTCGTTGGCTTCAGGCCGGTCGCAAGTTTTCTTGCTTCGACATGCATAGAGAGTTCCTGAATCCTCGCCATAAGTTCAGGAAAGACAAGAAGAACTTCATCAGAGGTAGAGTTGTCAAAAACTCTGCACCACATGCATTGACAGGCCAACAGACCCTGGATCAGTTAAACGCTCTCGAGCCAGATCCCGAGCGTCCAGGGTACTTCAAGGGGTATAATTCTAAGCACGCCTGGACTCACAAAACATGCTTATGGGATCTGCCTTACTTCAAAGACCACCTTTGCCCACACAACATCGACGTGATGCACACTGAGAAGAATATCGCCGAGGCACTTTTTGGTACATTGTTCGGCATAGATGGGAAGTCAAAGGATAATACTAAGGCTAGAGTCGATCTGGAGGCGCTATGTGATAGGCCGTTACAAAACATGAAAGAACCGAAAGGAAAGCAGAGCTGGACGAAGCCAAAGGCATGGTTCAATCTTGGAAGGCCGGCTATGAGGGAAATTATCTTGTGGGTGAAAATGCAGTTGATGTTCCCCGATGGGTATGCAGCGAATCTACAGAGGGGAGCCAGTCTTGATAAATTGAAAGATATTTGGTCTCAAGAGTCATGATTGGCACATATGGATTGAGCGGGTAATGCCGGTGATGTTGCGTGGCTTCATCCCTGAGGATGAATGGCTAGTACTGGCAGAACTCAGCTATTTCTTCCGTGTTCTTTGTGCGAAAGAACTATCGCCTGGCGTGCTAGAAGAAATGGAAGAGTTGGCGCCGGAGTTGATCTGCAAGTTAGAGAAGATCTTTCCACCGGGCTTCTTTAATCCAATGCAACATTTGATTTTGCATCTCCCGACCGAGGCAAGATTGGGGGGGACCGTGCAAAATCGTTGGTGCTACCCAACTGAGAGGATGCAGAAGACGCTTCGACAAAAATGTAAAAATAAACGTAGAATTGAAGCATCGATGGCTGAGGCATTCATCACTGAGGAGGCGGCAAACTTCATGACAGCACACTACGAAGCCAAAAATCGTCATTTGCATAATCCGAAGCCTCGGTACAATGCTGACGACCCTAAAAAGGGTGGATCCAACCTCAGCCTATTCAAAGGGAATCTCGCACCAGCCAGTGTTTCAAATCCAGTATCTTTGGATAACGAACAATGGCGGACCATTTCGTTGTATATCTTCAACAACCTGATAGAAGTGCGGCCGTACATCGAGTAAGTTCTCGGTACATAGTTTCGCAACTTCTATTTCCTTTGAACTGCTCTTATTCCTGGATATTTCATACAGTCGATACGTCGCCTTATTCTCGTATGGAGCGGTGATCCAAAAGGATTCTGTCGAAGAGTATGAGCTTCTCGCAAAGCAAGGAGGCAGCTATCCCGGTTTCATCTCTTGGTTCAAACAAACGGTAATTTCTATTAGACTTGTAGGCTAATTTGTAGGCGGCTATCCCGGTTTCATTCGCTAATTTGTGCGTAATGCAACAATCCTTTCATATTAAACTTGTAGGCTAATTCAGAGTCTATGGACGCCGAATTGAGACAAGTCGCTAATGGTTTTGACTATAAGGTCCGTTCATTTGACAAATACGACATCAACGGGTATCGCTTTCGTACCTATGGCAAAGAGCTATCTATGGCCGACCGAAAGTCTACAAATTGTTGTGTATCTGCTATCGGCGAAGGAGGTACCGAGTATTATGGGAGAGTTGAAGCAATTTATGAACTTCTATTCTATGGTGAAAACCCACCGAATGTCGTAGTCTTCAAATGTTATTGGTTTCAGCCGAAGGAGACTAGAAGGACTCATGAACATATAGGGCTAGTTGAAATCAACCAAAGCACCCATTTAGATGTTCCTGATGTCTATATTACGGCTCAACAGGCGACCCAAGTATTCTATCTACCGTGGGCCTGCCAAACTAATCCAAATCTGAAAGGTTGGGATGTCGTTTATGAAGTGCCGCCACGTGCTAGACTATCTCCCCCAAAGGAAGAGGATTATGAACCTCACATTAACCCAGACACATATGAAGGAGAATTCTTTCAAGAGACACGTCTTTCCAAAAAGTGTTTCAAGAACCGCTATACTTCACCCCAAAACATTGAAGTAGACAGCGACAGTGAATCCGACATCACCCCAGAGGAGGAACAAGAAGAGCCGGAACAAGAAGAGCCGGAACAAGAAGAGGTTACTGCTGCGGATGACCTGTCATTGCTTCACCGATTACGTCAAGGTGGCCTTGCACATGTTGATGCCACTGAACCCTATGAGCCCGTCATTGATTATAGTGATGATGATGATTATGCATTTATTGATGATACTGATCGAGATTATTAGTAGTGTCAGGTATTAAAATTTTTAATGTTGTACTTGATGATGATACACTTAAGTGATACACATATTATTATTCATGTCGGTCTTTTTTTTATGTTGTACTAATTTCGTTTACTGTTTGTCATGGCAGGTGTTGAAAGATGGTGGGCGCTGGTCGGGAGCGCGCCAAGGCCCCTTCTTCGTCGGCGCGTGGTCTGAGGTCTTCGATTCCAGACGTACCTCTCCGCCGAGCGTTGCTGGACAGTATGTCCACACCGCCGGGCCCTTCTTCGTCGACCGCGGTGCCCAGCAGGGGACGAGGTAGGAAGAGAGGAGGTGGGGCACGTGGTCGCGGGAGAGGAGGTAGGGTGACTGCTAGGGCACCTTCCTCGCCGCCACCCCCAGCTGTTTCACCCGAGCACGTGACTGCTAGGGTGGACTCGTCCGAGGAGGAGGCTACACGGACTCCGGTCCACGAGCCTCCGGTCCACGGGTCTTGGGCCCATGAGCCTCGGGTCGACTGGCCTTCGGCCCACGAGAGTTCGGCCCACGAGACCCTAGAGGAGCACACGTCCGGATGGGGTACCTGGCTGGATCAGCCCGAGGAGCCGAGTGGCCATGCTGGTGATGGCGGGGAGCCGACTGATCTTGAGGAGGAGGGTGGCACCGTGTACCAGCGTGGTGCTACACGGCTCCCGTCCGTGCCGGCGACCCGCGAGCAGAGGTGGTTGATCTTCCCTGATGGGGAGAGGTACGTAAGTGCATTTAATATTTTTGTACCTTCTGCATTCACGTTTCTTCAAATAACTAATGCGTTGGCCTTGTCATGCTGCAGGGGTTGGGACCACCATCATAGTGTCCGCCGTCCCAACTCCGTCCTTGGAGTTCTTTGCCGGCAAAACTTCCCGGGGTTTGTCACGTTGCCTGGTGAGGGTCGGCTTCCAGAGCTTGGGTTGAGCTGGGAGCACTACGTGGCTGCCCCGGCCCTGCCGGATGTCATTATCGATGGTGTCGTGTGCGACACGAGGGCAGACATGGTGATCAGGACGTTCTGGGTAATTTCTCCTTTACACATTTCAAAATCTTCAACTAGCTAGTTATTAATTGTACTAATCAATATTGTCTCATTTGATTGCAGACATTCTACAGGTGTGAGGAGGGATACGAGGAGGACTGCGCAAATGTTATCCAGAACGTCTGCAAGCGCCTACTCCAGAACTTACGGCACGAGGCTCGGGTGCAGGCTGTTCGAGACTACTACGCCTTGCGTGGTATCAAGAAGACCAAGCCGGCGTGCCGCGATAAGTTCCTGAGTAAGGAGCAGTACATGAAGGTAATTCTTAAGGCCTTCTACTTAAGTTCCTTCATTTAGTAATTCTTAGCCGTAGCGCTCAAGTTTCTATTTGCTAACTTAGGCACCTCCGAGATGGTGTGCGGATCGGATGGATTGTTGGGAGGTGTTGGTCGATGAGTGGTGCTCACAAGAATGGCTAGCCCTCCACAACCAGGCCAAGGACAAACGTGCCCAAATGGAAGGTGTGCCACACCATCAAGGCAGCTCCAACTTATATCAGTTCGGGCGCAACTGGGTATGTGGTTTGTTTCATGATTCATGCAATTCATTCATCATGCTAGCTTGAGCCCTTTAATTACTAATTTTCACTGTTTCTCTCTTTCAGGCACGCCACAATAAGGCGGATAAGGTGCCAGAGGTGTACGACCTGTATGCCATGGCCCACACTGGCTCTTACAAGAAAGTCAAGGCTTTCTCTCAGTCTGACCTCGATGATGCAAACAACTTCACCAACATCTCCTCCCACAACAAGCTCGTGAGATATAGAGATGAGGGGAAGGCGAGGAAAGGGGAGGACTTTAACCCGAGCCAGGGTCCCATTGATCCAGAGCTGGTGATGATATCTGGTGGCGGGAGGTCCCATGGCTCCATAGCCATTGGAGATGGACTTATCCGTTGTCCTAGCACTCTCCCGGAGATCAAGGCACGCCAGTCGAGCTCCGCTCCTGAGATAAGGCCTCGTGAACGGCCAGTGCAACTCGCCATCAAGGTTAGTGATACGTACTCAGTTATCTTTCTCCATTACATTGTGTGCGCTTCCATCAATGATTACAAATGGTCATGTGAGTGGTGTTGCAGGCTGCTATACAGACTGAGAGAGATAGAACGGAGAAACTTCTGGCGGAGGCGGCGGAGAGGCAGCGGGAGATGGAGGAGAGGACGAGAAAGATGATGGAGGAGGAGAGGGCACGAAATGACATGCAGGCAAGGGCCATGTACGAGCTCCTTGTGGTAAGTTTCTTCTGCAGATTACTTGCTAGTCTTAACATTTGAGTCTCATTACTAACTAGTATGACTCTGTTCTGAAAACCAAATGTGCAGTCTGTGTGCGAGAAGTCCGGTCAGCCCGCTCCGCCGATGCCAGTGATTGCTCCTGGGAGCACGGTGAGTTTAGTTTGAATGGACATTACTTGGTAGTCTTAACATTTGAGTGTCGTAATGCTAACGAGACATTGGAAATGATCTTTGGTGCAGCTTAACTCCAGAAACGCATCGCACGATCCTTCTCCAGGTAGCGGCACTAGCCACCCCGCTCCTACACCTCCCTGATCACGGTAAGTTTCTCTAGTGTTTTGCTTAACAAATGCATAAAGACCTAGACTTAGCTTTATTTCCTCCAATATGCTTACCATAATGACCTAGAGTTAGCTTATTTTCCTCCAAAATGACCCATTTTACCTAGGTTAGCTTATAAATGATGCAGTTCATCCAAGTTAGCTCAAAAATGACCCATTTTACCTACATTAGCTCCTAAATGATCCATTTTACCTACGTTAGCTTTAAAATGGCCCATTTCACCTAGGTTAACTCCAAAATGACCCATCTTACCTAGGTTATCTCATAAACGATCCATTTCAACTAATTTAGCTCATAAACGATCCATTTGACCTAAGTGAGCTAAAAAACGATCCATTTCACCTAAATTAGCTCTTAAATGATCCATTTCACCTAAGTTAGCTCAAAAAGATCCATTTCAACTAAATTAGCTCTAAAATGACCCATTTTACGTAGATGAGCTCCTAAATGATCCATTTTACCTACGTTAGCTTTAAAATGACCCATTTCACCTAGGTTAGCTCCAAAATGACCCATTTCACCTAGGTTAGCTCCAAAATGACCCATTTCACCTTACTTAGCTCAAAAACGATGCCCTTCACCTTAGTTAGCTCATAAATGACCCATTTCAACTAAGTTAGCTCATAAATGATCCATTTCAACTAAGTTAGCTCATAAACAACCCATTTCAACTTAGTTAGCTCATATATGATCCATTTCACCTAAGTTAGCTCATAAATGACATATACTTCTTGTTCTAGTCTTCTTCTTGTTCTAGTCTTCTTCTTGTTCTAGTCACCTATTTCTAACTTTCTTATTTACCATTTTCCAGATTTCATTCACTTGATGGAAGCTAGCTTGCTATGATGGAGTGCTTGCTTTTCCTTTGATGAAACTTTGCATTGTATCTAGCTTGCTATCTTCATGACACTTTGCATTGTAATATATATATGGATGGAACAATGTGTATGGATGGAACTTCCTTATGTATGAACAATGTGTATGGATGAAACTGATGTGATATGTGATATGAAACTTATGTGCTAGATATGTGTTGGATATGTGCTGGATATGAAACTTATATATGTGATATGTGCTGCAAATTGTGGGATTTAATAAAAAACAGAAAAAACAGACAATATGCAGGCTCTTTGCCGTCTGCCACCGACGGCAAAGAGCTCTTTGCCGTCTGCCGCGGACGGCAAAGAAGCCACGTGGCAGCCAACTGTGCTTCCTGGGAGCTGACCCATTTGGTCAGTTTGCCTACAGTGGCAGACGGCAAAGACTTTGCCGTCCGTGGCAGACGGCAAAGAACCTGCACTTTGCCATCAGTGGCAGACGGCAAAGAACCTGCCATCTAGTGACGTGTAGATGACATCATAAGGCGGACGGCAAAGACCAAAGGCTCTTTGCCGTCTGCGGCGGACGGCAAAGGTCTGCCGTTAGCCACTTAACGGACTGACAGCGCAATTATTGCCGTCCGCCGCAGACGGCAAAGAGCCTTTGCCGTCCGCCGCCAGGAAGCAGACGGCAAAGCAGCTGTTTACCGTAGCCTTCTTTGCCGGAGCCTTTTGCCGCCGCGGCTGACGGCAAAGGTCTTTGCCGTCCGCCTTTCGAGCCTTTGCCGTCCGCCATGGCAGACGGCAAAGTAGCTGTTTCCTGTAGTGATAATTAGCTTACTTAGCTCCAAAATGATCTATACTTAGCTTTGTTTCCTCCGAAATGACCTAAGTTATCTCTAATATGCTTAGTTACCAAGGTTTGCTCAATAATGACATACACTTAGCTTACTTATGTAAAACATGGCATAATTAGCTTACTTAGGTTTGAAATGGCATAACAATCTTGGTAACCTCATATACATCATATAGTTAGCTTATTTTCCTCGAAACTGACATAATAAGCCTCATTACCTCCAAAATGATCAATTTACCTAAGTTAGCTCCAAAATGACCTAAGTGAGCTCTAAAATGCTAAATTAGCTATAATATGCTTATTTACCTGGGTTAGCTCAATAAAGACCTATACTTAGCTTACTTATGTCCAAAATGGCATAATATGCTTAGTCAACTCAAATATGGCATAATTAGCTAGGTTAGCTCCAAAATGACCAAGTTTACCTAGGTTAGCTCCAATATGATCCATTTTACCTAGGTTAGCTCCGAAATGACCTATTTACCTAGCTTAGCTCAAAAATGACCTACACACTAAGCATTTTTACCTAGCTTAGCTAAAAATGGATTTTTTCCTACTTTAGTTAGAAGAAGAGGAAGATAAAGAAGAGGAGAGGGGACTAAGAAAGAGTAGATAAATTTTACTTCTTCTTCTTCTTCTTCTTCTTCTTCTTCTTTTTTTCTTCTTCTTTTTCTTCTTTTTCTAGCTAGCCTTCTTCTTCTTCTAAATTTCTTCTTTCCCAATTTGCATATTTGCTTTAGATGAGGAGCTTTCTTTCATGGAGTATACTGTTTTTGTTTTGATTTTGTACGATGAACTTTGTTGGAGGAATCTTCTTATTGGATATGTAGTGTTGGAAACTTGTTGGATATGTTGTTGGATACGTGTTGTTGCAAACTTGTTGGATATGCTTGTCTATATATATCTTCAAATGTTTATATCTATATATATATGTGTGTGTGTGTGTGTGAAATTCTGTGAAATTGAATGAATTTAAGAAAAAATAGAAAAAACAGGGGCTATACAGGCTATTTGACGTCTGCTGGCAGACGGCAAAGAGCTTTGCCATCAGCCAGCAGACGGTAAAGCTGCCACGTGGTAGCTACTTGTGCAACCTGGGGTACTGGCTGGCCTATTTGGTTACTTTGCCGTCTGGTGGCGGATGGCAAAGACCGTTGCACCTTTGCCGTCTGCCAGCGGACGGCATAGCATGCCACGTGGCAGCACCTGGGGGTGGCCTATTTTGTTACTTTGCCGTCCGCTGGCGGACGGCAAAGGTGCAATGGTCTTTGCCGTCGGCCAGCGGATGGCAAAGCACACCGTTAACCCCCTAACGGACCTAACCTGCCACATGTGCCGTCCAGGCTCTTTGCCGTCTACTGGCGGACGGCAAGGACCGGTTCATCCTTCGTTGTAGCCTATTCTGCCGGACCTGTTGCTGTCTGATGGCTGACGACAAAGGCCTTTGTCGTTCGCCAGGCATGCCTTTGCCATCAGCCATGGCAGACGGCAAAGTGCCTGATTCCTGTAGTGAGTGGGCCATTGAGCTTGGACCCCATGGTTTGAAATATATGCCTCGGACAGCAATCAAGTCTCAAGCACTTGTGGATTTCATCTATGACTGGACAGAGTTGCAGATGCCGGAGGCGAAGCCGAATAACACATATTGGACTATTCTTTTTGATGGATCCAGGCAGTTGGAAGGCTCGGGGGCTGGAGTTATTTTGACTTCCCCACGAGGTGATATGTTTTGCTATGTTTTAAGGTTGATGTTCCCTTGTACTAGCAATGCAGCTGAGTATGAGGCCTTGCTCCATGGTCTTCGAATGGCTAAAGAGATGAATCTAAGCCGGGTGAGGTGCTTTGGCGTCTCAGATTTGGTGGCTCAGCAAGTTTCAAGAACTTGGGATTCTAAGGACCCACTCATGGCGGCTTATCGCCAAGAGGTTGATGCTATTGCTGGTCATTTCAAGGGTTAACAAGTGGAACATGTTGATCGCAGGAAGAATGAGGCGGCTAATGCTTTAAGCCGGCAGGGGTCCCAGCGTAAGCCGGTACCACCTAATGTTTTCCTTGATATTTTGAATAACCCTTCAGTTAAACTGCCTACGGAGGAGGATCTTGTTGTTCCTGACCCGGAGGCATAGTTGGTGGCGGATCTTCATGCTATTTCTGATTGGATAGTTCCATATTTGGCTTACATGACCCGGGGTGAGTTGCCTAAGGATGAAACTTTGTCCTGGCAGATAAGACGGCGGTCTAAGTCGATGACTATTGTCAATGGCGAGTTGCACCGATGCAGTGTCATAGGGGTGTTTCAGCGTTGTGTTTCTCCTGAGGAGGGCCATGAGATTCTACGAGAGATTCATGAAGGAGATTGTGGCCATCATGCCGGCTCTAAGTCTCTCATGGCTAAATCTTTTCATCATGGGTTTTATTGGCTGACGGCTCATGCTGATGCAGTGGATTTGGTTAGCAAGTGTGATGGCTGTCAGAAATTTGCCAGACGAGCTCACGTCCCGGCTCGAGAATTGAGGATGATTCCAATTACTTGGCCGTTTGCAATCTGGGGGCTGGATATGGTTAGACCTTTTAATAGATCCAAGGACAAAAAGACTCACCTCTTGGTGGCAGTTGACAAGTTTACAAAGTGGGTCGAGGCAGAGCCGGTCAACAAGTGTGACGCGGCAACGGCAGTTTAATTCATCAAAAAGGTGATTTTCCATTTTGGCTACCCTCACAGCATCATAACTAATAATGGCACTACTCTGTCCAAAGGTGCTATGAAAGAATACTGTCACCAAGAACATATTCATCTTGATGTCTCATTAATGAATCACCCCCAGTCCAATGGTCAAGCTGAAAGAGCCAATCAAGAAATCTTGAGAGGCATAAAACCCGGGCTTATGGTCCCTTTGCAGAGGATGCCGGGTTGTTGGGTTGAAGAGTTGCCCTCAGTGCTTTGGAGTATCAATACTACCCCCAACAGATCCATGGGTTATATGCCTTTCTTCATGGTTTGCGGAGCAGAGGCGGTTCTTTCCAGCGACATCCGTCACGACTCGCCCCGTGTGGCGGCTTATGTTGAAGCTGATAATGAAAAAGCACGTCAGGATGCTCTTGACCTTCTGGATGAGGAGTGTGACCTTGCGGCGACTCCTTCGGTGATTTAGCAGCAAGATCTGCGTCGTTATCATGGCCGGCAGGTTAAAACACAGACCTTTCATGAAGGTGACTTGGTGCTCCAGCTCATCCAGGATCAAACAGATATGCACAAATTATCCCCACCTTGGCAACGACCTTTCATGGTCAGCAAAAGTCTGAACAACGGGTCGTACTACCTCATTGATGTTCGAGACCACAAGGACTCACGCACGTCGGAGGAGGAGACCTGCCGGCCTTGGAACATTGCTCATCTTCGGCCTTATTACACTTGAGCCACTAGTTCTTGTGTTGTACACATTTTCATCCATGTATCATTATGATCAAGTATAACAAAGTCGGCATCCCTGATAATTTAGGGCCTCTGTCGTTTCATTTTTGAAGATCTGAATCTTTATTGTCAGTTCACAAGATCACTAGAGGGCACTACAAAAAAAGACACATCCGTGAAATTTTGGGACTAACGAATTTTTTCTGTCATGCTTATGACACTTCTATGACGATAATTGTGACAAAACCCGGTATCATCATAGATGTGGTGGGCTCCTACTTCTATGACAAAAAATCATGACAGAAAATGGGCTTTTCGTCCTGGGCGGGCCGGAGACGCAGTTGCATGACATTCTTTGGGCCGTCCATGACGGAAAAAACCGTGGTAGAAGCGAGGGCAAGGAAAATATCGGGGAGTTCCCGGTTACGGTGGGTTGTCGGGGGCCAAGCGATGCGCGTTTCTCTCATACATGTACGCGCGTGTGTGCGAGGCGTTGCGCTCTAACTGAACTCGAGCGAGGCATTGGGCTCTAACTGAACCCGAGCGATTGCACTAGCTACGTTACTGAACCCCAATCGATCCCTTGTTGTTAACTGAACCCGAGTGATTCCTTTGCTACTGCTGCTAACTGAAGCCGATCGAACACTGCTGCCTCCTTCCCTTGATGAACAGTGAGCATTGTTGGGGGGTTTGGATGAACAGTTCCCGGTGGGGGTTGGATGAACAGGACCCTGTGGTAGTAGAGGTCGTTGCCGCTGGATGAACAGGACCCCGATCGATCGAGCCGGTGGATGAAAAGGACCCCGTGGAGGGCTGGATGAACAGGACCCCGTGGAGGGCTGGATGAATAGGACCCCATGGAGGGCTGGTTGAACAGTAGCCAGTGGAGGGCTGGTTGAACAGTAGTCAGTGGAGGGCTGGATGAACAGTAGCCTGTGGAGGGGTGGTTGAACAGGACCCCGTGGAGAGGGCTGGTTGAACAGTAGCCAGTGGAGGAGTGGTGGAGGCTAGATGAACAGGAGCCCATGGATGAACATTTGCAGGTGGAGGCTGGAGGGGATCGATGGTGGCTGAACAGTAGCCCATGGAGGCAGTCAACGGTGGAGATGAACAGTATCCCATGGAGTCCCATTTTGCGGTACGCCACACCCCTCCCGATGAACAGGACCCCCGTTTTGACCGTAGCGCTCCAACACAAGTCCATTTCCTTCGTTTCGCGGTACGCCACACCCCTCCCGATCAATAGTACCCCGTTTCCACCGTAGCAGGTATGTTTCCTCCGTTTTGCGGTACGCCAGACCCCTCCCGATGAACAGGATCCCATTTCGACCGTGGACGGCCGAACACAACACCGTTTCCTCCGTTCTGCGGTACGCAAGGCCTCGTTTTCCATCGGTTGTTTCGTCCAAGCCGGTTGGCTCCCGATGAAGACGACGATGCATTTCGTTCCGACCCGGCCGGTTGCCTCCCCATGAACACGATGACGACGCATTTTCTCCGTTCTGACCCAGCCATGTACACGAGCCCTGGTCGTACGTATGCGCGAGTAGGCGTTCGAGACCCCGCTCGTATGTACGTACGTGGCCGTATTTACTTTCTTGCACCCTGGCCATTGTACGTACGTGTACATGCTACTTGTGCGCCTCTACTACGACACGTGCGCGCCACTACTGCGACACGTGCCCTTCCTTACACGGCCATGGTTCATCGCTGCAGCCTGCAGACAGACCGATCGTATATACGTACACGTTCGCGACCAGAATGATCACGCGACATACGCTTCGACCAGGTGGGTCCCGACTGTCAGGCACTTCCTTGCATGCGAAGATGTAGCTGGTGGGTCCCAGCAGTCAGGGGAAATGTTTTTTTCGCGAAATACGGTGGCCCGTGCGGTGGGTCCCTGCTGTCAGGTGGAGGAATCATTATTTTGCGCATAATAAGGAGGCATTTCCTTGTGTGCAGCCGTGGAGCCAGCTGCCAGCCTCTCCAAGTACAGTACTCTTCTGATGGAAGTCGGTCCTTGACCACATTGACCACGCCGCACCAAGATCACCAAGGTGATGTACGACGACTAGGCCTAGGAAGGGGACAACACGGAGCCGGGGAAGACGCGGCAGTGGATGCCCACGCGGAGAGGAGTACGAGGGTTCACTGGTTCGGTTGCGGTGTGAGGCTGTCGCCGCCACAGGGCCTGGCCAGCGGTGGGAGTAGTAGGGGCGGTGAGACCTCTGCGGCAGCACAGCCGGCCATAGGAGGCAGGAGCAGGCGGCACGACCGGCACTGCTTTGGGCGGCTGGAGCAAGAAGACCAGAGGTTGAAGAAGCACTACGGTCGTTGGATGGACATCGTACGGTCACTGGAGCTAGAATCGTTCATATTGTCTAAGTTGACAAAACCCTCCATCCCCGTCAACTTAGTAGGCCCACATGTCAGCCTTCCACTATGCTGGGTCCCAGCTAGCAGGGGGAGTTTTCATTTTTTGTGCATAATAAAGAGGCACTTCCTTGCGTGCGAAGATATAGCTGGCGGGTCCGACCAGTCAGCGGGGGGAACATTTTTTTTACGAAATACAGAGGCCCTTCCGGTGGGTCCCAGATGCCAGGTGAAGGAATCATTATTTTGCGCATAATAAGGAGGCATTTCCTTTTGTGCGGCCGTGGACCCAGTTGTCAGCCTCTCCACGTACAGTCCACGTCCAATGGATGTCGTTCGTTGACCATGTTTGTAACGCCCACGATGCGGCTATATCTCCCACGTGTCGAGGCACGACTTAGAGCCATAACCGCATTGTGGTTTTGTCGCTAGAAGGGTCATCTCCACACAATCCCATGTAATGAACAAGAATGGGATAAAGAGTTGGCTTACAATCGCCACTTCACACAATACATAAAAGAATCATACATCATTCAAGATACACACATAGGTCCGGCTACGGAACCAAAATAAAAGAAGACAACCCAACTGCTAGATCCCCGATCGTCCCAACTGGGCTCCACTACTGATCAAAATGAAAAGAAACAACACAACGAACAAGATCTTCATCGAGCTCCCACTTGAGCTCAGTTGCGTCACCTGCACTGGTATCATCGGCACCTGCAATGTTTGGAAGTATCGGTGAGTCACGAGGACTCAGCAATCTCACACCCCCGAGATCAAGACTATTTAAGCTTATAGGAAAGGAAGGGGTAATGAGGTGGAGCTGCAGCAAGCACTAGCATATATGGTGGCTAACATACGCAAATAAGAGCGAGAAGAGAAGCAACGGAACGGTCGTGAACTAGCAATGATCAAAAAGTGATCCTGAACTCCTACTTACGTAAAACATAACCCAGGAACCGTGTTCACTTCCCGGACTCCGCCGAGAAGAGACCATCACGGCTACACACGCGGTTGATGCGTTTTAATTAAGGTCAAGTGTCAAGTTCTCTACAACCGGATATTAACAAATTCCCATCTGCCACATAACCGCGGGCACGGCTTTCGAAAGATAATACCCTGCAGGGGTGTCCCAACTTAGCCCATTATAAGCTCTCACGGTCAACGAAGGATATTCCTTCTCCCAGGAAGACCCGATCAGTCTCGGAATCCCGGTTACAAGACATTTCGACAATGGTAAAACAAGACCAGCAAAGCCGCCCGAATGTGCCCACAAATCCCGATAGGAGCTGCACATATCTCGTTCTCAGGGCACACCGGATAAGCGAAGCGTACAGGTACCAACATAACCCAAGTTGCCAAGGGACGGTCCCGCACGGTGCTCTAGTTTGGACCAGCACTCAGAGGAGCACTGGCCCGGGGGTTAAAATAAGATGACCCTTGAGTCTGCAGAACCCAAGGGAAAAAGGCTTAGGTAGGCAAATGGTAAAACCAAGGTTGGGCCTTGCTGGAGGAGTTTTATTCAAAGCGAACTGTCAAGGGGGTCCCATAAATCACCCAACCGCGTAAGGAACGCAAAGTCAAGGAACATAACACCGGTATGACGGAAACTAGGGCGGCAAGAGTGGAACAAAACACCAGGCATAAGGCCGAGCCTTCCCCCCTTTACCAAGTATATAGATGCATTAATTAAATAAGAGATATTGTGATATCCCAACATAAACATAATCCAACATGGAGCAATCTTCATCTTCACCTGCAGCTAGCAACGCTATAAGAGGGGCTGAGCAAAGCGGTAACATAGCCAAACAACGGTTTGCTAGGAAGGTGACAAAGGTTAGAGGCTGACATGGCAGTATGGGAGGCATGATATAGCAAGTGATAGGTAGCGCAGCATGGCAATAGAACGAGAAACTAGCAAAGCAAAGATAGAAGTGATTTCGAGGGGTGGTCATCTTGCCTGAGATCCCGCAAGGAAGAAGAACGAGTCCATGTAGAAGACAAATGAATGTAGTCGAACGAATCCTCACAACTCCGGAACGAAACCGAAGCTAACGAGAGAAGCAACCCGGAAAGAAACAAACAACCTAGTAAACAACCACCACATACACATGGCATGATGCAAAAACAAATATGATGCATGTCCGGTTTAATGAGGCATGGCATGGCAAAGTGCAACAAACAATACTACAAATTAAATGGAGCTCAATATGCAACGAGTTGCATATTGACGAAACACCACATTTAATTATTTAGTTCTCTCTCATTTATGGACCCAACAATATTAAATGTTATTAACCATGGCAAGAGGTGAAACATATGGAAACTACCTATTTTAGGCAATTTATATGAGGCGGGAACAACAAACAACAATTCCGGAAAGACCCCATAAGCATATTTTGATTTGGTACTGTTCTGCCCTAAACACAATTTTAATATTGTTAAACAGCAAAATGAAGTGCACCATGTTAATCTATGCATTTTTCTACCCCATTTACATATGAAGTTTATTAAAATCCGAGTTACGGTTATTTAGTTATGAATTAAAGCATTTTAGTATGGCATTATGCAAAATAAACAGAAACAACATGTTAAACATTTTATCATGGGATGAAAGTGGCATATTATTAATCTACACAAAATTCTAAGTATTTTTCATATATAAATTATTTTAATCCGATGCACGGTTGATGAGTTATTGTATGCATGAGCATGAGGGGTTTTACTGTAAAACTGTAATTCACTGGATAATAGAGAAATTCGCAGATCCTGAAAAAAAACATCACATGGGCCGAATGTGACAAGGAAGCCCAACAGAGAAAAAAAACAAAGAGGAGGGGCGCTGGGGTGTGGCCTCACCCAGTGGGCCTTGGCCCGTTCGGCTTGGAGAGGGAGGCTGGAAGGGGGCACTGGGCCTGCTTGCTGGTGAAGGGCGACGAAGCCCACGCGACGGCGCGGGCGTGCGCTCGATGCAGCGCTGCTGCATCTCGCTGCAAAAGAACGGCGGCAGGGGCGAAGCAGAGGCCGGCGGCGAGGCTAAGCAGGGGCTAGGCAACGGGCACAGGGGTGGCGACCCAGGAGCGCGGATGCGCGAGGCAGAGGCCGCGCTGGAGGTCTCCGGTGGCGTGGAGCTTGGCGGCGCGCGGCAGCGGCGGCTTCCTCTGTCTTCTCCCGACAGAAGGAGGCAGAACCCCTCGGGGTAGCGCAGTCAACGGCGGGACTTCGGTGCGGCAGGGAGCACGACGGACGGCAGCGCCACGGCGGATCCAGGGCACCGGAACTCCTGCGAACAGCAGCAACGGGCGGAGCACCTCCTGTGCACTTGAAGAAAGAGAGGGAGAGGGATTTCTCAGAGGGGGTGGAGCAGAACGGAAAAGAAGAAAGAAGAGGGAAGGCGAGGGCGATGGCCGCGCGACCTGAGCCTGATGATGCTCGCCGGCGATGCGGGAACCGACGGGCGCCGGCGCAACACTGCTCTGGGAGAGGCAGGAGCAGGGCAAGCTGGCTGCTAGGCCTTGGGACGGCGAGCTCGAGCAGATCCGGCCGACGGGGTCGCGCACGAGGCAGAGGACGAACAGAGGAGGTCGACCATGGCGTCCTGGTTGGGGACGAGGAGGTCCTCGAGGCAGAGGCGCACAAGGCTCGGGAGGAGCACGGCGCAGGGCTCCTCGGGCTCAGACGCGAGGAAGGAGGAGGCAGCTGCGGGCTGGTGATGGGTAGATGGCTCGGGCGCTGGTTGGGCCAATGGGGAAAACGAGGGAGGTAGGTGGGTGAGATCCCGAGGAAGGAGGAGAGAATAGACACGGGTGGCGGCGGTGAGGAGGATCCCTAGAATTTAGGGATTTGGTCTTGGGTTAGACTAATATATATAGCAGATGAATTTAGGTTAGGGGATGTTTGGTCCGTCCGATCGTAATCGAGCGGTCGAGAATAAGTAGGCTAGAGCGTCCAACAAAGAAAATGGTGATGTTCTGTAGATGTTAGGTGATGATCCGGACCCAACGGTAACGAAAGTCCGGTTCGGGTTCGGGACAAATTTCGGACGCGCGCGAGGGGGCGATGCACTGTGCAAAGAGGGACTCCGGTTTAAGCAAGAGGGAAAATGAAGAACGAGGTTGGTCTCGGAAGGGTCAGCGGAAGCAAGGGGGGGCGCGGCCACTACGAGCGGATGCAAGTTTTAAAACATGGCGGCAACGAAGTGCCGATGCAATGCAAATGATGCGATGATGAATGCAACACACAAATAAAACACAGCTGACTCGCCAAACAAGGAAGGCAATCGGAGCATCGGTCTCGGGGCGTTACAATGTTGACCACAGCGTGCCGAGAGCACCAGGGTGGGGTGGTGCGGCAGCACAGCCGGCCACATGAGACGGGAGTAGGAAGTCCTACCGGCGCTGGTTTGGGCGGCTAGAGCAAGAAGATTAGATATTGAAGTAGCACGGTCGTTGGATTAACATCCAACGGTCACTGCTGCTAGAATCATTTGTGGACTAAGTTGACAAAGCCTTTCGTACACGTCAACCTAGTAGACCCACAAGTCAGCCTCCAAATCTGTCCGAAACAGCATATAGCCCGAAATTTTTAGCCAGATTCAAATTAATTCAAACACTGAACATACCTTAATTTAAATCCAATGAAATTTTACCCGCACAAAAACAATGAAATTTAAAATATCAAAATCCGAAAGAAAAAAGTATTTTGGAACTAATTGCATGTTTGCCGTATTTTTTCATTTTACAGCCCATTTAATATTACTTATAGCCCATTTCTTATTACTTATAGCCCATTTTCCGAGCAAAATGCATCCCTCCTTGTCTTGAAA